>NC_036249.1:14792898-14832144 GCF_002742605.1 Olea europaea var. sylvestris | reverse complement strand
TCAACGCAGCGCGCCGATCTCTTGCACCATAAATCCAATCAGAGGATTATACAGATCATCGAAATAATGACCCTGAGGGTATGAGGAAGATCCACTAGGGAGGTCTCTGGACCGATCCACGACCGAGACTAGATAAGTGAATAATTGATTACTATTTTGTATGAGTTAGCAATTATTGATTAAGTTAAAATTTGTAAGGTTGTTTGTGTAGGACCGCAAAGCGGGTATCCAATAGGGGAACGACTCAACGCAGCGCGCCGATCTCTTGCACCATAAATCCAATCAGAGGATTATACAGATCATCGAAATAATGACCCTGAGGGTATGCGGAAGATCCACTAGGGAGGTCTCTGGACGGGGGAGGAGGTGATGTTTGTGGCAGAGGTGATGTCCTCAACTGGATAGCGGTCCTACACAAACAACCTTACAAATTTTAACTTAATCAATAATTGCTAACTCATACAAAATAGTAATCAATTATTCACTTATCTAGTCTCGGTCGTGGATCGTATCAGACATCTGGTCATCTTGGGTGTGCAGAATGGCTAATTCATGCACAAGATCCTGAGCCTCCTCCTCCATCGACGGAGTCAAATCAGTTATTACTTCAAGCTGACATATCGACATTTCAAATCATTAACAATCATGTAATATGATTTTAAACTATATACAATATAAGTTACAAATGTCTAATACTCATATGAAGGTCATCGAGAAGAGTCGATAATTGTTTCTCAATGATACATCCCTTCGCTCGAGATGCTCACCAATGGTGTATTCGAGGGCAGCGTGTCTTTCTTCGCCTCGCAAAGCGGGTATCCAATAGGGGGACGGTCTCGTACGTCTAGGTCTGCAATATATAAATTATTACATACAAATTCAACAAAAAAAATATTTACACATTTATTATGTTAATCATTTACCTGCACCACCAGGGGCAATCTGTAAGTGTCGTACTTACGCACGGGCCCCTTGGGCCTCGAGTGCGATCTGGTGAAAACATGTATGGTGTCCTCAAAACATCTCGGACCCTATGGATAGTTATTGAAGCGATCAATATAATCGAGGATCTCCAGTGAAAGAAGTCGATCGCAGTCTTCTTATGGTGACACCGTACCACGCTCTTAAGGATATAGACCAGACCTAACTTCAATCTGTCTAACATCTCGTCACACCTCCTGATTGCGTTGATCAGTTAAGGCAGAACCACCGTCTCCTATTTGTGGAAGTAAGCGTCCTGCAACCTATTTCTTCTCTGAGTCTCGCCACTAGCTGCGTTATCGCCCATAATTTTCAATCCAGTGAGTAGGGCAAACTCGAACATGGAGAAGCTGGCGACTTTACCCCCGAGGTCGAAGTGGAGGGTATTGCTGTCGACTGGACTTAGCAACTGACATAGAAGAGCATTGATGATCTGACCCGAGTACTGCACATCTCTCAACTAGTAAGGGGCTACAGAAAGGATTGACACAGCATATCTGCATGTTGATCATCAAGCAGTTTCAGTATAGTGGTGAACCTGTCAAAGCTACTATTCTACATAACTTTGCTTGGCATCCGTCTCAGCTCCGCATCTAGATGATAATCCATCCTGTAAAAGCTCAAACAGAATATTAGAACATTGTACAATAGATAATAAAAAAATAATAACAAAAAATTACGTGAACCAAATTGTAACTACCATACGCAAGATATAGAATAATTTGAAAGATTATTAAATAATTAATATTATTTTACAATATTATCTATCATATAAATATTATATATACACATTTAAACCAAAATAAATTATTAAAATTAAAGAATTTTAAATTAAAAAATTAAAAGAAAAAAATTGCTCATTTGGTTAAAACAATTTAAAAAAATTATAATAAAAACAAAACAAATTGAAAAAAGGGGAAAAAAGATAAAACAAAAAAAAAAGAGTCGTTAAAAACAATTTAAAATATATAATTAAAAAAAGCAATTCAAAACAAAAAAGAGAAAAAAAAAGAGTTGTTAAAACCAATTTCAAAAAATTATAATAAAAACAAAAAAAAATTAAAAATCAAAATCAAAAAAAGGAAAAAAAGAGAGAGTCGTTAAAAACAATTTTAAAAAATTATAATAAAAAAAGAAATTAAAAAGAAAAAAGGGAAAAAAAAAAGAGTTGTTGAAAACAATTTAAAAAAAATTATAATAAAAAATTTTAAAAAAGGGAAAAAAATTCGTTAAAAACAATTTCAAAAAATTATAACAAAAACAAAAGAAATTAAAAACAGAAATGGAAGTAGAAAAAGGAAGCTAAAGTCGGCTCGCTAGCCCGTCTTTCAATGTCGGCTTAGCCGGCATTTAATAGTCGGTGTGTTGGTTTTCGTCGACTGTCTCGTCGGCAAGTTCCACCCACTTTTAACCCCCCAATTACCTTAACAATCTAATCAACATTAAAAATGTTGATTTTACATCAATAATAACAACATATAATCCACATATTAACAAAAATATTCAAATGAAAAATTCAATGTTTAACTATAGAAAATTTACCTTGTTCTAAGAAACTTTCTATGGTCGTGGTGATTTGGGGCTCGACAGGATCAGACCTTAACAGTCGATTGTGTGATTTTTGAATTTTTTTTCTTGTTTTCGATTTTTTTCCTCCTCTCTCTAGTTTGTTTGTTGAAGATGAGAGCAAATATGGAAGTTTGTCCATTTATTTGTCTAATTTTTTTTTTTTTTTTTTAATTGGTCAAGGGGCAATGTGGGAATAAAGGTTAGTCAAAGAGTCACTCCCACTTATTTCCTCTATTTCATTTCAAAGACCATTTTAAATGTCAATATATATATATATATATATATATAAAGCCTTCACCATCAGTACTTTTCATTCTTAGTCGAGCTTGGGAGTATGTTGAGGGATAATGTGTAGCTAATCGAGACTTCAAGAGCTGATCAAGTAGTCTCAAGTAAATTCAAGAAGCGCTATGTGACCCTCCAGTAAAAGAAAGTAGCAATATGTTGGAAATGAAACTAAGCATTATAATGTAGGGAAGGAAGAATGTCACAAAGTACAAAAATTATGAATTCCATCTCAGCAGCATAGTTGGAAGACGAAAAAGAATGATTAAGGGTATACTAAAATTCTTAATCTAGTTCATATAATTTTCATAGAAGTTTCATATTACAATCCATATCATTCATTTCCAAGCAATAAAAACTTTTATGTTAGTCCATAAACCTTAAGCCTTCTCCATGAACTCTGTATTGTGTAGATTGCGTACCAATCCTCCATTTCGATTTCGATCAAAAAATTCATGAGTTAGTTCTTATCCTGGATCGTAGAACGAGCAAGAACCTTTCTTTGATGTTCATTTGGAGTTGGCTAAGCCCGATTTTCACAAGACCTGAAGTATTCTGCTTACATCATTCTACTAGTTAATGATGGGTTTATAGACACGGTTATTACAAGGCCAATTGTCAATGGTTGAATCACAATTGTCTTGGTGGTTTTGAAGATTACTTGGTGAGGATTATAGCAATTTTCCTTCTTTTTGAAAATATTATGGGTAAATATATTCACGTCATAATTCTTGTTACTTACACCACATCTATAAAAGTAACAAAGTATTTATAATGAACATGAGATACCATAGGTACAACACCCCATACATCACTATGAATAATATCGAAAATATGTAAAGTACGAGAACCATGAGACGGGAATGGTAAAACTTTACTTTTAACAAGTTTACATGAAGCACAATTGAGAGAGATAACTGAAACAACATTTTTATTACCTCAATTATTTTATGCATATACATTAGGCAAAAAATCCAACCCCAAAAATGTGTATTGCTACGAAAGAAATCAATCATTTTATGACCAAAAAAAGAATTGCTAAAGCCACTTAGGGTTTTATGAACAAATAAAATTTAGGCTTAAAGCCACATCTTTTGTCGTGCTAGCTAATGTTTTATCAACATATATACTTTTGTTACACAACAGTCTACCCTAAATTCATGCATCTATGTTATTTAAAACATATTTAAAAAAACAGCTTTTCAGAATATTAGTAATTTATTAATTTCCCAAAAGTGTAATTCCATAAGCAGTGATACTTAAAAAAATCATCCTAAAGAAGAAAGAAAATCAAGACAAGAATAATAATATAAAATAACAATGTAATCAAACTTTTTCTTTTCTTACAATAAATTCTTCAAGTTTCATATTTGATAATCCATGATTACGAGCACATTTTATATTCACCTGCATGTGAAAGATTATTGTATCTTTCTCTGCAAACAATCGAGTTTATAATCAGAAGAGACAACCAAAGAAAAAGAAGCCAGTGGATTTTTCACTCAACAAAGATGTTTGCTCTTAAACATCAACCAAATTAGGTGTTCACATAATTAAATATTTGCAGATTTATAACAAAAAAATTTTTTCTTCTTACTTGTTTTTTCGGGTTCTTTGAAAGAGCGTAAGAAGGAGAGAATATATATAAGAGAATGACTCACTAGAATTCTCTGCGTGTGTGTATTTATAATCCCAAACTCCCACTGGCGTGAAGTATATATATTAATATGAAATCATCCAGAGTATATATATATATATATATAAATGGTAAAGAAACTTGATTACAAGTTCGGAGCATCCCAAGAATGGATATCCTTTTTAGCTGAACTGTTTACACTTGTTTTTTCTTGAAGATGGTCATGGATGTCTGGAGACAATGTGTCCTGAACCATATAAAGAATAAAATCTGGAAATGATAGACTGAATTTACAGAACAAACATTTGGCAAAAGGAATTGGGTTGTTTACGCTTTTATCTTATAAAAACTGAATTTTACGATCTATCAAAATTTACTTGGCATAGGCGGAATTGGTTTTTTCCATTTTAAAACAACTATGGCAAAAGGAAGCATGTTTCCATGTTAATAAATTTTGGATTAGTCCAAACTGAAGCTTATCAACGAATGCCGATCTTATCTTTACACTGTTATGACAAGGTTTTGAGGAATGAATCTTCTCGTGTGTATTACATTTGATTTACAGAATGCTACAAGCTATATAAGGAAAGAAAATAATTAGCTATACAATGAAATTAATCCTTGATTTTCTATGATTTATTAACCTATACATGGAAATATACTCTAATATTCCTCCCTCTCCTCCTCAAATTGATAGTGGAGAGTCCACAAGTATCAGTTTGCTCACGAGAAAGTTATGACAGAGGCGATTTAATGATTTGGTGAAGATATCTACGACCAGTTGTAAAGTGGAAACATGGGAAAGAGATATGACCTTGGAATAATAGGCATCCCGAATGTAATGACAATCCACTTCTATATGTTTCGTGTGTTTATGGTACACAAGATTGGCTGCAATTTGAATAGCACTAATGTTGTCACCACGAAGAGGCATAGGCTGTGATTGGGAGATACCAAGTTTTGCAAGACGACCACGTGACCACACAATCTCAAAATATGTAGCATCGGTGGAGGACTTAGAAACACAAACTTGTTTCTTACATTTTCAAGAAATGAGAGCATCACAAAAAATAATAATAATAATAATAATAATAATAATAAATACACCATCCAGTAGTAGATGGATAGGATTCAGGGCAACCAGATCAGTCAGCATCACTATAAGCTGTGAGCTCAAGAGATGACCTCAAGGAAAGAAGGGATCACGATGAAGAGTTCCAATAAGATAGCGAATAATGTGACGAATGGCTACCAAATGAAGATGACGAGGAGCGTCCATAAACTTGCTTACAATATGAACTGCAAAGTAAATATTCGGACGTGTGATAGTGAGAGAAATGGGACTACTTACCAACTTCCGATAAAGATTAGGATTTGGAATATCTCCTTTATCTTTTCCATATTTGACTTTAAGCTCCAACGACGTATCAACCAAGGATGCTTTCGATAGATCAGCCAACCCAATCAAGTCTTTAATATACTTATATTGATTCAAGAAGTTACCACGTGACGTAATATGTACCTCTAAGCAAAGAAAGTAAGTAAGTAGACCAAGGTCTTTCATATAAAAAATTATAAAGATTAGGATTTGGAATATCTCCTTTATCTTTTCCATATTTGACTTTAAGCTCCAACGACGTATCAACCAAGGATGCTTTAGATAGATCAGCCAACCCAATCAAGTCTTTAATATACTTATATTGATTCAAGAAGTTACCACGTGACGTAATATGTACCTCTAAGCAAAGAAAGTAAGTAAGTAGACCAAGGTCTTTCATATAAAAAATCGAGTGAAGATGTTGCTGAAATTTTCAGATAAGACTGTGATCAGATCCAGAGATAATAATATCATCCACATATACAAACAAAAAGATAATGCCAGCAATATGTGAAAATATAGAGGTACGTCATACCGACTTTGAGTAAATGAGAAATCTAAAAAAGCGCTACGAAACTTCTCAAATTAAGCCTAAGAAGCCTGTTTAAGATAATACAAAGAGCGTTTTAGCTTATATATAGAGTCAATTGAGGGAAGAGGCATATAGATGGAAGTTTCATATAAATATCCTCCTTGAGGTCTCCACGTAAGAATGCATTCTTCACATCCCATGCAAAGATCATGACTGGGAAGTGGCAAACGATAACAAGAAACAAATAGTGGTCATTTTATGCTTTCATACTCCTGACGATTATCCAAAGCAACTAATCGAGTCTTATAGTGCTCAAAAGAACCATCGGAATGAAATTTAATGGAATATACCCATTTACTGCTAATGGGTTTCACAGTTTGTAGACATGGCACAATATCCCAGGTCTTGTTGGCCTCAAGAGCCTCAAGTTCTGCTTTCATCGCCTGTTGCCAACATTCATCTTCCATAGCCTGTCTATAGGAGGAAGGAATAGAAATCAAATTAAGTTTAGCAGACAAAGAACTATAGGAGGAAAAACCATACCTGTCTGGTGGTCGAAAAACACAAGAAGTACGACGAAGAGGGATAGGAGGCGACAAATCATCAGGTACAGGATCAGGCGTCATAGTTGGAGGATCAGAAAGTCTTGGAAGGACCATCATCTGAGAAAGAAGATCTAGATTAGTGATAGATACAGCATCCTTGCAGTGTAAACATGGCCAGGTTTGTACCGAGATGGTTTTAAAGGAAAATCAGGTAAGACAAAGAATACAAGAGGGAAAACCACAGTTTTTGAACTGAAGAATGATTGTTTTTCAAAAAAAAAAAAAAATACATTACGAGAAATTTGAATTCGTTGCAATGTAGGATCATAACAAATGTACCATTTTTGAGTCCCACCATATCCTAGAAAGGCACACTTGACAGATTGATGGGTAAGCTTTATCCTTTTCATGTGATTGCAAATGAACAAAACATACAAACTTAAAGGGATGGAGATGAGAATATGGATGATGATGACCAAAAGATTTTAAAAAGTGGAGAAACATTATTAAAAGTGGGAGAAGGTAATCGGTTGATGAGATGCCAATGTAGACAATGCTTCACACACAAAATGAGAGGGAACATAAGATTCAATCAAAAGAGCTCTAACCATATCAAGAAGGTGATGGTTCTTGTGTTCTGCCATGCTGTTTTGTTGGGGGGTAGAAGCGCAAGATCGTTGAAAAATAATACCTTTGATTTGTAAGAAAATTAAAAAGCACTAGACATATATTTACCTCCCGAATCGGAACTTAAGACTTTGATCGGTGAGGAAAATTGATTGCATTTGAGAGCAACTAAGGCTTGAAAAATAGAGAAGACCTCACTCTTTGTACAAAGAAAATAAACGCATGTAAATCTAATGTAATCATCTATAAAAGTAACAAAGTATTTATAATGAGCATGAGATATCACGGGTGCAACACCCTGTACATCACTATGAATAATATCAAAAAAATGGTAAAACTTTACTTTTAGCAAGTTTACATGAAGCACAATCGTGAGAGATAAATGAAACAACATTTTTGTCACCAAACAAATCCGAGTTTAACAAGTGTTACAGCACATTTGAATTGGGACGTCCCAATTTTTTATGCTAATTAAAAATAGCTAAAGTGGTAGAATTAGAAAAAAAAAATGGAACAGGCTTCGGTGAAATAGGAAACAGACGTCTCTCTTTAGGCCCCTTCACAATTGTCCTTCCAAACACTTGATCCTATACATGACAACCAGAAGAAGAAAAAGAAATGGGACAATTATTATCAACAAGTTGCTTAACAGATCAAAGATTAGTGGGTAAGTTAGGATAGACTAAAGTATTAGACAAACCTGGTGATATATTCCCCACAGCGGAGATAGGAAGGGTGTTACCATCGGCAGTGTGTATATTGAAAGGTCCAGTATATGGTCTAAGGTTACTAAGCAACAGAGGATCGTAAGTCTTATGATTAGAGGCACCTGAGTCTAATAACCAAGAAGAATGAGTAGATGGTGTATTACCTGAGACTCCCAAAGCAAACAAACAGAGATAACCATTTCTTGAACCATCTCAAGAGTTATGGGAGTCTAGGAAGAGTTGGGAGACATTGGAACTTGAACATGAGCAGGTGGTGAAGCAGAACTAGAGGGTTAAGTGGCAGCAGCAATATAATTTGCTCCAATCTAACGTAAAGGAAGAGTGGGACATTCCTTAATAACATGGCCAGACTTCATTCAATAATTGCAAATTTTTTCTGGGACACTAAAGAGTCATGTAACCAAATCCCTTAGAGTTATAAACCTACACACCAGACATATCTTGAGACTTGAAGTTTCCTTTAGCACATAAGCAATAGGAGCCGATGCTACATGATTCTGCTGCTGTTCCAAAGAATTACAAGTGATAAGACGCTGCTCCTCCTTCAATAATTTACCCAAACAACTATCTAGTGATGGAATAGACTCACGATTCATAAGGCTAGAAGGATGGAATCAAATTCAGTTTGCAATTTCATAAGAAATTGATCCCTCTTGGTGACTTCGTGTACAGCTTGGATAGCTTCTAAATTGTTTGATGAAATCGAAGCATATATAATATTTGTGTACTCTACCCAAAGATTAGAGAATTCTGGATATTATTCTTCAATGGAAAGTAACTCCTGAGAGAAATTTGCTAATTCAAACTCCAATTGAAGTCACAGAGCATTATTACTTTAAGTATAGACTTTCTGCAAGAACTCCCACATAACACGGGTTGACTTGTAAGGCCTGAGATTAAGGACAATATACTCATCAACCGATCCAATGATCCAAACCATAGGTCGGGAATCTTTGATTGTCCCAGCAAGATACTTTTCTCTTAATTAGGAGGTAGAAGATTTCCATTAATATATCCGTACAGATCATCTTTGCCTTCAACCAATAATTGAAAATGAAAAGCCCATGAAGAGTAATTCTTTCCAGTAAAGCAAATACAAACCAACTCATTCTCATTAGTTGACATGATGGAATCTTGTATGTTCCAACCAAATTAATCAAAATTTAACTAAGTAAATTCTGCCCAATCCAATTAATTTAGCCCAACTAATAATTAATCAAAACAATAGCCCAACACTATTAATTAATAGTAGCCCCTATCAACGGCCCAACAACACCACAACCCAACTACACAACCAACACCTATGACCCAAACCTCAGTCCAGGAAAGGAAAGAAGAAACCAAGTGTAACCTGAGATCGAAGACTTCAATCGAAGATGCAAAAACACCAACCCAACACCGAAAAATCCAGCAACCCAACACTGAGACATCGAAAACCTATTGCGACCAAGGACCAGCGGTCGAACTGAGAAAGAAACTGTGACCAGCACCACTAGACTTTTATGCAATCTCCGTGTGCAAACTGAAAGTCCGAAATCAAAGTTAATCAGGGACATAATTCAAAGCAAAATATTATGAGATTTTTCTTAAAAACGTACCTTGACAGTTCCAGAACAAATACAAGGAGCTTCCATGGATTTACGGCTTTCAAATTCTTCTTCATGGCATATTCTACATATCGGTATAGTAGCTGAAAATTCATCTATGAATAATACAACTTCATCCATTCCATTTGAATTTCAAACTGATTTTCCCCTTATATTCTAACTCTTCTCTTTCTTTCTTTTCTTGTTCTGTTTTGTGGGTGTTTTTTGAACTTTTAAAGGAAGAAAAGAGCAGTCGAAATTCCCATATTTTCATTTATTTGTGCCTTCTATTAGAAGTAGAGCCTTGTTAGACTCAAAATAAAATGTTAAGAGTTCGGTGACTTAATTAACACAACTATTTCGATACATGTCATTGTACGCATGAAAATATCGAAATATTCCAACCATTTAAAGTAAAAGAAAGTGTGACGTGTTTATTTGAATTGCTCCTTACATTTTATTTAAAAAATAAATAAAATAGCTTGAATTTATGCATAATTTCAATTGATTAATGACGAAGAGTAAACGTATTGAGGTTAAACAAACCCAAATTAGTCATTTAGCTGTCTTTTACTGTGTAATTGACGAGAAAAAAAATTCAAACTATGTAATTATATTACTTTGTCAGAGTTTGCATGACCAACAAAATTATTATTTTCTTGTCTTTTCTTTTTCAATTACAAAAAATTCACGCCTTTTTTGAGTTTGAATGTGAGGTGTATGATTGATTATCAATGGCTCTAAGCATTTGAAAAAGAGGGGCGAGCTAAAACATTCACACGAGAATGGGCTTTCTCGCGGCCCAAAAAGCGTGGGTTATTGCTCATATTCAGTGGGTCCATTTCGATTTGTGTAGATTTTGTAATAGAAAAAATTTCCTCTCTCTCTCTCTATGAAATATAATAAGGCTATCTAATACCGATGCTACTACAATATCAATTTAAATATCTACTTGATAGATTCAATTAAATGAATCACATGAGATTACATTTAAATAAATCCATCATTTAATGTTATACAGTTATCACATAAACTGATACCGAATAGAATTACTCTTTCTACAGCAAGTTGTTCAGACAAAATTTAGATTAGATCACTTTATCAATTACTTATTTCTATTTATTTATAATTTAAATTAATAATAAATAACTTTCAAACATACTTCTAATTTGAACTCCAATTCATATGATTTACCTCAAACTGTAACCTGGCACAAATTTCAATTATTTAAAAACTCAATTCAACGTCAACTCGAACCGTAAAAAGATCAAAACAGTTTAATAATTCTAAATAGATAAATAACAAAAAAATATTGAAGAGGAATCAATTAGTGTTGCAAGTGAACTGGTCAGTTTGTCAATTCTTTTAACAGTATTTAAATGTTTAATTGAATTTGAACTAGCACTTTATTTTATTTGTCAAACTAGCAAGTTCAATTTGATTATAGATTAAATCTACCAATTTGTAAATTTGAGCTATATTCATGTTCAAATTCAAATTAGAGCAAGTGAATGAACATCTTATTCATAATTTGATTTGTTACTTAAAAAGAGCTGTCAAGTTTGTTAACGTTTGCAGTTGGTATTAAGTCAACATCAATATCGAGGAAGACGAGTATCATTTACTTTTGCTTTATTATTTCGGACTCAAAAATTCATAATCTGTTCGGCTGGCTAACCAAAAAAGTTGGACAACTAATACGACTACTTATCGGTTAACATTGATGATGAGCTAAGTCGGGTAATTCATACATCAGCTACAACGCTTGCTTCTTGTGTTGCTTACTCGACCACCTATTTTTGACGTAGTGCTGAGGTTTTTATCCTATTGTGATAGCTTAAATTATCACTTCCTGCAGTCAACCAGTAGGTAGTGTGATATATCCTACGTGTAACAAGGCTCACACTGGGTCGTGTATTGTTATAATTGTGGTAAACAAGGACATATTTCACTTGTATGCATGGAAAAACTCAAAGACAATGAAAATTGTTCTATTGCTAAGGTTTACGTACTAAATGAAAGTACTTTAGGCAACGTTCCAACAGTCATTGGTGGTAACTTCCTATTGCTGGAACTTTTGCTTATACTTTATTTGATTTTGGATCTTCCCACTCTGTTATATCCATTAGCATAGTTAGAATGACTCATTTGCTAACTGATAGTTTGAAGTCTGAGTTAGAGATACTTATTCCATTTGGCCAAACATTACGAACTAAAGAAATAATAAATTGTTGTGAGGGGATGATCAACACTTATTTTATTCATACAAACCTTATTCTTCTAGATATGAGAGACTGTGATGTCATTTTAGATATGGATTGGTTTTCAAAGTATCGAGCCAATCTAGATTGTTCATGGGAAATTTTTACTTTCGTTTATCTAATGGTGAATTGGTAGCCTTCCAAGGAATGCTCAAACATTTATCTACTTTACTAGTATCAACTATTAGAGCAAGAAAGATGATCTGAAAAGGGGGTGAAAGTGTCCATGTTTATCAACCCCTGGAAGTACAAAAAGATTTATCTTTTGAGGAATTACCCATTAAAAAACTTGATCGAAAGGTACATAAATTACGGAACAAGGAGAATCAACTAGTCAAATCATGGAGTAGAAGAATCTACTTGGGAAAAAGAAGAAGAAGTCAAAGACAAATATCCGACACTCTTTGCCAATCCGTAAGGTAAATTTCGAGGACGAAATTTGTTTAAGATTTAAGGGATGTAGAAGCCCAAGAAATAAAATGAAATTAGGCTATAATGTTATGATGATCTAGCACCACAAGTCTAGCTCATTCAAGAAACGAGTTATGGAAGCTCAACCCATTTATGATTTTGAAAGCCCAAACCATATGTTAATTAAAGGCCTAACAATTTAAGCGATTAAGTTTAAGTAAATTTGATTACAAAAATTTAATAAATAACTGGGTTGCCACAATGGTCATCCACATGGAATTTCATATAGGCAACTCAGGTTCGAATCACCATGTGAATGTTTTTATAAAACTTTTATAGGAAATATTTTTTCATGGTTTAGAGACTCTTCAAATTCTTAGTTAAAGACCAAATTTAATAAATTTAATAATAATACAACTCCCCACTTAATTTTTCATTAAAAAGAAAGGTTACAAGAAGTGGAATGTCACTTTTTCATTACACCCTTCTTCAAATCCGAATTTCACCTCATTTTCCTCCAAAAAATATATATTTCATTTCAATTTAAGCTAAAAAGGGTGAGAAGAAGAAATGCTTTCCACACATTTTACTCTTTGATGTCCAAGAAAATTCAAGGTACGTAGAGGTGCAAGTATTTACTTCGTTTCAAATTATGATTTTTGATAAATGTTCGAATGAAATGGTACCTCCAAGTATGGTGCTTCGGTACTATAATAGTTTGAATAATTATTCTCCGGCTCTACATGTTATGACAATGCTATAGTAATTGGATTTTGTCGAAAATTCATCTATGTGCAATGGTATGAATCTATAGTTCGAAATTTTTAATTTGACAATGAAATTCACCGATGATATCTATTGAGTTTCAAACTCATGGGTTAGTTTCCTTCCTACAGGTTAACTGGATTTTCCTTGGGGCGTGGATGATAGTAAAGGATGATGCAACATGTCATGGAGAAGCCAGTGATTTAATATCTTTAGTTGATTATGAAATGTTTACGTTTTATTTAAATTAGATTCCTATGGATGTCGTGTGTGGATCTATTTTATGAATATTATTTGTGAATAAATTATGTTTGAAAGTAGATATGTGTCGTAAGAATAAATTTACAAATCACCGTTTAAAAAAAATATGTTAGCGATTAAAGTTTTGTCGTCTCTTTAAAAAAACTCAAATTCTGCCTCATCTTTAAAAATTCATAGCTCTTTCATCACTTGGCATTTTTATACAAAACTAGTGGTATTGGATAGCCTCATAAGTTGGCCATTGAATAAACTTGGAATCATGTCAATCTGATATCCATAGAATTTTATATGTTGCATAAAGTAAACTGCACTAGGTGGAGTTGCCGTTTTTCCAACTTCTGTCTTGACTTCGAAAATTTATAACTCGACCGTTACTTGGAATTTCTAAATGAAACCAATTAGATTTTGATAGTCTCATTGACTATCTACTGAATAAATTTGAAATCATGTGGTTTTGATGTCTGTTAAACTTTATATGTCATTTTAAATGAACTACACCGGTTTATCTTTCAACTGGGTTGCTGCTGGGTTTTAAAAAAATATTTTAATACCTCATGATACCGATGAAAGCTAATTTTTGACTATGTCATATTATAAGGATTTTCTACTTTAGATTAAAATTTGATGAAGTTTCGAGGTCGATAGCTATGCAAACAAATTTATTTTGATAATTACCGTTTGAGATAAAAACTGAAACAACAATATTACTTTTAAAGTTTTGCAAAATTTCACGTCAATAGTGGTTACATACATATAGAGTATGTTTTAAATATGGTATGATGCTCATACGATATGTTATAAATACAGTATGATGCAGATACGATATGCTAAAAATACGATATGTTGCATATATAGTATGTGTTAATCCAACATGTAAAGTGCATATAAGGTATGAATGAATTCAGTTCTTTTTTTGAAATTGTTTTCTTTTAGTATTTTTTATATTAAAAAATTTAATTCTTTATACCTTCCACTAAAAACAAGTTAAACAAATTTACGGCTAAAGTATAGTTAATCTAGTGACGTTTTGATCCATTTGTGTTGGGACATTATAACGTGGCATTAGAGCACGAGTTTAATTGATTCTATAGATTTAGTGTATCTTATTTATGAAATGAGAAAAATGAAATATTTAAGGCACTCCATGGTATCTGGCATCCACCAGTTGACCTCATCCGACAAATCCAAGGTATGGAATGAAATATTATGTTCCACTTTATTTTTCGAGCATGATTTATAAATTATTTAAGCTTGAATTTATGAAAAATGTTTTTGATGTTTAGAATGAAATATGTTGTGTAAGTTATATTTTGTTTAAATATACATGAAGAAATGATGATTGCTCATTATATTAAAACCTTGAGAGCATAATATATAAGTTGATATCACTAACAGAGGTAAAACATAATTGGACACTTATGTGATAGACATGGTTAGAACTTATCAGACTGCTAGAAAGGCCACAGCTTGTAGAGCAGCGTTGAACCTAGGTCCATCATTCAGTCCTATGAGAACTATGTGACTAACTCATCTCTTCCACTTGTTGAACACATACATGACATCTACGAGAAATGTATGGCAGCAGTAGATGCGAGACTGGAGATCGTGTATATCGAGCTGTGAATAACCTCTTACATTCACTCCCTTCTCAATGGGGAAACATGGGAATCATGTTTAAGGATGAGATGCTAGAAAGTAACCCTCTAGAGCACCCAAATAGGATTGAATTTGGTATATATTGTCAGATCCTTCTAGAGGAAGATCCCAAATAAGACCATGAGGATGACTTTGGGTTGGAATTAGAGAATGATCATGAGTATGAACCTGAACCACAGGTTGAAATGGACCTAGAGTCAGGACCTGATGCAAAAGACTCCTCCAAAGATGAATCTCCACCAAAGAAGACTCGCAAGATTTATAGGGATTAGAAATTTAGATTCAATTTCCTTGTGATACCTTTTCCTTTATGTTATTGAGAGTAAACATTTATCGAACTATTATATATCCTAGTTTCAAGAAGTACTGAATAAAATAAATTCTGATCAAGTTGAGGTTTTTTCTGGTGTTGGAAATTGAAGTTAATGTAAGATATTATATCTTATCTCTAGGGAAATGTCTCGAGCAAACCAGAAAATTTTGTAAGGGATCTCCTACAAGCTGTTCAAGATCTTGGCAGGCTGAATCATGATCCAGCTCCACCTATACCAGTCGCTCCTATTACTCTCCCGACTCATGCCTCGATGGTTGAGTTATTTCGAAGGTATAAGCCCCCTTCCTCCAATGAAGCATCTGGTCCACTAGCAGTTGAAGACTAGTTTCGTAAGTTAGAGTGAATTTTTTGACTCATCGATTGTACTAACGCCCAAAAGGTCCAGTGTGCGAAGTTTATGTTTACCAGTGATGCAAGTCATTGGTGGGATTCGATGTCCCGAACTAGGACTTCGGAGCAGCAATTGGCGTTAACTTGGGAAAAATTCAAGGAGGAAGTGTGGACAAGTATTTTCCTCAGTCTCTAAGGGATTTCAATTAGAATGAATTCCTTCAACTCAAGCAGGGTAGTATGTCCCTAACTGATTATGAGCGAAAATTTGACCAACTCTCAAGGTATGTTCCACACCTGGTGGACATAGAAATTAAGAAGACTTGAAGGTTTGAGCAAGGGTTAAACCCAGACCTAAGCACAATTCTTATGTCACATCATTTCATATCATACCGTGAGATGCTGGAACGAGCTCATGCTATTTGGTATCAGAAGGCAAATGTAGAGCAACACCTTCAATTGTACAGCCAACAGGATAAAGGATAAGTTGGAAAGAGAAAATGGATTGGTCAAGACAAAGGAAAAGGCAAATGGTAAAATATGAAGGCTAATATTAGACCTAGTACTAGTGAGGGCATAATAGCTGTAGTAGCGCCATGTCCTAAGTGTGGTAACCCTTATCATAGCGAATGCTTGTATGGGAAGAATGCTTGTTTTCGGTGCGGTAAGCCAGGACATATTGCTAAGGATTGTCCCATATTTTCTTAGAAGAAGGATAATAACATTGATCAAAACAAGAAGGGAAAATCATGAGTGTTTACAATGACTCGGAAGGATGTAGAGGAGAACTCAAATGTGATAGCACGTATATTACCGATATCTGATACATCTACTTATGTACTGTTTGATTCAAAAGTACTCATTCTTTTGTATCAACATCTTTCATTGCTAAATCTAGTATTAATTGTAACAAGTCAAAGAGTACATTAGAAGTTAGCATTCACTCAGGCAGAACATTGAACACAGATCAGTTCGCTAGGTCGATGAATTTTAAAATTGAGGAAAAAAACATTTGAAGTAAATTTCTATGTAATAGAGATGAAAGATTTTGATGTGATTTTGGGCATGGATTGGTTAGGATATAATTATGCAACCATTCGTTGTAGAGAAAAGGAAGTGTCTTTTCAAAAACTAGGAGAGGAACAATTTTCTTTCCCTGGAATAAAGACCAAACCCCACTCCAAATAGTATTGGCCTTACAAGCTGAGAAAATGTCAAGAAAGGAAACATCTCAAGGATTTCTAGTTAATATCTTTGGAAAAAAATTGGCAACGATAAAGATTGAGGATCTACCAGTGGTACAAGAATTTATAGATATGTTTCTAGAAGATCTATTTGGTATTCTACCAGATAGACAAGTGAAATTCACAATAGACTTGGTTCCCAAAGCAGCACCAATATCTAAACCTCTATACAGAATGGCCTCAAAAGAACTTCAGGAGTTGAAAATCCAGTTACAAGAACTGTTAAACATTGGCCTTATTCGACAAAGTGTATCATCAAGGGTGCACCGGTATTGTTTGTAAAGAAGAAAGTTGGAAGTATGCGGATGTGTATCGACTATCAGGACTTCAACCGTTTGACCATCGAGAATAGGTATCCTCTTTTGAGAATGGAGGATTTGTTTGATCAATTGAAAGGGGCTAAGATATTTTCTAAGATCGATTTACGATCTGGATATCATCAATTGAAGGTTAAGAAAAGTGATATACATAAGACAACTTTCAGAACTCGTTATGGACACTACAAGTTCACAGTTATGCTATTCAGATTGACAAATACTCCGACAGTGTTTTTAGATCTGATGAATAGAGTATTCATCACTATTTGGATGAATTTGTTATAGTCTTCATCGATGACATTTTGATTTACTCCAAGAGTAAAGATCAACAGGAAGAACATCTTAGAATAGTGTCGAAACATTGCGTAAGGAAAAGTTATACGCCAAATTTAAAATTGCGAATTTTTGCTTGAGCGAGTTGGATTCCTCAGTTATGTAGTTACTTTCCAAGGAATTGAAGTAGATCCAGTAAAGGTGGAAGCGGTAACTAATTGGAAGATACCGACTAATGCTGGTAAAGTTTGATGTTTTTTGGGATTGGCTGGATACTATCGGAGATTTACAGAAGGATTCTCCAAAATAACTGAACCAATGACACAATTGACAAGGAAATGAGTAAATTTTCAATGGATAGATAAACGTGAGCAAATCTTTCAGGAGTTAAAGTAACGATTGGTTACAACACCCGTGTTAACCATACTTGAAGGTCAGAGGGGTTTGTTATATATAGTGATGCATCCAAATAATGTTTGGGATGTGTACTAATGCAACATAGAAAAGTGGTTGCCTATACGTCAAGGCAATTAAAGCAACATGAGCAGAACTACCCAATGCATGATCTAGAACTTGCGGCGATAGTTTGTGCTTTAAAGATATGCTGCCATTACCTATATGCAGGAAAGTGCGATACATGGATTATAAGAGTCTCAAATATTTCTTTACACATAAGGAATTGAATATGAGTGCCACACAATTTATGCAACGTAATTTTATACCGCAAGTGTACGGTGTCAAGTTTTGTAATATAGTAATAGAGTAAAGAGTGTCGAACTCACAGTGATTATAATTTAAATTTCACTAAGTACTATAATTGTGCAATTTCTACTTTATTTAGACAAATGTATGATTAAATGGATTTAATGTTTTATGAGTGAATGATATAAACTAAATCTAACGTGATTGGATGCGATAAAATTGGAGAATGCAAATAATCAAATGAGAAGGCCTAGGGATTGCTTTCACCTAACTCTCAATTATGATTTAACGATTTCCAATAATTCCATTTTATTTTCCCATATTTAAAAGCAAGAATCCTAATAAATTCCTCTCCCCTCTCTCGAGTGCCGGCTAGAAAATAATCATAGATTCCAATTTCAATATCTCTATTTCGAATTGAAAATCAAGAATTTATAAAAGTCCTGATTCTTGTATGGAGTAAGCTTCACAGATTTTACACTTTCTCTCGAAACCCGTAAAACCTATGTTGTGTCAATCTTATGATCACGCCTAAATTCGCCTCTCTCAAGTGCCGGAATTGACTAGCATCTATTCTTTCAATTATTGATCAAGTAATTGAAAGCATTAAAATCATGACACAATTAAATATATGTGGAAAAATCAAAGAAATAATTATAAAATCATCAAACCATACTCGATTCGGCTACATCAAACCCCTAGATAATTTGTTTAGTTCATGATATAATAAATGAAAATCATACAAATTATAACAAACAACATAAGGAAAATGATAGAAAAAACTAGTCTTTTGGATAGATCTTCAATCTTCTTCCTTGATGTTTTTCCTCTTTCCTTTTTGTGTCTTCAATTTTTGCCTCCTTCAAATTGTGTGGTTGAATCCTTCAATCTTGCCTCCTTCCATCCTTTCTTGAAAATAGGTCTTTTAAATGGTATTTATAGTATCTTGAAGTTATTGGACGAATTAGGGTTGAGTTGGGCCAAGAAAAGATTCCATAAATATAAAATCCTGTTTTTGCGCACAGGCGGCACCTTGGCGTCCAAGATGGGCGCCGTGGCGCCGCATTCACTATTAATTTTCAGCATCTTGGGCGCTGTGGTGCCAAATGTGGGTGCCATGGCGCCCACTTCGGGTGGAAAAGATGGTTTTCGCCCCTTTCAGTATTTTTGCTATAACTTCTTTGTCCGATATCCGATTGAGGTGATTCAAGATGCGTTGGAAAGATAACTCAAAGGGAAATAAATTTTATTCAAACATCATTTTCCAATTCAATCGTTTACTATATTAGAAATAGGTCTCAAAATGAGACTGAAATTCTGGAGCATAACTTTTCGATTGGAAATTGATTTGTGATCACATTTTGCCTAAATTTGATCCCTTTGACATCTTTCCTCATCCAATTGAATCCTAACACTCCAAGGTTTGATACAAGTTTAGATTATTTACATTTTAGTCCCCGAACTTTGGATCTTTTACAATTTGGCCCATTCTCTCCAATTTTACCAACTTTTGCGTAATTCCTTCAATTTCATCAATCTACATCACAACATCAAAACACACATTAAACGTTCTAAAACACTCTCAAGAGTAGCAAAATAACAAATTAGGTGGTATAAATATCATGAGTGTAGAGCACTCATCAATGAGACGGAGATGATGGTTGGAGCTTGTAAATGATTATGATTGTAACTATTCATTACTATCCTGGTAAGGCTAATGTTGTTGTTGATGCTCTAAGTAGAAAGTCGATGGGACAGTTGGCATCATTATCTACTATTCCGATGAAGTTGATCAAAGACTTGGAAAATTTGCGAATTGAAGTGATTACCATACTAGATCAAGTCACTGCTCATTTAGCAACTTTGATGGTTCGACCCACTCTTAGAGATCGGATTATAGAAGCATAGGATAAAAACCCATTTTTGCAGAAGATCAAGAACAAGATTGGTTCTGATAAGAGAAAGGATTTTGAAATAGCTTCTGATCAGGCACTAATGTTTAAAGGAAGAATTTGTGTACCTAAGGATAAAGTTTTGAGAAAGGAGATATTGGAGGAAGCTTATTCCACCCCGTACACCACACATCTTGGTGGTACGAAAATGTATCGAGACCTTCGAGATACATTTTGGTGGAGGAACATGAAAGGAAGTATAGGCTCATTTGTGGTAAAATGCATTGTGTGCCAACAAGTTAAACCAGAACATCAAAGACTAGTAGGAAATCTATTGGACATACCTGAATGGAAGTGGGAGAATATCTCAATGGACTTTGTGGTAGGATTTTCAAAGTCAGCAAGAAGACACAATACTATATTGGTAATAGTGGATCGTCTAACAAAGTCCGCTCATTTCCTTCCTGCAAAAAGTGACATTCAGTCTAGATCAGCTAGCTCAGTTGTACATTAAAGAGATTGTAAAATTGCATGGTGTCTCTGTATCTATCGTGTCCGATAGAAATTCGAGATTTACGTCAAAGTTTTGAAAGAGCTTACAAGGAGCTATAGGAATGAAATTGAATTTCAGTACGACATATCACCTTCAATCAAATGGTCAATTTGAAAGGACCATTCAAACTTTGGAAGATATGCTAAAGGCCTATGTTCTGGATCTAGGAGGTAGTTGGGAATCGTATCTACCTTTAGTGGAATTTGCATATAATAATAGTTTCCAAGCAATTATTGAAATGTTACCGTATGAAGCTCTCTATGGTAGAAGATGCAGATCACCTGATCATTGGGATGAAGTTGGAGAAAAGAGAGTTTGGGATCAGAGATCATTGAAAAGACAGTCGAAGCTATTGATAAGATCCGTTCTAGGTTAAAGGCATCGCAAGATAGACAAAAGAGCTATGCAGATACCAAAAGAAAAGACTTGGAATTTGAAGTTTGAGAGAAATTTTTTCTAAAGGTGGTACCAATAATGGGTGTACTTAGGTTCGGCAAGAAAGGCAAACTATGCCTCATTATATCAGACATTTTGAAATACTTGACAGGGTCGGAAATGGGGCTTATCGACTGGATTTGCCACCTGAACTATCAGCCATCCACAACATGTTTCATATATCGATGATCAGGAAATATGTGTATGATCCTAATCACATAGTGAATTATCAACCCCTAGAAGTACAGAAAGATTTATATTATGAGGAATTACCGATTAAAAATACTGGATCGAAAGGTACATAAATTACGGAACAAGGAGATTCAACTAGTCAAAGTGCTATGAAATAATCATGGAGTAGAAGAATCTACTTGGGAAAGAGAAGAAGTCAAAGACAAATATCCGACACTTTTTGCCAATTCATAAGGTAAATTTCGAGGACGAAATTTGTTTAAGGTGTAAGGGATGTAGAAGCCCGAAAAATAAAATAAAATTAGGCTATTATGCTATGATGATCTAGCACCATAAGTCTAGCTCATTCAAAAAACGAGTTATGGAAGCTCAACCTATTTAAGATTTTGAAAGCCCAAGCCATAAGTTAATTAAAAGCCCAACAATTTAAGAGATTAAGTTTAACTAAATTTGATTACAAAGATTTAAAGGATAACTGGGTTGCCGCAATTGTCATCTGCATGGAATTTCATATAGGCAACCCAAATTTGAATCACCATGTAGATGATTTTATAAAACATTAATATGAATTATTCTTTTATGGCTTAGAGACTCTTCAACTTCTTAGTTAAAGACCAAATTTAATAGATTTAATGATAATACAACTCTCCCACTTAATTTTTCATTAAAAAGAAAGGCTCCAAGAAGTGGAAAGTCACTTTTTTATTAAGCCCCTCTCAAATCCGAATTTCATCTCATTTTCTATATATATATATATAACAAGGGTAAGAAGAAGAAAGGCTTTCTATACATTTTGCTCTTTGATATCCAAGAAAATTCAAGGTAGGTAGAGGTGCAAGTGTTTACTTCGTTTTAAATTATGATTTTCGATAAATATTTGAATGAAATGGTACCTCCGGGTATGGTGCTTCGGCACTACAATAGTTTGAATAATCATTTTCCAGCTTTACGTGTTATGATAATTCCATAATAATTGGATTTTGCCGAAAATCCATCTAAGTGCAATGGTATGAATCTATAGTTCGAAATTTTTAATTTGACAATGAAATGAATCGATGATATCTTTTGAGTTTCAAACTCATGGGTTAATTCCCTTCCTATAGGTTGAATGAATTTTTCTTGGGGTGTAGATGATGATAAAGGATGATGCAACATGCTATGGAGAAGCCGATGATTTAATATCTTTAGTTGATTATGAAATGTTTACGTTTTATTTAAATTAGATCCCATGGATGTCATGTATGGATCTATTTTATGAAAACTCTTTGTGAATAAATTATGTTTGAAAGTAGATATGTGTCATAGGAATAAATTTACAAATCAACATTTAAAAAAAAAAAAAAAGTTAGCGATTTAAAATTTTGTCGTCTCTTTAAAAAATTCAGATTCTGCCTCGTCTTTAAAAATTCATAACTCCTTCGCTACTTGGTATTTTTATACAAAAAAAGTGGTGTTGGATAGCCTCATAAGTTAGCTATTGAATAAACTCAGAATCATGTCAATCCGATATCGGAAGAATTTTATATATTGCACAAAGTAAACTGTACGAGGTAGAGTCGCCGTTTTTCCAGCTTCTGTCTTAACTTCGAAAATTCATAAATCAACCTTTACTTGGAATTTCTATATGAAACTAATTAGATTTGATAGTCTTTTGGATTATCTACTGAATAAATTTAAAATCATGTGGTTTTGATGTCTTTTGAACTTTATATGTCATTTTAAGTGAACTGCACTGGTTTACCTTTCAACCGGGTTGCTGCTGGGTTTTAAAAAAATATTTTAACACCTCATATGATGCCGAGGAAAGCTAATTTTTCACTATGTGGTATTATAAGGAGTTTCCTACTTTAGATTAAAATTTGATGAAGTTTCAAGGTTGATAGCTATGCAAACAAATTTATTTTGATAATTACCATTTGAGATAAAAACTGAAACAACAATATTACTTTTAAAGTTTTGCAAAATTCCGCGTCAATAGTCGTTACATGCATATACGGTGTAATACCCCAAAATTCCTATTATAATTTTTGCCAATATGATTCATGTATTTCATGGTTATTACATTGTCATTTACATCAATTTTCTAATTGCTTTCTCTTAAAACGATATATTCGGTCATTAAGGCTTTATAATTTTTTACACGGCGATAACCTTCGACTCCTCGACCTAGATGATGAATTTTGTATTAATCTATAATAGAAAATTAGGTTAACTAAATGTTGGAGATTGGCTTGGTAAGTAATGTAATATTGGAAAGGCCGAAAATTAGTATCGATGAAGGTTCAAGCTTTCCATTCGGCTAATCGAGGTCACCTTAAACCCTAGATAGGTAATTGACATATTTGGGACATGAGGCATGAAGTGACATGATCACATCGCGATAATATATGTCTCATATACCTTTATAAATATTGAGGTGCAAATTGTTGAAATCGGTTGAAAATCGGGTGTCAATCGGGTAAGAAATTAAATGAATGGTTGAGGAATTAGCTCTATAATATATTTTGGGATCTTAGGGCAAGTGAAATGGATTGTAAAAACATCAAAACAAGCCAAGGATACTTGGTTTGTACCTACAATGATGGATATAAAAGCAGATTTTTACTACAAGTAACCACCTCATGCTTGAACACCTTGTGCTTGGAATGTTTGTCACTTTAACACTCAATTTCTTCAACCTTAAGGCATCAATTTCGTGTCTGCTCCCCAAGAACTTAATATAGGATGAATATATATCTTAAAAGTCACAAATGGATCCAAATATAATGGTTGAAAGTCAAGTATTGCTGCTAAGAAGACACATCATGCTTCGACAGCTCATGCTTAAGGACACTTGTCCTTTGTTCACATTTTTCTTCACCCTTAAGCAATATGCACAACCTCAACCACCTAAAGACCACTCATTACCTCCTAGACAATATATTAACTCTCTTAGCTCGTCTCTAAGTGATTTCAAGTGAAAAAGAGAGTGAAATAGTCAAAAAGAAATAGAAACAAGAAGCTGGAATTTCTGACAGCTTTGTTACTTCACGGTTTGAGGCTTGTATCCATTATTTCTTAAGGGATTTATAATTTCTTGAACATCTGAACTTGCTTGTGCTTAGGTTGGAGTGTTGTTAATGATTTTATGACGCCAAAATAGAGGTAATCAATTACAAGAACTTGAGGGAAAACAACCTGGGCAGAGATATAGGTTGCTGGATTTGAGTATATACCTTGATTTTGGGACGATACTTAGTGTGTAACTTATATCTATCGATATGAACATTTTTATATGTAAGTATGAAGTGTAGAAATGATCTTTAATGGCCTAGAATTCTATTGGTATCATACTAATAAAATGGAAACATAAAACAGTCAACGGGAAAAACTGCCTGATTTTGTGTAGTGAAAAATGGACTGTTTTTGAAGCTCAAAACACCTCATTTGTAACAACCTTATGACCTGATTATCTTCACATATATGTTATAGGCATGGGGTAAAATTTGGGAGCCGTTAAATGTAGGTAAGGGCATGAAAAAGAATTCGAAAAATGAGTGGATGGCGATGGAAACCTAGAAAACAGATTCTTTCCATTTGGGCATTTAATGTGATTTCAACATTTATATGTCCATTAATGAACTCTTGGGCCTAGAAAATAGATTCTAAGGAGTACAAGGTTAATGACAACAATTGGATGATGTTGACGTCCATAATTGGATTCGAAAAATAGCGAGACTTACGGGATTAGTTTGTAATGCCATCAGTAACTTGCAATAATGATTTTGTCTAAATTATTTTGGTGTGAATGGACGTATTTTGGGATTGTGTGTGTTAAGGTTATTAAATGGAGGATTGTCTTTAATATTATATGGTAATAAAGGTGATTTTTCAACGTTGTGCAAAAAAGGAAATTGATATACACTCCGTAGGAGCTTGCACACACAAAGGCGAAAGGTAAGTAAAAATCCATTTTCAACTACGATGCAAGAACCTAGTATTTGCGATATGGTAATATTGGAATATTTACATAAGTTTCATAAGAGGCTTATAGCACATTATATGATGGTTATGATCGTTGAGTATGAGGTTGCGGAACCTATTGATATCAATTTTCATTAAATATGTCATTCATGAGCATTTTCATATATATGCATGACATGTGATCATGGTTGGTGATTACGCCTAAAGATTAATGAGGTAATTGTAGTAAAGCTTTGGGGTATCGTATCCACAGGGAAATGAAAAATTATTTAAAGGATCAAGCTTAGGATTTGTGTCGTGATTTGTGTGAAAATAATTTGTCGATTGGAATAAATTGAAGTAAAAGTTTAATATCAATATATGAAATAATGAAGCGCCGGAATTCCCTCAATTAGATTGGTTCAATCAATGTCAATTTTTGCATGATAATACTCAATTAAATGTTTTTATCCCAACATTTTAATTGGAAAATTTAACCTTCAAACCTATTCAATTCCACAATAATTCCCCAAACCTAGATTTCTTTCATAATATAATTCCACAATAATATATTGAAATTAGATCCAAAAGCGATTAAATATATCAAGCATATAATGGTAAAGAATCACATCAATAGGAGATTTAAGATTGAAATTCAATAAGTACTTCAATTATTCGATGGAAAAAACGTGATTGAATTCATGAAAATTTAATACAAATTAAACCAACCCCAAAACATGTTCATAAGAATAAGAAATCTAAATCTAGAATTGTTTAACAATGAAAGAACACATTTAAGCAAAAAAAAATATGAAAATTCCCAAATCTAACCGAGTTCCTTTGTGGCTTCACCAATAAGTTTAATTCTTCATGGATTTCTTCAGCCAAGATGAAATTGATGTGGAGAGGAAGAAGAATGGTGTTATGGGTCGAGATTAGGGCTTGAAAACGTGTGCCCAAAAGTTTCCATAAGTGTCCGTGTTAAAATAGGAATCTGGGATTTCGCCATAAAAAAAATGCTTGCAGCTGCATGGTTCAACCAAAATGGCCCTAGAAGTTCTCGGAAGACAGCCATGCAACCGCATGGCTTTATAACCATGCGACCGCATGGTTGTCACCATTTTCTCCGCCGGATAGCTTTTAGTATTTTGGCCATAAATTTCTCTCCCAATGTCCCATTAAGGTGATTCAAGTTGCTTTGGAAAGATAACTTAAAGCGCTACAACTTTGATTCAGAATCATCTTCTAGATCGATCATTTTCCATGTCAAAAATTGGTCCTAATATAAGACTGAAAATTGATACGTAACTTTTTCAATTGGGAATTGATTTGTGAAGATGTTTTGGTCATATTTCACTTCTTTTGACTTCAAATTACACCCAATTGACTCCTAGATTTCTTGAATCATCATTCCATTGCCCGTCTCATTATGAATTATTTGCAACTTGGTCCTTGAACTTTCACTTTCTTCCATTTTGGTCCTTTTTTTCGCTTTTTTCTTCTAAATTTCAACTTTTCTACCAAGGTGATACCTGAATCAAATCATAAGTATAATTAGTACATTTTGGTATCAAATAGTAACACGAATGCAATAATTAAGAGGGGAAAATTATTATATTTTGCACTCTTATCAGTTGGAAATCCTGCATGTGAAACATGATTTCAAAGTGGGTTTTCTTTATAAATGTTTTATTGATCACTACTAGGGCACCAAGGCATGTGAGGCATGCTTATGTGATATGTTTGGCATTGCGGGGTAATATTTCCTAGGTAATTGCAAAGGTAGACAGGGGATGGGCCTTTGGTGATCACGGGAGGGTGGACCACTCGACTGTGCCCTTGTGATATTATGATTATTGGCGTTGTCGATAGGAGACTTCTTGGGTGATCATAGGGGTAGTTAGGAGATGGGCCTCTAGTGGTCACGAGAGGATGGTCCACTCGTCACATGTTAGCCATTTGATTATTGATATTGGTATTATGTAGAGCTCTATCTAGTGCATAGTAGGTGGGTTAAGGGAATGAAAGGTTTCAAATGAAACAATTTCGAGTCGACTTTGATGAATATTGGAATACGATGCTTCTTTATCGTGATGTTTAAAGTAAATGACATAGTGACATATATCGTTATTATTCATATTCATGACATGCATGATTTTTGTTTACTAAGCATTGGCTTATATAGCTCTTGCATATTGTAGGTGAGCATGGAACTACATAGAGAGCACGGCTAGCTTGGAGCTCTTACGAGATTTTAGAATTCGATGTACATAGATGACGACCTGTAAGATTATTTTGTGGACTGCTATTTTGTGTTTATGGCCTATTTTGTTGTATATTGGGGATCTACGTTGTATATCTTTTGACATGGCATGTAGACATGTTTATAAACTCAGAATATATATATGTTTGATTATGGTGATATGATTTTGGTTTAGAAACATAGCTTATGTCATTTTATCAAGTGAAAAAAATGTGTGAAATTTCATGTCTAGGTCGAGTCATCAATTTCATTACCACACAGGTTAATGGATAGTTATATATATGAAAGGTGGTGTGACTCATGAACTTAGCCGATACAAAGCTATATGATAGCACCTAATTTTTCCGATTCGACGGTATGCTGTAAATATGGTATGATGTAAATACGATATGTGGTAAATACAGTATGCTGAAAATGCGGTATGTTGCATATACGGTATGAATGAATTCAGTTCTTTTTTTGAAATTGTTTTCTTTTAGTATTAAATTATAAAAAAAAATTAATTCTTTATAACTTCTACTAAAAACAAGTTAAACAAATTTATGGCTAAAGTACAATTAATCTAGTGACGTTTCGATTCATGCGGGTCGAGGCATTACACTATTAGCATTCGCAACCAGAGACGAAGTGTTCCTGAAAGTTGTACTAATGAAAAGGGTATTTAGATTTGGGAAAACTTAGTCTCAGATATGTTGGTCATTTTGAAACCTTGGAACAGATTTGTAAAGTAGCCTATAAGTTGAACTTACCAGCTTCAATAGTTCGAATCCACAATGTATTCCATGTCCGTGCTCTTCAAAATTATGTTCTAGATGCTTCACATATATTATCGGATAATCCATTGGATCTAGAAACTAATTTAACCTATGAAGAAAGACTAGTGAAAATTTTACTTCGAGAGGTTAAACAATTACAAAACAAACGTATTCCGCTTGTCAAGGTTTTGTGGAGAAATCAAGCCTCAGAAGAAGTAGCATAGGAACAGGAAGAAGGTATGAAGATTAAATGTCCAGAATTATTTGGTAGGTTTTAAATTTCGAAGACAAAATTTCTTTACGTGAGGGATAATGTAACATTCCTAAATTTTCTATAAAGATTTTTGATATTTTAGAAAGTTTTAAAACAAATTTAGGGACTTAATTGAATTAACAGTATAGATATTTTAGGAATTATAATTAAAATAATACTATGAGAATTAGAAGTGCAATGTTATAAAGATGGAGTGATTTCATATTAACCCAATTCTCAGGTGTAATTTTATAATGAAACGAGATATTTGTATATTTATCCTAATGGTTAAAAATACAATTTCTCAAATTGTACATTTAACCCTTATCATAGGGGATGAATGTGGAAGTGGGACACGCCTCCTTTTCACTCCTTTTCTCCAAATAAGTTTGTATTTTTCTTTCTTTATTTAAGTTAATTAATTAATCAATTAATTATTTATTTATTTAGATAATCATTTCATTAATTGTTTATTTTAAGTACTTAATTGATTTATGTATAGGAATTAAAATTGAAGGAAGATAAAATTAGAATTAAATTTAATTAATTGAATCAAGGATGATGAATTATAATTTCTCTATTAAAAATTCTTAACTTCAAAAATTTTAAAAATCTATAAGTCATTTCAAGAAATAATGAGTTTAGTTTATCGCCCAACCCCAGCTTCAAATTTCCCTGCTGAAGGTCCGATTCTTGGAAGGTCCATATCTAAGTGAGAACGAACAGCCTTACCTTTGGCCCTAAAGTACAAAACCCAGACTCGCCACTTCCTTTCAATTTGCTACCAAGCTATTTATTTATTGTTGATGTTGCTGTAGTAGCGGATTTGAGAATGGGGTGGTTTTGGATCTAGTTTTGGGGGTTGAGGTGGTGCTAGTAATGGCAGTGGTGATATCTGTATATGGTGGTTGCAGTAGTTTGCAATTTGCAATGGTGATTGTGTGTTGTGTGTGACGTGTACGGAGATGCTATTGGTTCTGGTGTGGTAAGTAATACATGCAATAGTGGTATTGGGATGATGATGGTGCATCTTTGGTCAGGTTTTTTTATTTTTATTTTTATTTTTTTGGGTGGTTGGCTGTGTTGATGGCAGTTATGATGCAATCAGTGTATGTGGTGGTCACAATGATTCAGACGATGATGTTGAAGCAACCATCATGGTGATATTTAGTGGTGGTGTTGGTTGTCAACATCGTGTTGCGGTGGTAGTGGTGCTGACTTTAGCGGTATGGTTGACACGGTGATTGTGGTGCCAATTTTGGGCTACAACAGTGGTGTAGTGCAAGCAAGTTGTGTGCTGGTGATTTGTGACCAAGATTGGTACTGGATTGAGATTGGTGGTAGGGTGTTTGGTGCATGTGACCAACTATTTGGACTAATTATTAATCTTTGACCTTAAATTTCGATAATTTGTGACTAAAAAAATAATTTACGAGCAATAAATTTGAAAATATGTGACCAGTGACTTCAAATAATATGTGACTCACAAAATTTTTGATTTGTGACCACAAAATAAACTGTGATCAATTAATTCGATGATATGTGACCAGCAAATAAATATATGACCATTAATCGTATAACTGTGATTTTATTATATTTATTTAATAAATATTTTTAATTAATTACGTATATACTTAAATTTTGAATTTTTAAACTATATACTTGATTTTTGAATTAGTGTAAATAATACACCTGGATTATGAATTTTTCCCTTATTCTATTTCCATGACATATTGCCATTCACTGTCATACGTGATTTACTTAGCCTCGTTTGGCGGTCAATTTAATTGGAAGATAAAAATGCAGTAAAAAATCAGTCACTCAAATTTTAATTTGTTCTAAACTCGTCACCGAACTTTAAATTTTGTTTTTTGTTGATCGTTAAACTTTAAATTTTTTTTTTCACATTTGGCAGTCTTAAGAGGAAATTAATGTTAATCCAAATAGACAATAGCTGAGTTGCATCATGCAAGGAAAATAAAAATGATCTATGCAAAACAAAATTAATTGCCGTTGGACTTGTATGGACCAAATAACAGTTCAGTGACCAATGTGAAACAAATTAAAGTTTAAAGACCAAATTGATATTGGCCTGTAAGTTCAATGTCCAGTCGGACCTTTTCACCTACAAAAATGAGATATCAACATAGCCTCTAATAATATCTTTGGTGCAAGACTAAAAACAGATATTTTGATGAAAGATATTTGTTAACATTACCCTCCTAATGAAGATATTTTTGTGGCAATAATATCACCCCGAGCTAAGCTCCAAGAAGGTATATCTTACCTTATGGCAAGTGCATGCATCGTTGTTGCCCTACCCTAAAAGACCAGAAAATTGCACTTTAATTTCTCTTCAATGATGATCATTTTCAACTATAGATCATGTCTATGATATGCTCTTGTTAATTTTATTACGAAAATTTAGTCAAAAATTCGAAAATTGGAAGAAAACGATGGACTACAAGAGACAAAAATTTAATCATTGTAAAAAATAAATTGGAGCATTCTAAATATAAATACCGAGTGAGTAAAAAGAAGTCTCAACTTGAATATACTAATTTTATTACAAGTGGAAAAGCTAAATTGTATTCTACTTGAAACAATACAATTGGAATTTATATTCGTCAATTCGGTGTTAAGTATCGTTACGTTATGGATGATGTCACGATAATAATTCACTAAAATGCTTCTATTCCACCTTGATGCTACCAAAACCTTTCATTTTGGATCGGTTTTATAGCTTTTTCAAGGTTAGATGACACAAAAGTAGCTCTCATTGGCTTCAAGTTGGCTATGGGGTAACTACTGAAATGGACTTCAAATAGACACCATTGACAAAATACCAATAATAGAGGCTTTTCTTGTTAAATCAGTGGGGACTTTTGACCCCACACATTAAAATTAGACTTAGAATTTCCTATCAATTATAGTCGGGTCAAGTACGTGTAACTATGGAAACACAAGTATAGCAAATTCCCAAAACCAAAATGTTGAAATGGCATTGTTGGAATTTCACAACACTATAATATCTCATTAGCATAGCCTAATTGTAAGATTAAACCCAGATACGGCTTTCACTATTTGGCTATAAAAGCAAACAACCAGGCAGGCTGTCTTCAAATCAAGAAAATTCTCTAAAATCATTCTAAGGATGTCTATAACGGAAGAAAATAACATGGAGGGAAGGAAAATAGTAGTGGCAGTAGATGAAAGTGAAGAGAGCATGTATGCATTATCTTGGTGTCTCGACAACCTCTTGTCCCAAAACCATATACCAACAAGTACCCTAATTCTCCTCTACATCAGACCTCCTCTAGATGTCACTGGTAAGAGATCTCTCTCTCTCTCTCTCTCTCTCTCTCTCTCTCTCTCTCTTGTCACCACGTAGCTTAAAAGCTAAGTCATTAGATGGGGTGGTTCAACACGGTACTAGAACAGGCACAAATCCTAGGCAAGTGCTAGACCTTTGATTAAAAATGAATCTAGCATGCAGGGAGGAAATATGTTAAAGACTAAATTCATGTAACTTAAGTTTGTTAACTCGTGTTTCATTTCGAACTACTGAAGAAGAGTCCCATGATTTGTAGGGTATCTATTTGCCAATGATGTCATTGCAACCATGGAAAAACACAACAGTGACTTGACAAATTCAGTGATGAGAAGGGCGGAGGCAGTTTACAAGAACTTCAATACTACTGTATGTGTTCTCTTTCCTCTGTGTGAATGGATTGTGTGTTATGCAAAGGTACTGAAATGACGAATGGAAAATTGCAGGTCGCAGTGGAGAAAAAAGTTGGAAGTGGAGATGCTAAATACGCGATATGCACAGCTGTCGAGAAACTTGGAGCCGACATCTTAGTCATGGGAAGCCACGACTATGGTCTCTTCAAAAGGTACCTTAACTTCGCTTCTAAATTCAGCATTGTTGAATTTTCTTGTAATTCTGATTTCTGAATGCAATTACTCTCTCTTACACTTGCAGGGCTTTACTAGGAAGCGTTAGTGATTACTGTGCTAAGCACGTGAAATGCCCATTAGTAGTTGTGAAGCGTCCTAAGGCTACTTAGACACGTGATGATAACTTAATGCATTTATGAGAATAAGTGTGTACATTGTTATTTTATTTTTTATTTTTTTCCCTCAAATCGTGGGAAAAAACTTGCGGTAGGGAAGCGTTAGCATTACATATGTTAATATGTTATACATAATACCATAAACGCTCATCTTTTATGGAGTATATACATTTTGATTGATGTTGAAAGTCAAGAAAAAATGATCAAGTTTGACAGCTATCTTCAGATCAAACCAACGAGTCTAGAGAAGATGCAAGGTGCCTAACTTGTTCCTTTTGTGGAAGGAGTGAGTTGGAGGACGAAGTCCTAAATGAAACAATATAACAAGACACTTAATGCCTGACATGAGAGTATAATAAATTACAAAATACAAGGTAGGATAGCCCTAAGATATCAAGTCCAAAGTATATTGGGGTAATATACATCCCAATGTCCCCAACTTGGTATCAATCAAGCATGATACGGTTGAGATTGACCAACCCAAAAAATTTGTACACACACCAAACATGCAAACACGCAAAACATCTTGGCATCTGTCATAAATTTAAGGGAATCAAGATAATAATACAAGTTACCGAAAGGTCCATTCTTCCCATACATAATGGAGCATCCAGGATACGATAAGGATATATTCGCTCAACTTAATTTCTATAGTTGCCAAAAGTAAAAGGTTTTGGATGTAATTATACCTTTTCAAAAGGCTTGGAAATATAGTTTTTTGAAGTTTAAGGGCAAATTCTGTCTTTCTATGATAAACATAACTTTTCAGTGAAAATCGGTAGTAGAGACAACGGCCTTAACTAATGAAAAGGCCGATGTTAAAAATGTCACTCAAAAAAGTAGGGAGCAAAAGTGTAATGAGGGACAAAGATTGGGGACGAAGCATATAATTTAGCTCCATTTTGGCCCGGTTATTTGATGTTATAATTTTTGGAATAGTTTTTTGGGAGAATATGTGGTGAAAAAAATGAAAAGTTTTTATTTATGTGTAATATTATTATTATTGGAGAATGTGTAATTAAAAAATAAGAGAAAAAAATGTATTATAAATTTAATGAGGATTGGCAAAGTTTTTAGTCTACATCAGTATTAATGACCAATATACCTAACAAAACCACATTTCAGACGAGCACCAAGAAACCAAAGGAGTGAAGTTAGCTTGTTGGGGCACCATTGATTTGCACGAAGTCTATCCTAACTAAGAGCGAAGAGAAAAATGCCCAGTATGATAATATCATAATCAGTCACGACTCAATTTCCATCCAAATATCCACAAAAACTTTTGGATTGGTTTTACAGCATACAGGTATCCCTGGTACTGTGATTGCAGAAGCCCGAGAAAATAAAATGAAGGTAGGCTATTATGTTATGATAATCTAGCATCACAAGCCTAGCTCATTCAAGAAACGAGCTATGGAAGCTCAACCCATTTAAGATTTTGAAAGCTCCAAGCCATAGTTAATTAAAAGCCCAACAATTTAATATATTAAGTTTAAATAAATTTGATTACAAAGATTTAATGAATAACTAGGCTACCACAATGGTCATCCAAATGGAATTTCATATAGGTAACCCAAGTTCGAATCACCATGTAGATGTTTTTATAAAACTTTTATATGAATTATTTTTTTATGGTTTAGAGACTCTTCAAATTCTTAGTTAAAGATCAAATTTAATAAATTTAATGATAATACAACCCCCCCTCTTAGTTTTTCATTAAAAAGAAAGGTTACAAGAAGCGGAAAATCACTTTTTCACTACATTCCTCTTCAATTCCGAATTTCATCTCATTTTCTTTCAAGAAAATATATTTCATGTCAATTTAAGCTACGAGAATAACAAGAGTGAGAAGAAGAAAGACTTTTTACACATTTTGTTCTTTGATATCTAAGAAAATTCAAGGTCGGTAGAGGTGCAAGTGTTTACTTCATTTCAATTTATGATTTTCGATAAATGTTTGAATGAAATGGTATCTCTGGGTACGGTGCTTCGACATTACAACATTTTTAATAATCATTCTCTGGCTCTACGTGTTATGATAATGTTATAGTAATTGGATTTTGTATGAAATCTATCTACGTGCGATGGTATGAATCTATAGTTCGAAATTTTTAATTTGACAACGAAATGCACCGATGAAATCTATTGAGTTTCAAACTTATGGGTTAATTCCCTTCCTACAGGTTGAATAGATTTTCCTTAGGACGTGGATGATGATAAATGATGATGTGATATGCCATGGAGAAGCCGATGACTTAATATCTTTAGTTAATCATGAAATGTTTACGTTTCCTTTAAATTAGATTTCGATGGATATTTTGTACAGATATATTCTACGAACATTATTTATGAATAAATTTATCTTTGAACATAGACATGTGTCATAGGAATAAATTCACAAACCACCGTTTACATTATATATATATATATATATATATATATATATATATATATATATAGAAAAAAAAAAAGAAAACAATCTTGTTACATGTATACTTTTTTATCCACATTCATTTATACTCTTTCATATGGCAATATCTACACTCTGAATTTTCAATCCTTCCATCATATCATTGTACATATTTCCTCTACGTAGGGGAGGATGTCATCCTTGTTGTCAACAAGGATGTACATCTAGCTTAATTATTAAAAAAAAAAAAATTGGGGAGACTATTTGGACCAATTAGAACTCTTGGGCTATGGGATTATTATTGGGCCACTTAAAAGTGACGTTTTATGTAATATATATTATATTTTTATAGTTAGAAAACATTCAGAAATTATTAGAGGAAAAAGTAGAATGGTAATTAATTATAAAAGATTAAATGATAATACAATAGATGATGCTTATAATATTCCAGATAAAACAGTTTTAATAAATAAAATTCAAAATTGTAATATTTTTAGTAAGTTTGATTTAAAATCTGATTTTTGGCAAGTAAAAATGCACCCAGATTCAATAGAATGGACAGCCTTCACTAGCCCAGAAGGACATTTTGAATGGTTAGTTATGCCATTTGGATTAAAAAATACCCCTAGTATTTTCCAAAAAAAAAATGGATAGTATTTTTAGTAAACATAATAAATTCATTATTGTTTATATATATGATATTTTAGTATTTAGTAAAAATAGGCGAGAACATAGAGGTCATTTACAAATTCTCTTTTCAGAATTTATTAGACATGGTTTAATTATAAATAAAAAGAAAATGTTCTTATTTAAAGAATTTATAGAATTTCTAGGAGTAAATATAGAAAAAGGAAAAATAGAGTTACAACCTCATATAGCCCAAAAAGCTTTAGATTTTCCACATAAACTTGAAGACCTTAAGCAGCTACAAAATTTTTTAGGATTAGTAAATTATGCTAGACCCTTTATCAAAGATTTGGGAAAAATTGCAGGACCTTTATATGGAAAAACTTCACCAAAAGGTCAAAGATATTTTAATATAGAAGATATTGAATTAGTTCAAAAAATAAAAGGAAAATTAAAAGATTTACCTAAATTATCTATGCCACTAGAAACAGATTTTTTAATTATAGAAACAGATGGAAGTATAACAGGATGGGGAGCAATTTTAATTGCAAAACCCAATAAATATGCAGATAAAGATAGTGAAAAAATTGTAAGATATAATAGTGAAAATTATAAAGAAAAAGGTCATATAAGTAGTATAGATTTAGAATTACTTGCAGTTAATAATGCATTAGATTCTTTTGAATTATTCATTATTTCCAAAAAAAGAAATTATTTTAAGAACAGATTGTGAAGCAATAGTAAGTTTTGTTAATAAAATGAAATTAGAAAATAAAAGAAGTAATAGAAGAAGATGGTTAAATTTTATAGATAGAATTACTAATACTGGATTAGTAATTAATTTTGAACATATTAAAGGTAGTGATAATCAGATAGCAGATATTTTAAGTAGAATAATTAAAAATAAAGAATATGACTGATTATTTCTTGCAGATGCAAAGACCAAGAGGCCCTAGGCCAGGATTGCCAATTGTTGGTAGTTCAAGTTCTCAGACAAATATACTACAGACTCATGATAAGTTAAAATTTGGTAATATAGAATTATTTTATTTTCCAAACAGTAATATTAGTTTTAAGACACTTTCTCATATCTCAGTTACTAAATCAGAAAAATGTATTTTAGACAATTTATGGATATCTTACAATAAGAATCCAAAAGATCAAAAATATTTTTTAGCATATTTAAATGCTCTTTCAGAACACTTTAGTCAAGATCATAAAAAATTTAAGTGAGATGGCATGATTTAAAAAAAAAAAAATGGGATATTATTTTATCAAAAGAAAAAGACATTATTCTTAGATAGAATAATATCCCACAAAAATATGTTGTTTTAAACTACCGATGAATCATTCCGGTAGGTATGCTTTATAGTTCTAAGATATGGTGCTAATAGTTAATATTAGTTCCAGATCTTTTAAGAACAATTTTTGTTCATAAATTTTTATTTTGTAAAAGTTTTATGATTTTTGTAAAGAGTTTTATGTTTCATGCTGAATATATGATAATAGCATGTTTTAACTCCAAGTTAAAAGTTCAAACTGTTTTTAAAATAAGCTCTGAGTGACCTCTCAAAGCGTAAAGGCCCAGTGAAGAGGCTAGGAGACGCATAGAAGAGGGAAAGGGATCACTGTTTTAAGAATTCTTGTTAAGGGAGTGCCAGTGGTGTCCTTACAAGAATGGAGTTTGGCCCAAGTTCATATATCTCAGATGGCATGATTTAAAAAAAAAAATGGGATATTATTTTATCAAAAGAAAAAGACATTTAAATTAAGAAGAGTACTGAGTAGGATTTTTATAATTTATCTTAACAACCTCTTATAACAGCCTTAAAATCCTTGAAATAACCTCTTTTTCAGGGACCCCCCTCTTTTGGTATCAGAGCTTTTGTTTCGGTGCTGGTGATTTCAGAATATTTCTTCAGATTTTGTAAAAGGTATAACTCTTTTAATCTTTAGAAATTACTTACTTGTTTTATGATTTTTAGAATTTTACTTGTAGATCTAGAAAAAATATTCTATAGTTTTACATTTTATAAAGAAATAGAAGAGATTTTTGAATACGGTATAAAATTTATTTCTCTTGAAAAATATAAACCTATAGATTATTTATTTTCTATCTTACATGTAACTAAAGATTTACACCTAGAATTAAAGGAACAGATTTTATATAGATCTTTAATTTCAGAATTTAGAGAAGAATATTTTATAAATAGTTTTGATCAGACATTTATATCAGATCTAAAATTAAGGATTGAATTAGATAATATTGATAATAATTATTTATCAGATCATACAAATTTTTCATTAGATTCTTTTTATTATTCATATTAGAGTTTTAAAACTGGATCTTTTAGTAAAAGAAATTAATAAATTAACTGGAGAACTTAGTATTTTAGGAAAAAGAATCTTTAATATTGAGAAAGATATTAATAAAATTTGTGAAAACCTAGATTTTATTAAAGAACAAAATTCAACAATTTTAAATAAAATCTCTAGAGTAGAAGATAAAAAAAAATTTCCAGATCTTAAGACTACAGAAACAATAAAAAATATAAATAAAAAATTAAACAATATAGAAAATAAACCAAATCAAGAAATTGAAAATATAATAAATAATTTAGATAAATTAAGTTTAAAAAATACAGGTAAAGAAAAAATTACTAGAAAATTATCTACAACATTTTATAAAATATGAATAATTTTCCTGGTAGGTCAAGAACTATTAGAGAAGTAGGATCATCTTCAGAACCTTATGATAGAGGTAGACATAGTACTTCTAACATAAGTACTAATATAATAGAAAGAATTTTACATAGACAGCCTCAATATAATCAGAATATTGAAGAACTTATAGATCCTGAACAAGACTATAATAGATTCCAAACTCATGGTTTACAATTACTTAATCCAGAAAATTTATATAATAGAGGAATTTTTGAATCAAGAACCCAATTTTTTAGACATACTAGAGAAGTATCAATTCAATGTTTAGATGGTCAAGTAAGACAATTATCATTAATATCAGAAGAATCTAAAAAAGAATTAAGAAAAAAGAATTTTAGATTTATGCATTTAGGATTAATAGTAATAGGAATTAAAGGATTAATGAGAAAAAATTTAGAAAATAAAGTTTTATTAACTATTTATGATGAAAGAATCCAAAATATAGAAAAGAGTATGATAGCTAGTACAGAAGTTGATATGAATGATAATAATGGAATTATATATTGTAATCCAGATTTCTTATTAACCATAAAAGATTTTTTAGAAAAAATTAAAATAGGAATTCAAACACATGGATATGAAGATGTTGTTTCAGGAGAGAATTTATTAATAAGTATAGGATTTTTAGGAAGATGTAGTAATAATTCTCAAACAAAATATAAATTATACAGAGATAAAGTAATAAATTTAATGAGTAGTAAAG
>NC_036249.1:14744109-14789568 GCF_002742605.1 Olea europaea var. sylvestris | reverse complement strand
TAAAAAAGAAATTACTTTAAGAACAGATTGTGAAGCAATAGTAAGTTTTGTTAATAAAATGAAATTAGAAAATAAAAGAAGTAATAGAAGAAGATGGTTAAATTTTATAGATAGAATTACTAAGACTGGATTAGTAATTAATTTTGAACATATTAAAGGTAGTGATAATCAGATAGCAGATATTTTAAGTAGAATAATTAAAAATAAAGAATATGACTGATTATTTCTTGCAGATGCAAAGACCAAGAGGCCCTAGGTCAGGATTGCCAATTGTTGGTAGTTCAAGTTCTCAGACAAATATACTACAAACTCATGATAAGTTAAGATTTGGTAATATAGAATTACTTTGTTTTCCAAACAGTAATATTAGTTTTAAGACACTTTCTCATATCTCAGTTACTAAATCAGAAAAATGTATTTTAGACAATTTATGGATATCTTACAATAAGAATCCAAAAGATCAAAAATATTTTTTAGCATGTTTAAATGCTCTTTCAGAACACTTTAGTCAAGATCATAAAAAATTTAAGTGTTATGTTGTTTTACAAGGTAGACTTCCAGGAATTTATCATACCTGGTTAGAAGTTTCAGATTGTATAAAAAATTTTCCAAATCCTCTTTATAAAGGATTTTATTCAATTTCAGAAGTATTAGAAGAATGTAGAAAATTTTTAGGAATTAATTATTTTGTTGCCCCTTCTTTAAAGAATGTTTCAGATCAGCCTTTAGATTATGCTTCTAAATTTTGTGAACATTGTGAATATACGACTAAGAATTTTAAAATTTTAAATGAGTCCAATCAGTCTTTACAACAAGAAAAATTAGTTTTACAAAAGAAAATTTCTGAATTAGAACAAGAAATTATTAATTTAAAGATTTCAAATCCAATTGTTCAGATACAATCAGGTACTATAGAACCAAAGAAGTCTATAGCTAGTCCAGCTCAAACGGAAGCTGGTAAAGACTTATCAAATCCGTTTATGGTTCTGGGCTTACCAAAAGCTCAACAGACTCAGGAGACTGTTGATTCTCTTACTCAACAGGCCGAAAATCCTGTTACAAAAAATAAAAATATTTCTGAAGACCAGACACAGCAGACTGGAAATTCTGCTACTAGACTTATAAGTCCAATAGACCTTAAACAGAAAAGCCCAATCAATTTTCCGGAATCATTTCAATCAGCTCAAGATCCAGAACAGATTTCTCAATCAGATATTAGAAGAATCAAAGAAATGTTTGATAATATTGAAGAAATACAGCAACAAGTTAAACAAAGTATTACAAAGAAAAAGAAAATACAGATTAAAAAGAAAAAAGGCAAAAAGAAAATTGAACAAGAAAAAGAAAAAGACTTGGAAGACAATAATTCAGAAGAGGATGATAATCCAGAAGGTTGTACTGATGGAGGAGACTCTTTAGACAGCATTGGCAGATATAATTATGAAACAAGATAAGGATTCATTCAGATTTTAGCCTAAAGAAGACATTTGGCAAAAAGTTACGGTGATTTTCAGACTAGACTCAGCCACTTGAAGATTTTTGTCCAGATCTCAAGAAAAGATCAAGAATTATTGTATAAAAAGAAGAATCTTTACTGTTTTCTTTTTGAAAAATTTGTAAAGAATCTTACTGTTTGATAAAGTAAGATTTGATAGTATAGCTTTTTACTGTTTTCTTTTTGACGTTTTGAAAAAAGCAAAGATTCCTTGCTTTTGAAAAACGCTTCCTCTCTCTTTTCTCTCCTATAAAAGGAGACCATTCTTTCATTTGTAAACACACAAGAAAATATATACAATACAAGTTTTGAATTCTCTCAAATATGTTCTAATTTTCTTTCTCTCCCGAAAGGGAAATTCTTAATTGTTCTTATTCTTAGATAGAATAATATCCCACAAAAATATGTTGTTTTAAACTACCGATGGATCATTCCGGTAGGTATGCTTTATAGTTCTAAGATTAATTAATATTAGTTCCAGATCTTTTAAGAACAATTTTTGTTCATAAATTTTTATTTTATAAAAGTTTTATGATTTTTGTAAAGAGTTTTATGTTTCATGCTGAGTATATGATAATAGCATGTTTTAACTCCAAGTTAAAAGTTCAAACTGTTTTTAAAATAAGCCCTGAGTGACCTCTCAAAGCGTAAAGGCCCAGTGAAGAGGCTAGGAGACGCATAGAAGAGGGAAAGGGATCACTGTTTTAAGAATTCTTGTTAAGGAAGTGTCAGTGGTGTCCTTACAAGAATGGAGTTAGGCCCAAATTCATATATCTCAGATGGCATGATTTAAAAAAAAAAATGGGATATTATTTTATTAAAAGAAAAAGACATTTAAATTAAGAAGAGTACTGAGTAGGATTTTTATAATTTATCTTAACAACCTCTTATAACAGCCTTAAAATCCTTGAAAATTTTAAATAAAATCTCTAGAGTAGAAGATAAAGAAAAATTTCCAGATCTTAAGACTACAGAAGCAATAGAAAATATAAATAAAAAATTAAACAATATAGAAAATAAACCAAATCAAGAAATTGAAAATATAATAAATAATTTAGATAAATTAAGTTTATATATATATATATATATATATATATATATATATATATATATATTAATGATTTAAAGTTTTGCTGTCTTTTAAATAAAAATTCAGATTCTGCCTCGTTTTTAAAAATTTATAATTCCTTCATTACTTGGTATTTTTATACAAAACCAGTGGCGTTGGATAGTACATCTGAGAATTCTTAATTGGCTAGTTGTAAATAGCCCCAGGGCTATGGAACAAAGGATTATCCCGGACCTACACCGGGTATTGATGGTGATTTTCAAATCTCGGAGAACAGAATGTGATACGATGACATAAAAATAAAGACACGGAATAGGTTACCTACTCTTAATGGTTTCATAAGTTAGCTATTGAATGAACTTGGAATCATGTCAATCCAATGTCGGTAGAATTTTATATGTTGCATAAAGTAAACTACACTGGGTAGAGTCGTCGTATTCCCAGCTTCTGCCTTGACTTCAAAATTTCCTAACTTGACTGTGGAATTTTCGAATGAAACCAATTGGATTTGATAGACTCATGGATTAGCTACTGAAAAATTTTGAAATCATGTGGTTTTGATGTCCATGGAATTGTACATGTCATTTTAAGTGAACTGCACCGGTTTTACCTTTCAACTGGGTGGGTCGCTGCTGGGTTTTGAGAAATATTTTAATACCTCATATGATGCCGATGGAAGCTAATTTTTTACTATGTCATATTAAGGAGTTTACTACTTCACATTAAAATTTGATGAAGTTTTGAGGTCGATAACTATACAAACGAATTTATTGACACTTACCCTACGAGATAGAAAAAGAAAATAGCTTTGTTTAGTTAGTGTTAGCGGGATTTTGGGAAATATTTTAACGCCTTATATTTCACCGACGGAAGCCAAATTTTGGATATGTTATATTATAAGATTTTCCCTACTTTCCATTAAAATTTTATAAAATTTTGAAATTGATAACTTTGCAACGAGTTTATTTTATAATTTTATAGTAAACTGAATGTTAGGAAAAATATGGTTCTTAAGGAATTTTTTTTTAAAACTAAATGTTTACCTTTCCGTTAAAGGAGTAATTAATTAAATTATTATTTTAAATAATTTCTAAGTCTAATGCTAAGGTACAATGGTTTGAGTGACATTTCCGTCCATGTTGGTCGGGGCGTTACAGCGACAAAAAAAGGCCAAGATCTTCTTCCTTGGTCTTGAGAATGCCAGTAAAATCATGCTTCTTCACATGCTAAAGGCCGAGTTAACTATTTTCTTTTATATATTCGGGAAATAATTGAAATACAAGAATTTATGTATTTATTTATTAATTTAGGTATGTACCTCCTTGGCGCGTTGATTGAATTCGATTCTTGGGTTGTTGTGGAGATTAGTTCAACATCAACCAACACAATATCCGACATCAGAAGAACTGCGTATTGCGATAATTAAGTTTTCGGCATTTGATTTCGGGGGTCATCAGATCTCCCGCAGGGTATGGAAGGATTACTTTGCCAAGGTGTACTTCATGTTCAGTGCATTACTTGATTTAAATTATAAATTAAATTGAACCATAATAGTCATGTCAAATTCCATTTTTCGCTTATCTGAGAAATTTAGTTTCCATTGAAGTGTGAATTTATTATGAAAAAGTTGATGTTGAATATGTGGTACGAGCTACAGAGCTAAAATTAGGCTACTGATTTTATTTTTTTCTCATGCTTATACAAATAAATTGATATGTATATTGTTGTATTTTTCCATATTTTTAAGTAGTATGAATAATTGATTGTTAAGTTACTCGAGTACATGGCTTTTGAATCCTTTATAGTTACATTTGACATTCCATTCAAAAGTTGTGTTATGGAAGATAAGGTTGCCAGTGTAATGTGCTCTTACAGTCAAGTCAAACGCATACCCACCTGCGCAGATCTGAAACTTCTTCGAGAAACTGTACAAGGTGCTTGGTGCCTTAACGGTTACATCATCTCAGACTGTGATTCAGTTGGTGTGTTCTACAATAATCAACATTATACATCAACGCTAGAAGAAGCAGCAATAGATGCAATCAAAGCAGGTACACTTGTGACCATACTTTTTAAGTTGCTTTTCTAGAAAAATAAGCTTTGTTAGAAACTTTGGATTTTATATTATACAGGTTTGGATTTGGATTGTGGGTCATTCCTTGCAATACACAGAGAATGCAATACAAAAGGGGTTACTAAAGGAGGATGATATAATGCTTGCCTTAGCCAATACAGTTGCTGTTCAAATGAGGCTGGGGATGTTTGATGGAGAGCCATCGACGCAGCCATATGGTAACTTGGGTGCAAAAGACGTAAGCACCCCGGCTCGCCTGGAGCTTGCACTTGAAGCCGCTAGACTGGGTATTGTTCTTATAATAAATCACGGCCCTTCACTACCTCTATCTCCTCGACGACAACATATTGTTGCAGTTATCGGGCCTAACTCGGATGTTATTGTCACAATGATTGGCAATTATGCTGGTAAGCGCTACATCCATTTTGCGTTTATATGACATGATTAACCTTCGTAAAATATATTTTGAAAAATATAACAAAGGAATTGTACTCATAGTTCTTGGTTATTATGTAGGTGTTGCTTGTGTATATACAACTCCATTACAAGGAATAGGAAGGTATACTAGGACTATTCATCAGCAGGGTCGTGCCAATGTGGCTTGTGCTAATGAGGCACTCTTTGGAGGAGCGGTTGATACAGCACATCAAGTAGATGCGACTGTTCTAGTTATGGGACTAGACCAGTCAATTGAAGCTGAATTCAGAGATAGAGCTGGCCTCCACCTATCGGGACGTCAACAAGAGCTTGTTAATAAGGTTGCCATGGTGTCAAGAGGTCCGACGATCTTGGTATTAATGAGTGGAGGTCCTATTAATGTATCATTTACCAAAAACGATCCAAAAATTAGTGCAATTGTTTGGGCTGGCTATCCCGGCCAAGCAGGAGGAGCCCCAATAGAACGCATAATCCGAGTGGAAAGTTACCAATTAAATGGTAACCACAGGAATACCTAAACAACTTGCCAATGACTGCAATGGATATGCCAATAACTGATATCCTATTTGTTGGGATACAAGCTGATGATTAGTAAACCTATAATCTAACACTGTAAAATTAAGTGCTCAAAATAATATCGAAAAACAGATAGAACATCAGAGTTGGTGACCCAGTTCGGCCAAACGGGGCCTAATCTGGGGGGCTCAGGAACTGAACCCGTTCCACTATGCAAATCGCCGTCCAAGAGAACCAAATTTACATCAACCACTTAGAATACACAAGTTTCGATCATCGATCAACAGATCTACGAAACCAAACATAAATCCTTTTCACAACACTTAACCCTAGCCAACAGTAAACAAAATCGAAAATAGCAGAGGCTCAGAATCACGCCTCGAGTTACTGTAGCATCATGATATTACAAGGGCTAATCTAAAACCAGGATTTAACTGAGAAGTGTATATCAAAGTAAAACCAGAAAGAGGAGAAGAAAATCGCCAGAGAGAGGAAAGGGAAAAATTCTGTAACTCAACCAAAGAAAATGAAAAAGTCTGCCGTCCTTTTTCTCTCTCCAAAAGTCATATTAATTTCCAAGTTAAATCCCAGCCATTGATCCACCAAGATAAATCTCCACCATCCACAAGAAACACAATCTTTGGCACATTTGACCAACCAATTAGATTGCAGCCAAGTCAATTGTCAAGAATGGCATTAATTTGGAGATGTTTTGAGAAACACACTTTCACTATTCGGAACGCATAATCCGGGTGGAAAGTTACCAATTACATGGTAACCACAGGAATACCTAAACAACTTGCCAATGACTGCAATGGATATGCCAATAGCTGATATCCTATTCGGAACGCATAATCCGGGTGGAAAGTTACCAATTACATGGTACCCACAGGAATACCTAAACAACTTGCCAATGACTGCAATGGATATGCAATCAGATCCTTCAAGGGCTATCCGGTGAGGACTTACTGGTTCTACAAAGGACATGTGGTGTATCCATTTGGGAACGAATTGAGCTACACAAACTTTGTTCACACAACTGCAGATGTTCCAACGGTTGTTTTAGTCACTATTCACGGGCGCCACCATACCAACACCACCATTACTAGATAGGCCATTCAAGTTACACATGCAAAATATAATAGGCTCTCCATTAGTTTTTATGTTGATGTGAGAAATATGGGATCTCGAGATGGCACACACACGTTACTTGTATATTCATCGCCTCCTGGAGGACACTGGGCACCACACAAACAAACGGTTCCATTTGTGAACGTGTACGTGCCCGCGAGGGGACAACAACAAGTTTCTGTCAAGATTCATGTGTGTAAGTACCTTAGTGTTGTCGATATGGCTGGAATTCAAAGGATTCCTATGGGTGAACATGCTAGGCATGCTGTTTCACTTGAAGCTGCAACTCTAGGGGTGATCAAATCCTGATTGTTTCCATACGGGGTTGGCATGTAAAATGTATGGCTTGTGTCTGCTCCTCCTCCAAAATGCATTCAACAATATTCTTACCCAAATTGAATACAGGATACATTTCATTATTCATCAAGGAAATGTGGAAGTTGTTTGATTTATGATCAGAAATACTAGTTTTATAAGGGAATTCTTTCCCTTTTGCATTTAAAATTATGGCTTTCGTGTCATTGGCTAATATAAAATGTTTATTTGAAAATTATATGATCTCTGGACACTCTCTTCATCTCGGAGATGAATTGAAGCAACGGTATAGCGCTTGTTCAGTAGTGATTATAAGAATTGATTTTTTGATCGTTAGAGAGAAAATTGAATTTCACCCGTGAGAGAAGAAGTCAAACACGATGACTAACTTAAGGAAGTAAAAATCAAAAAATTGGTTTTTTGAGTGAAAAAAGCATAACCAAACATGCACGTAGGTTTCATGAACATTGAAAGTTGTGCCCTATTTAAATTTCTAATAATTGAAAGTTGAATTCACTGACATCAAATGAGTGTCTTCTTGTCACCTGGCCATTTAGAGTTCAAGTAAACATATTCTGTTAAGAGAGGACATGGGTCAACAATTTAAAAGATCAAGGACTTGACTGCAACAAATGGTAGGTTAGGACTTCGGTCCTTGGTGAAATTTACCTCTTTTTTCGACCTTTAAAAAGTTGGAATTTTTCCCTTATATTACCAACAAATTACTCCCATATCCAGATCCACCCCCAATTTTATACCTAATACATGTATAAATATTAATATTTATATTTCTATCCAAATCCGTCCAAGAATCTGTGTTTTTCCACATTATATTTAATTCAATCAGGTATATATTTAGAGTTTTATCTATTTATCAATTTTGCTGTACGATTCCTTAAGTCAGTGTTTTTCCACGTTATGATTTATTCAATCACGTATATATCCAGAGTTTTATCTATTCATCAATTTTGTTGGATGATTTTTTTTTTCTTCTAATAAATATACGCATTTCTCCCCTTTTTTTTTTTTTTTTAAATTTATTTTACAGTTTTGACACCTCTTTCCTTTCAGTTTCAGGCTAGACTCTTGAATGTTTTTATAATTTTATTAGATAATTTGATTAAGGCTTATTAGTTTTTAGTGAATAGTTAACTAATTTCAAGTTTTGAATTTCTACTGTAAATTGAATTTGCTGGATGTTGAAATTTTTAGTGTACTTGGATTTTCTTGATTATGAAGTATAGTCATCTGTGCATTCAAATTGTCTGGACCAAGAACTGAGATACAGACTGAAATCCATTGGATGAATGTTGAAGTTTATTGTTTTTAATTGCTTTTTCAATTTAATCAGTGAACCAACTTCACCTTAAAATTTAATGTGTTATTTTGAAAATAAATAAATAAATTGAATTTCACCACATGTATTAATATTTGCCTATCATTAGTGTCAAATTGTTATTTACTTTGTCTATTTTGACAAGTACTTCCATCCATACTCAATTAATTGCAATTTTCTCAGCAAAAATGAGCTATTTGATATATATTGGTTTATAATTAATTATGATCTAAAACCATAGGAAGAGAGAATTGAAGAAAAAACTACATGGGAAATGCTAAGCCCCCATTCGAGCTCCATTATTTCTCATTACATTAAATTAAAATTTTCTCTCTCCTACTTTTAACCACGCAATCTTCAATAAAATAATATTACACGTAAATAAAAAACTTTTCAACCACTCATTTTTCAAAAAAATACTATTCATCTCATTATAATCTACAAATAATGGGGCTCAGATGGCCCCTAAGTAAGGAGTAAAAATAGCAGAGACATGATATTATATTCCTTTTTGTTTTTAGCTAATTTTGTGAATTAAATAATGACCAAAAAAAAATCATAAAGGATAGTTCACAAATTGACACACGAATTTAGCTGTTGGTTAACATCATCGTCAGTCAGCTATCAATTGTTGTAGCACTATTGTATGGATATATGCAGCCATGCTCCATTTTATTATCAAGTTACGGTGTCCTAATAATTTGTAAAATTTGGCAAACACTTTTTTTTTCTTTCTTCCCCGATGAGCAGTGTTGACTAACCCTTATTAGGGCTCACTAAACTATAGAATAAAATGCCAAGCCCCTGCTTGAGCACCATATCTTGAAAGTAGGATTTGTAAAAAGTGAATTTTTTTAAGAACCTATTATTAAAAGGCAGGGAACTCGAACAGGAGCAAAATAACTTCCTTGCTACTATTTTTAATGTTTTTTGCTTTGACCTATGTTGCAAACTTTAGTTCGAATTCTGGAAGCAACAACTTTATTTTGGAAACTCTTCTTCTAGCGTTATTTGCTTTATTTCTCTCTTTATAGGAGAAATAGGTACACACTAACACCCTTATTTTCATATATAATTTTTTTTTTTTTTTTGGGTATTGTCATATTGAAGGTCGAAAGTGAAGCCACAGCATCTTTCTGAAGCTGTATTTGTTTGGTTTGTAATTGCTGCTGTAATCTCAGTAGCCTTTCTCGTCAAGAGTGAAAAATTATTTGAGGTAAAAATAGTCCAGAGTTTTCTTCAATCGTATATTGTTTTGATATTGATGTGGTAATACGCTGTAGTTCTAGTACATGCATTTATCGATCATAATGCAAGTTACAAAGAGGGAAATAATGTTAATTATTATACCAATGAGAAACACCATTCTCCAAGTTTGTGAGTGAATATTCTGTTCTCAAACTGAAAATTGTTCTTCGCAGAATTGAAAAGAATAGGAGCATTAAAGCTTAAAGAGGTTTATTTCAGTAACATGCACATATGGTAATGTAATATTAATATCATTATTCATTATTACATTACCTTGCTTATATGGAACAGCTCATCGAAGATTTCAGCAAGTGGGAGACATCGATGGCTAAGATGTTCAAGGTTGCTGCTGTTCTTTTTGGTATGTTCATTTAACTTGGCTATAATCCTTATGTTCGACATGGTTGTTTTTAAATTATTTTGAATTGCACCATCTACTTTGCAGAAGTAATTGTGCAGATAGTTACAATCGGTGTGACCTCCTCTCTTACGCGCAATATGGCTCCTCCCAAGAGGGCTTCCTAATCTTCCCTGCAATTTAACATTAAGAGACATCTGTTACGGCTAAATGAAAAGTCTTTTTCCTACACCCTTGTACTTTTAGAGTTATCTGCTGGCTTTAACTTTGTACAAATATCACAAGCATTTGATAAAAATAAGTTATCGATAATTGAGTAATACTAATCAATTATTTGAAACGTGTGAATAAAAAGTTGCTTGTGTTTATAAACATGACTAAAAGCGAATCCAAGAGTTTGAGTCAAGACGGGTGGCCGTTCACCATTTATCGTCAATCGCAATAAAATGTTAAGAGTCCGTTTAATATCCATTTTTTGCAAAAAAAAAAAAATGCATTTTGGAATAGTTATTTGATGGAGAATGCTTGGTTAAAATAAAGAAAAGTTTTGAATTTGCATATAATATTATTTTATTGAAGAACGTGTGAATGAAAAAAAAAAAAAAAATGTATTTTAAAAAAAAAAAAAAAAAAAAAAAGGAGTCGAACAAGGCCTAAAATTTAAACAAAACAATTATTTTGCTCAAATTGAACATATATAATTATGTTATAAGAATAAATAGGATTCATCAAATGGTATTGTTGTCAAGTTCTGTATAATTCAAAGGAAGAGCGTGGATTCGAATCTTTGCAATTATTTTTGCATTAAAACAATTAAAACTTAACAAATAATATTTTGTTAAATTTAGTGACACAACTCAAGAAGTACCATAAAGATTAAATTTACAGCAACCCTTGCAAGCGGTCACGGGTTTGAATTTCCTTTGTCCCCCTCCCTATTGAATTTTGATAAAAATTGTAGAATAAAAATAAAACACAACAAATTCATTGGTAAATGATTCGAACTCGAGTTTTCAAATATATACATGCAAGCTCTAACCAGGTGAGCTGCAAGAGAATTTTGAAAATGAAATGAGTCACAAGTGATATAACGTATAAAAAAAAATTTCTCCAGTGGTTTTGACGAATCCAGCTAGGGCGGCCACCACCTAGATCTGCCACTGAGCATGACTCAAATATAGGTTAAAGTTAATATATTTCGTAGAAAAGCATATAAATTGTCCTATAATTGGTAACCTTCCAAGGTCCAAAACTTTGCTTCTTTGGGGAGATAGTGAAACAAATGGGGTGAGCAATTGTTCTATAATTGGTAACCTTCCATGGTCCAAAACTTTTTTTTTCCCTCTCCTTCTCTTTCCCCCTTTTTTATAAATAGGCACAATTGGCCCAACATTTTTCATCAACTCTCTCAATTCTCAAGTTTCATTATCTCAATATTCTCAATACTCTTTCTCTCAATCTCTTTTGTGCTTTCAAGTCTCAATTGATTTGTTTCAACTCTCAATTAGTCTACAATTATACAATATAGTCATATTATATAGATTCATTTTTTACAATTTAATCATCTTCGATTTCAATTCATTTTCACAATTCAATCATTTTCCTATATCATCTATTAATCTATATTGTATCTTCACAATTCACAAATTGAAATAGATCCAGTCTCATTTGTCGAGGGTTTGTTTGGTGCCAGAGGCGAATCACCTACGATGCCACAAAGTCAATATCAAAATCAATTTCCTGGTCTAAACAAAGTACCAATTCTTGAAGATATTCCACATTTGAATTTGGGGCCGGACCCCAGCAATAATCTAATTGATTTGGATGACATTAATGTTCCCGAAGCCCAAGAGGAGAAGGAACCCGAATTAAATATTTCCGATGCTAGAGGGAAGTGAAAGGGGAAAAAAGGCAAAATGTTACGATCACTTTAAATTGATTTCGACTGGTTGTGTGTCGATGGAGTCCCAGAGTCCAAAGCAGTGTGTAAATACTGTCAACAATTAGCATGGCAAAAAGACATTAGTACCGTTCACCTCAACTGTCACTACAAAGCGTGTGTGGTCAAACATGGACTTCTTCAAGCCGGTCAAACACAACTGCAATTTGGTAGTCCAGATGCCGGTACTACAACTTTGACCCTCACCACATGGATGTATTCAAAGAGGAATGTTTGAATAGGAATGGTGAAACTTATTGCCGGTGCTAAGTTACCTCTTGCAATAGCGGACAACCAACATTTCGTCTTATGTGTGAAAGAAGATACAACTGAGGTATGTTGGAGTAAATCGAAACATTCCTTGTTCAGACACAATAGAGTATTTTCTTCAAACAAACCAACAATTAATTTTGGATTTGCAAAAATATGGTGGTGTTATATCTTTAACTTCAAATTTATGGGAGGTGATTAATAAAATAGCTTATATAACTACAACTGCATACTACATCGACCCACTTTGGTGTATGCATAAAAAATTGTTGCTTTTAAAATTATTGGATTCCCACATAACGCTAATAATATATATAATGCGATTATGACTATTATTAAAGAATATCATTGCGAAAGTAAAATTCGTTCTTTTACATTCGACAACGATAGTGTTAATAAAGTAGTTATCGATAAATTGTGTAGGGTATTACAGCATGGCTTCGATGGTTATTTGTTTCCTATTCATTGTGTATATCATATTTGAAATTTAATTGTGCAAGATGGTTTGAAACACATTAAAGATGAAAAATGAAGAATTAAGAATGCACATTATATATCATGATCTCCCCTAGTAGAAAACAAGTATTTAAGAAATTTTGTGTCCAATTTGAAGAGCCGAATTCTAAAAACATTTGGTAGTGATGTAGATCATAGATGGAACTCCACTTATTTATTGTTAAAGTCATGTGAAGATTTTGAACATGTAATAACTAAATTTTACAACAATAGATATATTAGAAATGATGACGACACTATTCTGAACGAATCCGATTAGCTTTTAGCTTTAAAAGTTAAAAGATTTTTGACAAATTTTTATGAATGTACAAAAATTTTCCCATTAGCTGTACGGTGGTAGAACGTCTTTATATAATTGCAAAGACCTTTCATAAATATAAAAATGATCCTAGTTTTAGTGCAATTATATACTCCATGGAATTGAAGTTTAGAAAATATTGGGAAGACTTACCTATGTTATTTCCTTTAACATGGATAATGGACCTCCGATATAATTTATTGGGAACTAAATATATAATTGATAAAAATTTTAAAGTTTTTACTATTGGTACACTTATCATATATAGAAATTTAGAACAAATTTTAAGGGAAATGTATGAATTATATGGTGAACGAATGGATACAAATATTAGTCGAGTACCCTCTGCGCCTACTGGATCTGCTGAACTTAAAGAAGACAATGCTAAAATATATAATCTATTTCAAGGCATTAGCACGTATAGGTATTATTCAAATCATACCTATAGGTATTTGCGTGTAATATTATTTTATTGAAAAATGTGTTATCAAAATGATGTCAAATCACTTTTTGAGAATTTATTTTTTTTGAAAGAATACAGCTCAAACAGTGCCAGAATTCAATCAGAACGATCTAAAATTGACCGATTTGGTTTAGTTTTGACTAAAAAAAGTGGAAATTACCAAAATTGTCAATTTTTTGCTTTGCGTTTACAAAAATGTCACATTTTTTAGGTCTTTGCAAGATTGTTAATTTTGAACAATTTTGAATATTTTTGCCCCTCTAGATAATTCAAATACCCTATATATCATTCATTAAAAACTTATTTGACTAGAGCATAACCGCATGGATAAGCTCACACTAACCCGTCAATTTGGGATCCATTCGATATTTTATATATATATATATATATATATAAATATATCATTCACATTATTGCTTTTTGGTCTCCCTCTCATCATTTAAATACATCTCTTTGGACGATCAAAGGATTCAAAGCCCTAACTCAGAAATTCCTATCTGTAAGAAGAAGGAGAAGAAATCTACAAAAGTCGCTTCTGGCAGTGGTCAGCGGCATGGCGATGCTGGTGCTTCTCAGTGTTTTTTTCAAGATCATGACAACCTTATTTTATCCACCAAGACCGTTCAATGTTTGGTAAGCTTTAGGAAATTAGTTGGGGAATTCTGGAATGTTAATTTTGTGGATTTTTTATTAGCTCCTTTTGCTGAATTTGAATCAATCTTTAGTCAATTGTAGTGTTTGAAAGACAGGGTTGCTTATATTTGTTTTCTCTAATTTCAAACGGCAAAACTAATGTGGCAAAATGAAAATATGGTAAATATATATAGCTAAAAATATTCACTGGAATCTCAATCTTCTGGCCAATAATATAGCTTAAAAAGATTCTCTAGGATCTCAATCTAGTAGCCAACAATCTTACTGTAAAATGAGTTATGGGTTGCAATTTGATCTTTCTAGCCCGTAGACAATTTTGGTTTGTAAGAAATGTAATTACTATATGCAAAATATAACATGTAATGAAGGTGAATAATTAGTCATTGTCATGATTTTTGCTCACTGTGTATTTATAGCTCCATTTTTTCGGCTTCTACTTCTTGAGCAACATATTTTCTAACAAATGTTTTTACTATTGCTTCATGCACGTGTGCATTCATATGATAGTGCAATATGTCCAAGTGTGGGTAATTCCATTTTCGTTCTACAAAATGTCTTTGCATTGCTTAGAAATGGTATAGTAGATGTCAAACTTCTATGTCTCATGTGTACATTTCAGCAGATTGCTGAAGTGTGCAGGCTGCTTGAACTGTCGTTCCTGACCGATTAACTCTACCAATCTCGACAGATGACAGAATCTCAGGCATATTTCAAGATTAACTGTTGGTATCGACAGATGAACTATCCATACCGACGATTGATGTCAGTTTTCTCAACAGTTTACCTCACTACAGGCATGAGTTCGATTCATTACATGTTACATTGCTATGTTTTATCATGATCGAATCCGTGTTTTTCTCACTGTACCTTGTAGGAGAAATGGAGTTTGAATTCCTCGTTCCGGAAAATGCCGGGTTGCGGAAGTTGGTCTAATGTGCTAGAAGTTGGTCTATTGTTTCTTAGTTTGAATGTTGTAATGTGATAACTGAAGATCAGCAGTGTGGGGTTAGTGCATAGTGAATGCATGAATTTTGCAAATAATAAATGGTTATGTACACTATAGTTTGTTTTGTAATGAAGGCACGAGCACGTTGTGTAAGAGTTCTTAGTTTACTTGGACCATATTTTCTTCTTTCTAGACCAATTACAGATTCGTTCGTCAATGATGATTGGGTTAAGATGACTAGCCACTAAAATTTTTCCATTTCAAGAAATCATGCTACAAGTAATTTACAAAGACGTTAATGTGAGTTTATTTTCTTATTAGATTAAGATGATGAGTCATTTTTATAATTATGCCAAAACCATGACAACCAAGTTACAACTACTTTACAAAGTGCATAATGTGAGTTGCAGGAAACTTGACTCCATTGTTCACATGATTTAAGAGTCACAATATATTAGTAATTATGTGAAAATGGGGGATAAAGGTACAATTATTTTATTGAACCATCATACCAACTAAATTTAGATGAGATTGGACTTTGTGGTTGGGTAGTAAATGACCATAATTGCTTTCTCCTTTCAAGTTGATTATAAATAGCATGTTGTCATTGTTAGTTACACATAAAGCGCTTCATGAGCATTGAGAGACTTTCAAGTTCTCACATACACAAACCGTTTTATCAATTGCATTGTCGACATAATGAGTTTGTCCAGGGAAAGCAACGAAACTTTCAAGCTGATAGAGCCTTTGCCAATTCTCGGTTCATCCCCATTATTTTCAATCTACATTTATGTAGTAATACTATTTAATATTAGCGGTGTTTATCATTTATGCGTTACTTGAATCTACTATTTACAATTTACAAACTACAATTTAGTTGGTAGGGATTAAAATTATCATTTTGAGCGGATTGTGATAGAACGTTTTGAAGCAGTAGGTTGAATTATTTTGAACAAGCATAGAGTTGGAGGGTAAAACTAACTATGTGTGTGCATTGCAAAAATCGTTGTATGGACTTAAACATAGTCACAAGCAATGGTATAAAAGGTTTGATTCATAAGCTATCAAAGTTGGTTTTAAAAGATGTGAGTGTGATGATTGCCTGTATTAGAACAATGCTAAGAGTGGATGTTAAGTTTACTTATTGTTATATGTTGATGATATGTTTCTAACTAATGCAAGCAAGACTGAACTCTTAAGACTCAAAAATCTTTTAAAATCAGAATTTGATATAAAGGATTTAGGTAATGCCAAAAGGATTTTAGGAATGGTTATTAAGAATGATAGATCTGAGAATAGATTAACACTCACTCAACAATCTTATCTAGATAAAGTTCTAACTTAATTTGGCATGAAAGAGTCTAAACCTGTAAATGTTCATTTGGCTGCTCATATGAATCTATCAACTAGGCATTCCCTAAAAACACGAGGAAATTAAGGCAATGGAAAACATCCCATATGCCAATACCATAGCACCCGTTATGTTTTCTATGATAACACCAAACCCGATCTTGCTTATGCAATTAGTTTTTTAAGTAGATTTATGTCCAACCCAGAGAAACCACATTGGACAGGATTAAAGTGGTTGCTAGATACATTAATGGGACATTAAATTTGGGATTAGTGTATAAAAAGGATCAAATAATTTGACTTTAAAATGATACGTAAATGCTGATTTTGCTGGTGATAAAGATCGAAGAAAATCTACTACGTCATATTTTTTTACACTAGATGATAATTGCATTACATGGAAATCTTAGTTAGAGTTTGTAGTAACCTTGTCAAGCACAAAAGCTGAATATATTGCTATAATTGAGGCTATAAAAGAATGTACCTAGTTAAAGGAATTTTAAAATAATTGAACTTTCTGCATGACACTCCTACAATTTTTACTGACAATCAAAGTGCGTTATTACTTTACAAAAATCCAATGTATCATGAAAGGTCCAAACATATTGAGATGAAGTCTCACTTCATTAGAGAAAAATTATCTGCAGGTGAACTTAATCTGATTAAGATTCAAACAGATAAAAACCCATCAAATATGGGAACTAAAGTGGTATCTGTAAGTAAGTTTAAGGCATGTTTACCTTTATTGAATATTTATGCAAGTTAATTCTTTTGCAAGTACATGGACAATAATGTAGGATTAGCCAAAATTAAGCACACTTAAGCAATCAAAGAGAGTTAGATTTTGTGAGAACCAAGGTGAAAAATGTGGGGTATAAAATGTGTTTTTCAAAAAAATACAACCCTTTTATTGTTGCTAATCTAGATGGACGCCCTGATTGGCTCTTTTGTGTTCACTTGGATTGTGCTTCTTCAAGTGAATGCTGGACCATTAGATTCCATCTATGGCTGAGATTAAAACACACCACTATGAGACTGTTGGGTAGCTGAACAGTTGGAGGTTACTTTTCTTTTTCTTGGTCTCTAGATTTTTCGAGTATCTCTTTTCTGGACTCTCAATTTTCTTCTCCTAGTTTCTTCGATCTCTGATTTTATGTGTGTAGTGTTTGCCAGAAAGTCTTGTTCGTGTTTTTGGTTAGGTCTTGAGATTTAAGAGATCTATGTGCGGATCGATGACTAAGTCTAGGTCTAATTGAGTTTTCCAAATCTGCACTCTCTTTTTGAACGGTTTTCATGTGCTTAGTAATCGGGCTAATCTCTGAACCCCCCAAATTAGGCGATTGTCGAACTAGGTGAACAATTTTGTGGTGTTCTTTTATATTTTCTTGCACTATGGTTGTCTTCTTTTGCCAATTTTATTAATTGTGTGAGAAAAGAACCCTAACAGAATATGCTGAAGATTCAAGTGTTAAGGAAATTGGAAGTTAAAGAAAAATTGAAAGATTATAACTTAATTGCTAGTTAAAATATAGTGGAGATTGTACGTACCACTTTTTGTCTTTATAAGTTTGTCCAAACATTTGACAGGACGTGACACATTAACATTTATTGACCAAGATAATATAGTAGTCAGCCTAGATGAGACATATATTTGCCGACCAATTTTTAAAAAGTCGATGAATGCCTTATTTTTTAAACTATTTTTTGGTGGGAGATTTGAGGCCTTAATATTTAGCGGTAAAGAAAATTATTAGCCGACTTTGACGAGATGCAATTGCCAACCATATGAAATGAGTCGGTAAAACAGTTCTTTGGACCAAAATATTTTGTTGGAACCCATACATTCACTGACAACAATAGATACTAGTCGTTCTAATCGAGGCATAATTGGCAACCAAGTGAAATGGATTGGTAAATATCAAATTTTGGCCCAAAATTTCTGTCGAGCATAGCATATACTTGGATTTTTAGATCCGACAGCATTTGGCTAGGTCAGGAAGTATGCTTGAGTACAAACATTATACACAATAAAATTTTATTTTGTGGAAATGAATATAAATTCCATTTTTATGTTCTAAAGAGTTAAAATTACGAACAAACGAAGCAAAAATTGTAGAAAACGTGAGAAATTAATATTTTTCTCAAACAAATCTTAAATATTTTTATGTTTCTTAATTTGATTATATACTTTGTATTAATTGCACTAATTGAATAAAAATTGAGAAAAACTACTAGAAGCTATCTAAAAATGTCAAATATTATAAGTATGGAATTGGAAGAATGAATATATTATAATACCAAAAAATATATATATTTGATGATCACAAACTAGATAATTTTCATTGGATGCTTTATAAATCGATGAAAAAATAAAATAATTAATTAAAAAAATACTCTTCAAGTAATTTGGTCTGGATTTTTTAAAACTAGACTAGACTGAATTTTGAGAATTGGAACAGATTGGATTTTCTTAATAATTTAAAATTACCTGAAAATGTAATTAGGAATAATAAAATTGTGAAGTGGAAAAAATAGACAAAAGGAGGAATTGAATGAGAAAAGACCTAAATTCAATCAATTGTAACGCTGAAATTTAAAGCAATTACATATTTGGTTACTGTGTTACCAGAGTCAATGTAAAATGTAAACATGATTACATTAGACTCCATTTGTCGCAAGCATGACATTAGTGAGATTACCACCTACAAGAGATGTATTTTTGAGATGTGAACTGCATTGATGGATGGTTAATTATAACCTTAAAATTTTGATTATAGTAAACAAGGTAATGTTGTTCACTAACAATTGAATTTAAGTGATTATAGTCTTCAAGCATCCAATGATAAATCGATCATCCATCGTCAAAACTGAAGTGTCAAGACTATCAAATCGGACTCACAATAAAAGTCAAGATTGAAGTCAAGATTCCAAGCATTCAAGACAAAATCCTTCAAGACAATAGCTTAAAAGTCAAACATAAAAAAAAGATCAAGATGAGAGCTTAAGAGACAAACTTCAAAGAAGGATTAAACAATCTTTTTGAACTAATTGTAAGAGTTTTTAAGTGTAAATATTTGAACAAAATCTTTTTAGCTTACATTACATTCATTAAAAAAGAGAGATATTTTGAAAAAAAAAAAAAAATGAACTTGTGCACTTATTTCATCTTCATCTTCTCGTTGAAAAATTTTGATTGATTGTATCAAATTTTTAATTATCATATTTATAAAAGTTTTTTTATCTGACACTTGAAATATAATTTATTACTATTCATTAAAATGTTAGTCTCATGTTGTAAGTTACTAGAAGCATGTAAGGAATTGAATTGCACAATAAATTAATCAATATAGAGAAAAGACATTACTCATGATTAAGAGCTTGGTAGTGAAAAACTAGATCATTGATTTGGATCGAACTTCCACAATTACATTAGATGCATCCTCTCTACCCTTTAAAACTAATTCACCATCTCTTGATTAATTATTGTTAGACTATCAAATTGACGCTGCAAGAATGCGACTATCAGTATTTACATGATAAATTGAGTAACCTAATAAATTTAGTTATGCTATAAATAATGATATTAATTCTAAATAAAAGTTTTGAATAATTTTCTATTGTATAATAAAAAAAATTAAATAATTTCCAATAATAATGAAGTATCACATAAAAAAATTATAAAAAAATTAAGTTACTAATTAGTTAAATATGCATTTATTAATAATTTTATTATTAATAAATAATAAAAACAATTATACACTTTCAAACAATATCTCTCTCGAATTTTTCTATCCCGCTTAAAATTTCACCAAGCTTAATAATTTTCATTTCCCCCTTTTCTCAATTACACCCCTCCATAAATTTCATAATGTTCACTTTTCGAGCTACTTCTTATTCGTTTGTGGGCCAAACTTCGTGTATTTCTGCTTGAAGATAACTGGGCTTAAATTGAGTCTCCATTTCGATTATTAGCTTGCAGTCAGTAGTCTTCCCAGTGGCGCCGGACTTGCAGCGAATTTGAGCGGCCACTTGTTGATGTTGACAGTGGGGAAAACTGCGTCAATAATTTGCTGTTGCTGCTACTTTATTTGAATTTCTTGAATCTTGCTTTGGTTTTTCTGGTGCATTTTGGATTGAGTTGTAATCATTCGAGAAAATGCTACAGTCAGAAATATCAGTTTAGCTATAATTTTGTGAGTCCTTGTGCAGATGTTAGGTCACCACTTTCTGTTTGTTTCCTTAATTTTATTTTAAAACCTTTGATGGTATTGTTTTGGAGGCATTTTAATAACTGAAGAAAGTATTTTGAAGGCTATGGCACCATTATTGAAGTTGATTGTTTGCACTTTCCATAGAGCTTGATGTTCGGAGGGATTGAGATAATCAGATTTAAAGTAATTTCTTTGACTGGGTGGAGCATGCTCCTTATGACACATGTAATATGATTAGGCTATGATTTTTTCTAATATGATATAAGCCAGTTAGATCTGCTTTTAAGATATTCATATTGTAAGTAGCTGACAAGTCACAGAAACATGAAATATAAATCAGATTCATTATATATGTGAGAGTTTGATCAAGTTAGATCACATAATGAAACAAGTAATTTCATAACATGTGAAATCTCTATTTACGAGATTATTGAAATTGTTGTTGTTAAACTAACTTCCTTTGAGTTGCCTCACAAACTTTTGGCCCATTGAGTATGGACCGGGTCACAAAGAAATCGCACTTTTGTAAAACATGCTTTTAACACCTCAAAGGATTGAGTATCAGTCGTAAACGTGGCTGATCCTCAACCCTTGGATCCTGTCTTTTGGTTGACCAGATATTTTAACTTGGTTTTGGCTCTTCATTCGTGTAGAAGCTTCTTGACTCTCTCTCTCTGACTTTTTCCTTTCTCTGAGTGCAGTTAGGGTTTGATGAATTATTTCTCTCCTTAAATTCGATCTTCATCTTAGTGGTGATTCTTTCATACGTTATGTAAATGAGAGTTGAATGCTTTCATGGTAGAGGTTGATCTTTGTGATTTCCTATAGTAAAGAGGCTAGAGAGATATATCGAAGAAACATTCTATTTCTTCGTACATTTGTAACATTTCTTGGTTCTTCTTAGTGGATCTTGAGCTCTATCTGTGTTACAGATGTTCAACGGGTGATTAGGCCTAAAGGCTGAACATCCGGGCCCCTTTTTGGGGCGTAAAATTCTTGTGTTGATCTTTTATTATTTCTGCAATTATTTTTAAATGTGAAAACCACGAAATAATTTCAATCTGAACCTAACAGTGGTATCAGAGCGAGTTATTGTGTGGAAATTTTTTTCTGTCCTTTCGTCTCTAAAATTCTTTTGTTCTCCATTTGTATATTGCGGATCTCAAACCTTCGAATTAAATTTTTTTTAAAAATTGTTGTTTTACATAATCGAAGTTATTTTTCAGAAAATAGTAAACTGCCTTCTTTTGAAAATTCTATAATTCGGAGTTGAACTCGTTTTTTTTATTTACCGTCTCTACTGGAATCTTGAAGGTTTTTTATTATTTTTATTTTATGAACTGTTGGTTATTCTTGTTCTAACTTGTTATGGTGACTCGTGCTGAGTTTGACGAGTTGTGTTGACTCACTAAGTGTTCTGCTGAGTTCTATTTTTCTTGCTGAGTCAGTACTGAGTCTTGGTGACTCGTTGGTTTTGCTTGAACCTGGATTCCTAAGCTTGATTCGTATCCTGCATATTCTTAGTGCTTCCCTTAATCTGAAACTGTCGAGTTTCAGGCTCTGGTATTTTTTCTTGAAACCCCCTCTATAAACTGTCATTCTTTTGTTATGTTTTAGAAATTGGTTATTAAGGTAAGTAATTCTCCATTACTTTCATTTGTCCAAGATCTCCTGCTAGGATCTGGGAATCTGAGGGAGTAGTGGAATCAAGAATTACCAGCCCTTAAACCTTTTTCGAAACATCATTTATTGACTGCTTGAATTGTATAATAAGTAGGCATAAACTTTAGACTATCCTGCATTATTATCTGTTTTTCGTTTTACTAAGTACAATAACTTGCCTGAATCATAATATTCTAAGTGCTGTATGATAGTTGTTGTGTGCTAGGAATCTGTCATTATGTCCACTACTCATAAATTTGAACGTGAAACTTGGTCTGGCACTGGAGACTTCAGTCTCTGGTGCCAGAAGATGAGGGCATTACTTTTACAACAAAGATGTGCTGCAGCCCTTGATGGCAATGGGTTGCAGAAATAAGTGCCCATAGGAGACAAGAGATAGATGATACTGCATGGAGTACAATCTTCTTACACTTATCTGATAGTGTTATTAGAAAAGTAGGAGAAACCACCTCTACTGCTGCATTGTGGATTAAATTGGAAACTCTGTATCTAACCTAAACCATGCCAAATAAATGTTATCGTCTTAGGCAATTCTATAACTTCAGGTTTGATCCCTCATCTAATCTAGAAGAAAACCTTGACAGATTTAATAAATTGATTCAGGACTTAGATAACTGTGATGAGGAAATTTTTGATGATCAACAAGTTGTTGCTCTTTTAAACTCACTAAGTGAAAAGTATAAAGACATCAGAAATGCCCTGGAATATGGGGGTCAAGAACTTAGCATAGATAAGATAACTGCAGCCTTAAAAAATAGAGAACTTGAACTAAAGGCTGAAACAAAAGATCTTAAGTATGGTGAAGGGTTGTACATAAAAGAAAGGGTAAATCAAATCAAGAAACAATATCTACAAAGCTCCAATTTCCATAAGAAATAGAAATCTCCTAATCCCAAACCCAAAGAAAAGAATAAGAATCATGTGAAGACAAAAAATCATATCAGAAAGTGTTATTATTGTGGAAAGACTAGAAATCTAATAAAAGATTGTTTTAAGAAAATTTTTGATATGAAAGAAAGAAATAATCCTGATGGTTCTGCAGTTGTGGCCTGCAAAAATGAACCTAATATTCAAGGTGTTGTTCTTGTTAACACCTCCTATGGAGACCCAAAAGAATGGGTCCTGGATTCAGGATGTACATTTCACATGTGTCCCAAAAGAGAGTGGTTTTCTGATTTTGTTGAACTTAGTGGAAGGCAAATTCAAATGGGAAATGATATGAGTTGTCAAATAAAGGGAAATGGGAAGGTTAAGTTGAAGTTAGAGAATAACTATATACTTGAACTACAGAACACTAGGTATGTGCTTGAACTTAGAAGAAACCTTATTTCCTTAGGAGACCTTGATGATAAATACACTATTATGATAAATAAACGCCTCCTAGAACTACAGCAAGGAAATAAAATTGTATTGTCCTCCCCTAAAACAAATGGTATATATACCATTATTGCAAAACCAATTGCAAGTCACTGCAGTGCAGCCCTAAACTCTTAAATGAATAAGTCCTTAATTTGGCACAATAGACTTGGCCACATTTCTGAAAATGGACCAACTATTTTGAAAAGACTTGGTTGTTTTGGAAATGATAAAATTGAAGGGCTGGAATTTTGTGAAAACTGTATACTAGGAAAATAGAAAAGATTACCTTTCAAACCTGGAATCCATAAATCCACTTCAATTCTGGAATATTTACATGCTGACCTCTGGGGCCTAGCATCAATAAACACCTTAAGTGGATTTAGATATTATTTACTAATTGTTGATGATTTCTCAAGAAAAATCTGGACTTTCTTGATGAAACAAAAATTTGATACCTTTCACACCTTCAAACAATGGAAACTCATGATTGAAAATCAAACCAACAAGAAAATTAAAGCATTGAGAACTGATAATGGACTTGAATTTTGCAACCAGGAATTTGATACATTCTGCAAAGAATTTGGTATTCTAAGAAACAGAACTGTTACACATACTCCTCAGCAAAATGGAGTTGCTGAGAGAATGAATAGATATCTATTGGAAAATGTGAGATGTATGTTATACAGTTCTGGTCTTCCAAAGTTTTTCTGGGGAGAAGCCCTAAAAACAACATCTTTTCTAATAAATAGAGTCCATCCAGTGCTATTGATTTCCAAGTCCCTGAAAAATTGTGGTCTAGACATACACCTGATTACAATAAACTTAAAGTTTTTGGCTGCTCTACTTACTCACATCAAAGTAAAGGCAAACTTGAACCAAGGTCCTTAAAATGTGTTTTTCTGGGCTATGGGAAGGAAACTAAAGGGTACAGACTGTGGGTCAAAAGCCAGAATGGTTTTAAGGTGATCATTAATAGAAATGTCATCTTTAATGAGGAAGGCATGCCTTGTAAAGAATCACCTGATGAAAAAGTCAGTGAAAATGCATCTATAAGGGAAACCATCTTACAAAGTCAAACTGAAAATGCTAATAATCAAGATGATCGAATTAAGGTGGAGTCCACTCAATCTGATGATAATAATGAGCAAGATGAACATGAAAATGAAAACGAAATTATTGATCCTACTCTAGAAAACTATCAGTTAACTAGAGACAGAGAAAGGAGAATAATAATTCCCTCCTCCAGATTTAACAATGATGATTTCGTTACTCTATTTTTTGCCCTTGATTCTTTAAACTCTGAACCTACTACTTATGATGAAGTTATTACTCATCCAGATTCTGATTTGTGGAAAAAGCCAATGAATGAAGAAATGGAATCACTTATTAAAAATAGAACCTAGATTCTTGTTGATAAACCTAAAAATCATAAGATAGTAGATTGTAAATGGATTTTCAAAATTAAACAAGGGGATATAAATTCTGAAGATAAAAGATATAAGGCCAGATTAGTTGCCAAGGGTTTTACTCAGAAAGGTGGAATTGATTATAATGAAATATTTTCACCTGTGGCAAAATATACTTCAATCAGAATATTACTTGCTCTAACTGCCCATTTTAATTGGGATTTGGAACAACTTGATGTCAAAACAACATTTCTAAATGGTGACCTTGATGAGATAATATATATGAAGCAACCCATGGGGTTTGAAGTAAGATCCAAAATTGAAAAGGTGTGCCTGTTAAAGAATTCACTTTATGGGCTGAAACAAGCCCCTAGGTAATGGTACATTAAATTCAATTCTTATGTGCAGACATTGGGATTTGTAAAAAGCAAATATGATACCTGCCTATTTATAAAGGCTCTGGAGGGCCTAAATCCATTTATCTACTACATATGTCGATGATATGTTACTTGCCTGTCATGATAAATCTGAATCGACACTATTAAATCAAAATTGAAGTCTGAATTTGAAATGAAAGACTTAGGGCAAGCTAAAAGGATACTTGGAATGGAAATAGAAAGAGATAGGCATAATGGTATCTTGTTTTTAAAACAACACTCTTATGAGAAGAAAATTCTTGAAAAATTCTCTATGCTTGAGTCCAAACCTACTACTTTACCCATTGCAAATCATTTCAAACTTTCAAGTGAATTTTCACCAAAAACTAATGAAGAATTTCAAAGAATGGAGAAAATTCCTTATGCTAATGTTGTGGGATCAATAATGTATCTTATGGTCTGCACGAGGCCTGATTTGGCACATGGAATTAGTATACTTAGTAGATTCATGCCAAATCCAGGTGAGACACACTGGTTAGCCATGAAATGGATGATGAGGTATTTAAGGGGCTCAACTGATCTTACTTTAGTGTATAAAAGGTGTCAAGAAGGTGTAATATTAAAGGGTTACACTGATTTTGACTTTGCTGGTGGCTTAGATAAAAGAAGATCCACATATGCATGCATTTTCACTTTGTGTGATGGTTGTATTAGTTGGAAGTCACAATTACAAAAACTGATTGCCTTGTCCTCTACTGAAGCTAAATATATAGCTGCATGTGATGCTGTGAAAGAAGCAATTTGGGTAAGAGGCTTATTAAATGAAATAAGTTTCATTAATGATTCTGTAAGGATTTATACTGATAATCAAAGTGCCATACATTTAAGTAGGAATCCTGTATATCATGACAGGACCAAGCACATAGATATAAAGTATCATTTTGTAAGAAATATAGCAGAAAATGTATGATTAAACTGATAAAAATACCTTTAGAATACAATCCTTCATATCTGGGGACAAAGGTATTACCTTTAAATAAATTCAAAACTTGCTTGAAGATCCTTAATATCACTTGAGGAAGTGGCATCCAGATTCTTTGAGCACAATTTGTAGTATATGTTCTAACTGAATTTTTTTTTTTTTGTTTTTACAGAAACTTAGAGCAAAGGAAGTAATCATATGTAGAAGTACAAGGTCCACTATCAAGCCCCAAAAGAATTGTTCAGCAAGGTAGAGAATGTTAAACTAATTTCTTTTGGGCTACCTCACAAACTTTTGGCCCATTGAGTATGGACGGGGTCACAAAGAAATCGCACTTTTTGTAAAACACGCTTTTAATGTCTCAAAAGAATGAGTATCAGCCGTAAACGTGGCTAATCCTCAACCCTTGGATCACGTCTTTTGGTTGACCAGATATTTTAACTTTGTTTTAGCTCTTTATTCGTGTAGAAGCTTCGTAACTCTCTCTCTCTCTGACTTTTCCCATTCTCTGAGTGCAGTTAGAGTTTGATGAATTCTTTCTCTCTGTAAATTCGATCTTCATCTTAGTGGTGAGTCTTTCATATGTTATGTAAATGAGAGTTGAATGCGTTTATGGTAGAGGTTGATCTTTGTGATTTCCTATAGTAAAGAGGCTAGAGAGATATATCGAAGAAACATTCTGTTTCTTCGTACATTTGTAACATTTCTTGGTTCTTCTTAGAGGATCTTGAGCTCTATCTGTGTTACAGATGCTCAACGGGTGATTAGGCCTAAAGGCTGAACATCCGGCCCCTTTTTGGGGCGAAAAATTCTTGTGTTGATCTTTTATTATTTCTGCAATTATTTTTAAACGTGAAAACCACAAAATAATTTCGATCTGGACCTAATAGTTGGTTTTTTTTTTTTGGATGAATTATGCAACAATTTCAACTCCCCAAAAGGTTCTTTTAAATTTCTTGTCTAATATCTGGCGACTTTTTCTGGTAAAGATGAACTATCCATGAGTGAAGCCAAAGAAGAAGCAGTTTGCTCCATAGTTGAATTTGTCAAGACACCTGATATGTTTTAGGTATAGTTATGTATAGATTCCTTGTAGGTTATATAACTAGATGTGGTGCTTATAATCAAGCATATTTCCTTAGAGTTTGCAAACAGTTATGGAGTTGAACTGCCTAGGAATTTTGCCCTAATTTAGAATCAAAACTGAAGTGGCTTTCTGCTTCTCAAATGTTTTGTGTGCCGAATGCCCTTTAAAGACAACATATTTTATTTTAGCATTGTATCCTCAAATTGTATGTGAGCACCTTATTGAACTAATTGAGACTTCTATATGTGGTCAGCATTTGTTAAGGAGAAAGCAGAAGGGTTCTCACTTGATCCTAGAAAGGAAAGGGAATTGAAGAAATTGGTTTGTGATGGTAACTAAAAATTGAAAATTTGAGGAAATGATCATCTTAATACTAACTAATGGGAAAATCCCTTCTATATATGCTAGCAATTATCGTTTCTTATTTTCCTCTTATTAGAAAGAGATGTTCCTTCACTCTATCCACTTTTGTTTACCCGACTTAGTGTTTGATTGCTTCCCCTTGTTCTCTGATGGTGGTGTTTTGAGGAGAGCTTTTAGACTTGAAAATATATTCCCCAAACATTAAGGTTTTCTGGAATTGGCTAGAGATTTGTAGTAAAACTACAAATTTCAAGGGGTCCACTACTTTAAAAAACTAACAAGAAATAACTTTTTATTAAGAATGACTGGGAGAAGAGGAACAAAGATTATTTTGCTAGGGTAGATCTGAACTTGAAAAGCTTGATGGAAGAGTCGAGAAATATTGACAGGGATGATGAAGGCGCTAGACGTGGGGTCAGATTGAAAGTTAGAGAGGAGGAATTAGAAGCTTGATGGAAGAGTTGAGTAATATTAACTGGGAGAATGAAGATAGTGGATTTTATTATGGATTTATTGCTCATTGTTATGGCATAAACAAATTTAGGGTCCATTTGATTGTAAAGATGGAATTGAATTGCTAGAAATTATTTTCCTGAAAATTGTAAATTATTATGTTTGATTGGTATAATTTTTCTAGTGTAAAACGTTGAAATAAAAGTGTTTTTTGGTGTTCATTTGACTTTGTTTTACATGAAAATTATCAATTAGAGGGATATATTTTACTAGTATTGGGGATAAAATTTGTTTCCATTGCCAACCCAAAAATAAATAAATAAAAATAAAGAAAATCATCTATCTTTTGGTATTCATTTGGCTTTGTTTTACATGGAAATTGCCAATTAAAGAAAAATATTTCTTTACAATTATTCTTAGAATTTGTTTCCATTGCCCAAAAAAAATAATAAATAAATATTGAAAATAAAATTCTGCTACAGTAAATCGGAATTAGAATTCCAATTCAAGGAAAAGTGAGAAAATTGCTTAGGTGGCAAGAATCATGGAAAATGAGTTCCCTAGAATTTTTTACCTATCAAACACTCATTTTTGGCAAAAGGTGGAAATGAATTTTCATTTTCCATGAAATTGGAGGTTATCAAACACTACTTTGATGACAATTGTTGAATGTGACATGTTATACTTGCATGTAAAAATAAACGTTGGCATTACTTGTCTTTGTACTTTAATCCATATCTTTTATGATCCACTAAAGATGATTTGTGGTATGTAGTCGTTGAGATATCTGACATGTAATTATTTTTCTGTAGTTTGTTGGTAAGAAGGTTCAGTGGATGCACATTGACATGGCAGGCTTGACATGGAATGATAAGAATAAAAGATATCCAATCACATCTACCACATTTTAATTTGGAAGAGCATTGTCAAGGTCTTTCAAGAACTAGAGGCAATTTCCTTTGGTGATCAAGAGCCCATTCTTGATCCGATATCGGGCCAAAAATTGCATAGTAGAATTCAAAGCGGTGGCTGCTAAACTAAGATGATTCTCAACTCAGATAGAAGCATAAAATAATCAAATTATTATTTTATCATGTAAAACTAATTCATACACACACACACATCTGTCTTATTATTTAACCTTGCATTTACTTTGCTATAGGCTTTTGATTGTGACCATTGTTTTGTGACTTCGGACTAACATGACTTTGGTAAGTAAAAACTCTACGTTTCCTAACTAATATGTACTCTAGTCAGTGAAAACTTTTGTTGGCTAGCTTTTGGCGATCAACTTCCGACCAACACTTTCTAGTCAATGAATGGTTTTACTAGCTAATATTGAACTTTTGACGACCTTTTTTTGGTTGGTAAAACTCATATTTCTTGTAGTGAGTGTTAGAATCTTAATTCTCATACTTTAAGTTTTACTGGGAATTAGGTTATATTGGGTATTTCTATCATTATATAAAAATAGCTAGTACTATTGATCTTCTTCAATACTATTATATCATGTTAACATGTACTATTTTAGCAAAGAAAACAAATATTATTTCACACATTTACACATATATCATCACCTTATAAACATTGTGCAACTTGTTACCAGTTACATGAATGTGCAACCCTAAATGGCCTACTCTAGCACTTAGTAACAGATTACAAAATCCTGTTAAATCAACTCTCTTGGTTTGTAAATAGATCAAGACGGTGGTCAGCCAACTGTAAGGAATATATACTTGTCTTATATTCTCTCCAAGTAAAAGACTGATAGAGAGCTCGATTTTGCAACAAGACCATTTGTGGCATAGGGGATATCTTTTCATCTAGGGAAGGCGCTGCAAAATACATCATTGACAATCTAGGTTTAATTGCACTTGCAACTACCCTATGTCTTACGCTTTCAAATCTTCCATTTGTGAAAACCTACATTTCACAATCCAAGTACAATTCGTGTAAACAATAAGAAGTTAACAGTAAATTGCATTTGCTCGAAGCATAGAGCATTGTATTAACCTGAAAGATATCGTCACAAAGATGCAAAATTGATTGGAGTCAAGGGGAATAGGGATCCATAAACCATCTCGCGAACAAATCTAAAGGCCACCAATGTCATTTGATCTCAAAATTGTTAATATCTGAGGATCGGAATGCTCTCCAAATCCTATACGGGTCTTTGAATGCTCAAACAATTTGGATGCTGAACATATTGACTGAAGGAGAGTGATTAATTCTGAAGCATGAATCATTATTTACATCCCCAATGAGTTGACTAAAAATGGATTTATCTTCCATCCATAGCCCTTCAGCCACTAAATCAAGAATCTCGCATGCCAGATTTCTAGTTGCTTGTATGTAATCATTCACAGCACTACTGCAAATGTAACACAAACACAAAATGTGAGAACAAAATCATAACATTTTTGACGTCTTTTTACTATGTTTAGTAAAACGAGGACAATTGGTTACCCCAAATTTAGTATCAACTTTGACATCCTCTTACCATGTTTAATATAACCAGGACAATTGGTATAACCAAATTTAGTATCAACATATTCTCAAACAAGCTGTCACACTCTCCAAAAACTTTTCTTTTTTTCATTGTGGAATTATTTATTAGTCCATTGACTTATGTGAAGATATGGTTCACCTAACCCCACCACCTAATGTTGTGAGTTGATGGGAGTGAGGTTGACACAATAAGGTCTTCCCTTCATTTGGCAGAGGCATGGTCTTCTTCCTACCCCTTCATTATGTACACTCTACCATTTTATATTTGAATAAGGGGGCAGCTCTCAGTCTCAGTAATTCCCAGCAGCAGCAGCAGAAAGAGGAGCTCTCGGTCTCTTTCATTCCAGCAGAAAGGTGGAGCTCTCGTTTTAGCAAAAGGGTGGTGGTTCTTCATTGGTTTTTCCCCTCTCTCTTTGGAAGGCAATTGGCATAGCATGGAGGTTGTTCCTGAGCCTGAAAAAACACCCATAAAAGGAAGAAGAAGCTGCTGAAACGAAGAAGAAGAAGCTGGACAGATTTCTGAACAAAAAAGGGTTGTATTTTTCCATTCCCGTTTTTTCTTTGTTTTTGCCTTGAATCTGGTTTTGTTGATTGTTGGTTTGGTTGTTTGAACTCCTAGGATCCCCAACAAACTGGTATCAGAGCTAGGAGGAGTGATATTAGTCCAAAAATCGATCAAAAACCAGCAAGAAATCACCATTTTCACATTCTAACCGAATCTGAAAAACTTGATTTCCGGCCAACCGATTGACTTTCCGGCGAAATGGACCATGGAACCATGACCAGCAGGAGGAGGCTCACCCTGTGGTGGGGCGCGTGACCGGCGGCGGCGGCTCCTCAAATACCAACTGTAGAAGCACTTGATACAAAAAATATAGCAATTTAGGCACATGATCATACATAAGAATGCTAAATGAGAAGTAATACTAATGTCAATCAAACACATCAGCCAAAACATTAGTATTACAAAACATCAAAAGCTCAAACAGCTATACATTATGATATGGAATGCAATGAAAATAATCAATATCTCCTTATTGGAAACTCTAATCAATCTCCCCCAACATGCAATTCTCTTTCAAGGTATAAAGATATAATGTTATAGATGATATTGATATAGTCTTTATCCCCTATCGAAATAATTACTCTCCCATTTTTTTGTCACAAATGACGAAATGATCAATATCAAAATTTTTAACATCAATACAATAACTCAAAATATGCAGTTGATAGCATGAACAAGAATAATCAATGATCAGTAAACCTTTCCACATACTCAGTCCAAGTTAACATGGAGTAAATTATATAAGTGACCCATGTTTGTAAAGTGTCACTAATCCTTGCTAAGCAAAACTCCAAACCTTAATTTTGTGAGAATGGACATGCTAAGCATCACTGTTAATAAGTTTATTCCTCTATTTATGATAGTTAAACCATTTAAAGCACATTAGAACATTTAAATCAAAGCTCATTTTGTGTGGATATTTTCTTTTCTTCCCCTAACTTTGATCATATATAAATTTTATACATATCCTTCAATATTTTTTAAGCTCATCATATTTTACATCTTAAGTGTAGGTCTTTTTCCATTAACTAACTAAGATGACCTTGTAGCGAACTTTAGGCCAATTAATCCAAGTCAGTTGACTATAGGCACCAGGTTATGAGAAAGCCCGCAGGCTTAATTGCTTGAGTCAAATAGGTTCCGAAGAAGAATATAAGATATTGAGATTTTTTTTTCAATTCATAAGTTCCATTGTCGATGTAATGTTTTGAGTGAAAGAAAAAGAAAAAAACAACGAAAAAAAGAAAGGAAAAAGGAAGTGATGGAAGAAATAGTTTTTAATGTTACAAACTATCTATATTCACATTTTCTCCTAGCATTAAATGAGATAGATGCAAATCAAAGAAATTGTGAGTGGAGTGATTGGTTATGCATGTATTACACGTATTTGAGTTTGAGTTGTTACATTTTTTTTTTTGCTCCATTAGTTTCGATGGCTTTTGAGCTACATTCTCAAATACTTCCCACCTTATGCCAAAGCCACCTTACAACCCTTGAAAAGTCCTTGTGATTCGTGTTATGCAGGTGATCTAAATGGTGGCAAGTGAGAAGATATGAAAGCATATGGTAGATCATTTCCATTGAAATGAATTTGAGCAAAACACATACCCTTTAAACACATGAGAGTCGAGTACTTATTTCCATAAGGTTCTGCATGTTTAGTTTACTCCATTTTCGAAAGAAAATGCTTACTAAGTAATTATGTGTTGTCTGATCATGTTTATTCATGATATATTATGTATTTTAAAGAGTTTGGTTGTTTTATGTCGATAGCATTGCAACCTTGATGTTTTTGGTGAAGTAAATTTGAATTTTGCTTGAGGATGAACGAAAGTTAAGTAGGAGAATTTGATGAGAATGTAAAATGTTATATTATTCCTCTCTTAATATGTATGCTTTTATAATTATTTGGTGCCTAAATGTACTCATTATTCTTGTATTTTGATTTAGGATGCAAATTGATGAATGTAGCGAAAATTAGGATAGACAAGTGGAAAATGACCAAAATGGAAGAAAACTAAAGTTTAGGGACCAAAGTGCAAATAGTTGAAAGATGACCCGGAAGCATAAACAAGGATGTGAAAGAGTTAATGACCAATTTGTTGAAGACATGAAGTGTTGGAAAAAGAAGAAATGACAAAAAAAGGTCAAGAAATGAGAAAACGTGTTTGAGGGCTAAAACATAAATGTTGTAAGTTGAGTAACATGTATCTTCATAGAATTGAAGGGGTGATTTTAGTTGAACTATGCGGTCTCATCGAAATATACTATGCGGTTGCATAGTACAATTTCAGTCAAAAAATTTTGGTTTCCTTATTTGATTAAAACTTTTATGGAAACAATTCAAGAACCTTTTTTTAAACCCTATGACCGTCCAAAAGAAGGACACACGCCTCCCATCACCTTCTCCTCTCTTTGAGACTTTCAATTTTCGTGTCTGGTTAATTCTTGTACTTAGTCAAAGGAAACTGAAGCCTCGAGACAAATTAAACTGTGAGATCTAAATTATTTTCATTGTTTAATTCATGTTTTGAGTATTGAATATTCTTCTACATGTATTTTCATAATTGTTGTGTTTAATTACTTGGAGGCCTACTAATTTATTATATGCTACAATCTGTTGATTGATTAATATCAAATCCGTAATTGTTTGATTCATTTAACTAGTGAAGTAACTAGGATTTAATGGCTTGTTGCGTTAGAAATTGTTAAATCTTGGGACGAACGTATGAGTAGATCAAATATAACCACTTGTGCTTGTATTATTTATATTCATCGATCTCTCTAATTCTTAGGGCTGTTATTAGATTAAACCTTAGCACATTTCTTAGGTTGTCTAGTAATTAAGGTTAATTGGATCGCTTGTTTTCTAATTAACTACAATTAAGGATAGATAGGAAATTAATTCCAATGATGAATGCTAAAAATATGAATTGATATTTATATATGGATCAATGATCAGTTGTGAACTTTTGACGGTGGATGTTAACTTAGATCAAGGTTTGTTCTTTTTATTTATTTCGATCCGTCAATTAGCATTGCTTATTAGTTATTTTCTTTAGATTGGTTGTGTTATAATAAAAAACCTTCTTCATTGTTTACATAGCATAAAGTTAGATTAGACACTTTTTGTGTGAACGATCCTTACTCGCACTATTACCTAGATTTCTAGGATTATATGTTTTATTTTTGGTTGCCTACGACAACACACCACCAACCCTGGTAAGCACCATTGGGCTAGAATGAAATGGTTTTGAGATATATTGTTGAGACATTAAATTTGGGTCTAGTGTATTAGAGAAGAACTGAAATCTTTAACCCTTAAGGTTTATGTAGATGTTGACTTTGCTAGTTACAAAGGTAGTAGAAAATCAACTACAGACTATTTCTTTACTCTTGGAGACAATTGCATAACTTGAAAATCTCAATTGCAACCTTTGGTTACACTATCCAACACTGAAGCTGAATATGTAGCTATAACCGAAGCTCTAAAAAAAATTGTATTTGGTTAAAAGGAATTTTAAAAGAATTGAACTTCATGCATGATACACCTGTTATGTTTACTGATAGTCAAAGTGCTTTATTGCTTTGTAAAAATCCTGTTTACCATGAAAGAACTAAACATATTGAGGTAAAGTATCATTTTATACGTGAGAAACTGTCTCAAGGTGAAGTTAATCTTGTTAAAATTCACACTGATAGGAATCCCTCTGATATGGGAACAAAAATTCTACCTGCAAGTAAATTTAGATTGTGCTTATCTTTATTACACATTGACACTGGTTAATTTTTCTTGCAGGTGGTGGGCGATGATGATGAACAGTTCTTCCATGTGCAAATTCGCAACCAAGAGAGAGTGTTAGGAGAACCAAGGTGAAGAATGTGAAGATATGGTTCACCTAACCCCACCACCTAATGTTGTGAGTTGATGGGAGTGAGGTTGACACAATAAGGTCTTCCCTTCATTTGGCAGAGGCATGGTCTTCTTCCTACCCCTTCATTATGTACACTCTACCATTTTATATTTGAATAAGGGGGCAGCTCTCAGTCTCAGTAATTCCCAGCAGCAGCAGCAGAAAGAGGAGCTCTCGGTCTCTTTCATTCCAGCAGAAAGGTGGAGCTCTCGTTTTAGCAAAAGGGTGGTGGTTCTTCATTGGTTTTTCCCCTCTCTCTTTGGAAGGCAATTGGCATAGCATGGAGGTTGTTCCTGAGCCTGAAAAAACACCCATAAAAGGAAGAAGAAGCTGCTGAAACGAAGAAGAAGAAGCTGGACAGATTTCTGAACAAAAAAGGGTTGTATTTTTCCATTCCCGTTTTTTCTTTGTTTTTGCCTTGAATCTGGTTTTGTTGATTGTTGGTTTGGTTGTTTGAACTCCTAGGATCCCCAACAACTTATTTCATTTTTAGCACACTTTTGACACTGGGCTTCCTTGTCATAATAAATAATAATAGATTTGTTGACATGCTCCAATGATTTTTGAAGAGTACAAGACTCAAAGAGCAAGAAACATATCATAATAAGAAAGGTGCAAATTTTATATGTTTGAACACGTAGTTCTAAACTGAAATGCAAGTGGTGAATTCAAAGAAAAAATGGGGAGGACTCAATCAAAGTGCATCCATATATTGCAACATCATTGAAAGTGACTTATCTTTTACTTTGGGTTGTGATGATATATGTTAACCAGCAAGAAAAGGTTAAGATAAGAACCAAATTGGAAAGATATAGAGAGCCACTTTCTTGTGTCACTATAGTTGAATGAAATTATATCAGAAAAGCATACTTTGCCTAAGGCAGAATGTTGACGTGGACACCCAGCAATTCTATTTAATGGTCAACAAGAAGATCACTTCTCCCAAAGTTGTTGAAATATTCAAAAATAAATAAATAATGAGAATGGATATTGTATGCATAAGAGACATTTATTCAACTCCAAAGGGGCATCAGTAATTTTCTTTACTTTTTTCCGGTGTAATGTTGCTTTTGGACCTACATATTGAAACTTCCTACTTTTTAAGGCTTGCACATCAAACTATTTGACCACAATTTTCATGTATTCATCCCTTCTCTATATATCTATGACAAGTTGACAACGTTGACAAAGAATTTCCAACCTTAACACACGTGTAAATCTCACCCAAATTTCAAAAATCGTACAGCGCCATCAAAACTCAAGTACCTAAAATTTTCTACATTATATTTTCTATACGTGGCATATTAAACGCGAAAATTATGAAGTCAGCAAATTCATCATTATCTCATCCGTAAAAAGTCAAGTCTAAAATGTGACAATTTTTTATCAACTCACTCATAACATCGAATATTTTTTAATATACAAGTTGGAAAAGAATGTTTTGACAAGTGTGCATGAAGAATCAATGATCAAGAAAAAATTTATTGTCTCCAAGAGGAGAAACTGGAATGCTTTTTGAGGGAGAAAATCACAATGCATAAACTAACCACACTGGTGATAAGTAATTATTGTAGTATTAAATAATTGTTTAAAGTTCTGGATACTGTTAAATATATTTTATTGTAACTTAGTTTAAAATAAAATAAAATATGTTTATTTCCTTACATTCTTTGCTACATATTCAACACCTAATTATCTATGTTGACCTAAAACAGTTGTCATTTCATTTGATAGAAATCATGGGTACCTGAAGTTTTGAGGATTGGTGGAGATGGAGATAGATCTCTGGAAAATGGATTGAGGATTGGCTTCAAGAAGAATATATCGTTCGCCCTTGTCTCTAGTGAATCTAATATTCTTGCAGCCATAACCAGAAGATAGCAGGCAGTCCAGCCTGTTGCATTTCTGATCGGCCTTCATTTTCAACTCTAGAAATTATTTCTTTGGGAACTCCATGATTTATTACCTAGAAGAAACCGAACTCTTCGCAAGCTTTTACTAGTAATTCAGAAAGTTTAGACCTCTCGAGACTGAGATCTATAACTGGAATTCCAATTGCTCGAGTTATTTTGCTTCGGAGTGGAGTTGGAGAAGGCACAACCATTTTGTTTGTAATACAATAAATATAAGAAGAAGGAAACTTGAGAAATTGAATGAGTTTGAGCTTGTTGGAGGGGTGATCATGGTCGAGTTTGACGGTTAAATAGACAGAGAGAGATGGCCACAACTGTTGACCTCTTGAAAATCTTAGTACATACTTTCTTTCAATTTTATTTATAGTAATAATATTACAGGAACACAAGCGTGATATCTGTACATTTCCACAATCAACTAAAATACTTCTTTTATCTCTAGTAATAGCATGAACTAGGAATTTGAATGATTACTATAGATGACATTGGTATCTGATCAAGATTATGTTAGGTATTTAAGTTCAATAACCAAATGGTGTTCGACATTTGTAAGGCATTGAAATAAACTATGTTTGGTTGTTAAAATTTCCTTTGTCTAAAATGCATACAACTATTTTCTCCATCGAATTCATCTTTGTTGTAAACATTGTTAACATAATATTAAATATTTAACTTATTAAGGCATAGTATTCAATGATCACGAAAGAATTTACAGTTTCTACCTAAACAAGTATTTCCTATCTTTGAGCTTGTCAATGGAAAAACAACATATATTTGACACGACATAGTTGGTAATAAAAAACCAAAAATAAGTAGTTGTGAGAATGTTTGTAATATATATGCTGTAAAATTTGCAAAGGCGGTAAACATTAGGTGAGATGTATTTACGGCAGTTTGTCTCCTCTCATTGGATTCTAGTACGTATTCCTCGACACATTTCAATTGTAAACACGTACAGTGTAAAAAATACAACCCAAATTTGACACATTTTAAGTATAAAGTAAAGAGAAAAATGACATGAATATTTTTTTCTTGATTTTGAACAACAAATAAATTTCAACAATCCTTCACTCGTTCAAAATCTGTATTAATCACATAATCAAATATCAATACTTATGCATAAGAATTATATATCTTTCGATTTGAATCTATTCATAGTGTAAATCTCATAAAGTATTAGCAGAATTTCAGGTGGCTAGTGTGCCTTGAACCAGTTATTCTTTGTGACAATACCAATGAAATCACACAGACAACTGTTAAGTTTTTCACTAGTTCCTCAAATTCATTTAGTGCTAATATGGTCTTGCACTAATCCTATTTCATTGAACTTTTAAAGATAGAAAACTCCAACTCTCAAATGAGGCGGCACCACCTCAAAGTTCACATAGGTAAAGTTCTTGTAGTATCTTTGTTACTTTTACAGATATTTGTACTCCGTACTGAACTTCATTAAGAGTTTATTTTAACTCATCCCTCCAACAATAACAACCAACACTATCTTCCAAAGATAGTATTTGATATATTTAATAGTGTTGAATCTATTTACTTATCGAATAACTTGTTACCTCTTGAACTTATATATACTAGTTTAGCATATTTTGGTGAGATTGCAGTTATTAGTGGATTTTTTCGAGGAGTTTTAATCACATTTTACTTGATGTTAATCTCACTAACTCTTTCGTGAGAGGTTTTGTAAATGGATCAATTAAGTTCTCACTAGAGGTATCTCATATAATAAATCTCTTAGCCACTCAACTTCTTTTCCTGTTTCGACTAATGCTACAAACTCCGATTCCATAATTGAATGAGTAATACAAGTTTGTTTCTTAGACTTCTAATAAGTTGCACCACCTCCAAGAGTGAATATCCAACATGAAGTAGATTTATTCTCTCCCGCATTCGATATCGAACTTGAGTCGATATATCCTTCTAAGATTTTAGGAAATTTTGGATATTGTAGCCCAAGATTTTTAGTTTTCTTTAGATAACCAAGAATCCTACTGATGGCCTTCCAATGTTCTGAACTTGAATTGCTAGTAAACCTACTTAGTTTACTTACAGCAAATGCTGCATTAGTTCTTGTACATTGTGATACGTACATAAGACTTCCAATTACACTTGTGTATTCCATCTGTGCAATTGCTCTACCTTCATTTTTTATCCATTTAATATTTGGATCTATAGGAGTGTTAGCCTCCTTAACATTCAAATGTTTGAATTTGTTTATCACACTCTCAATATAGTGTGATTGGCTTAATGTAAAACCCCCACTATCCTTTAAAAAAAATAAAAAAATTGCTTAACCGCATGAAGCCCTCTCGAGAATGGGAGAGCTGGCAAAGCTATAACCATGCGGTCGCATGGTTATCAAAAACTAACTGTTGGGGTTAGTTTTTGACCATTTTTTCATTCAAATTTTGTAACTTTTCACCTGTTTCTTGCACCATTTCGTGGGAACTTGCCAAGACCTATAAATAGGTGATCCAAGTGTAAGAAAATTAATTGAGTTCCATTGAATATCTCCAAATTATTCTTCCAAAAATTGAGGAAAAACTATCACATAATCATTCCATTTTTCACTTGTTCATTGTGTAGATACACCTTTGCTTTTTGGTGTTTTTCTTATCAAGACTTGTTTAATTCTACAAACTATTTGCCGAAAATCCTTAAAAAGCATTGGAAATTAGGCAAATAACGTTTGAGATCTTATTGAATGTTGAACAAGTGGGGGATTGATGTATATTGTTGTTCAACATCAAAAGAATCATGTGTGGAATGAAACTGAAACAAGAAACAGAAGTGGAATAAGACTAAAATCGGAGGCCCGAGATGAATGCCATGCGATCGCATGGTAGTCACATGGTGATCGTTGGAGGCTGTAGTGGTTTGAAATTAGCGGCTTTTCACTTCCTTTTGACACCATTTCATGTGGCAATGTTTCATGGCTATAAATAGGTGTTTGATGGCCTTTAAAAAGATATAGTAATCATATCACAAACATATGAAAAAAAAAAATCATCTCTTCATTCCACAAGAAGAAGCCAAAGTCTTCTTCTTCCATTTTCATTTTTTTTCTCCTTGTGTTCTTGAAGTTTTGGAGAATCACGCATGTGCTTAAGTGTTTTATTCTCTACAAGGCTTGATTAATCCCACAAACCATTTGCCGCGAGACCCTTTAAACACTAAAATTGTTACAAAGAGAGGGCAAATATTGTTTGAGGACAACAATATAATGTTGTATTTGAGCCTTTCATTTTCGGTTTGTTCTTCACGTTTATTCCATCTTCTTGATATCACTTCTATGTTATCTCTTCTCCAATTTTCTCGATGGTGATAATTTCCCAACATTAAGATAGTTATCGAATAATAAATGAATTATAGCTGGAGAAATTTACGGGTGAATTAATAATAACAAAACATTAGTTTATTCACTTAATTTGTTGGATGTGAATAAATTGTACTATAAGAATGACTTCTAATTGTTTAATCCATTTGTCAATATATTTTTCTCTTGAAGGTGAAGAAATTTTATTTTTAAATAACCTTAGCCTCATGCAAACTACAAAGAAAATTAGGTTAACCATGGGTGACGAACCCAGGACTCCTCAAGATTGGTCGGGCGAAACTCAAACATCTAAGTCACCAGAAAAAAATTAGGTTAATCATGTGATTAGTAGTTAAAAATGCTCCCAACTTAGCGGCAAAAATGGGAAATATCAAGCTGCTGTATTAGTTAATTTTTCAACTGCTTCAGGTCCAGTCCAATTTTACCCTTAGCTGAACAGTTTTCGCACGTGGATTACAGCAAGAATCTATACTAGCACACGTTGATTTCTTACATGAATACACGGAAAACTGGATTTAAGGTTTAAATTTAAACACGGCCGGCCAAAGTGGATGATGCGACTATCAAATTGAACAATACTGCTACACGTGGAGCGTTTTGCTAAGTCCCGCTCATATTGTGTTTTTTAACGCCGTAGAAAGGGGTTGGGGTTGTTTTTAACTTTTGAGAACAATGTGGTACACTTGGACATTCTCTTCGAACCCATTTGACATGATTTTTGAAAAGTCAAAAGAAATTTTTGAGATTCAAAACCTATTTTTGAATTCGTTTGACTAATTTTATGAATGTGTTTTTGATAATTAGAAAAGTTTTTAAAAAATTGATTCAATATAACTTTTTCTAAAAGTATTTTTGGGATAGAAAGCTCGTTTGAAAATTAGCCTCCAAATAAAAATTAAAGCAACTCTAAAAAAAAAAAAAAAATCTTTTAGGAAGCAAAAGCAAAAACAAAAATAAAATCATGAATATTCTGCATTTACTAGTACTGTACATAAGTGAATAGTTAAAAAATCGACATAAATAATAATGTCCATATTGTATAAATTTTGTGAAGAAACTTCTGTAAGTATAGCATTGCTCTTCTTATCTATAGTAGAATAGTAATTATGAGTATGTACTCTTGGAAATCAATATAGACTACTCATTTTGGCATCTTCCAAATGAACATGAGTAAATAAATGTAAAAACATGTACCTTCAGTTTGTTAGACGGATCAATCTTTATGTATATAAAATTTGAACAATGCTACAATAATAGGGAGAAATTTTATAGAGGTTTTAAAGGCCTCTCACAATGTGGTAGTCCAACATTTTATTTATTTATTTATTTGTAATTTTTTTATTACATAAGGGTCCCATGTGGGTCTCATTCCATTTCGAGTATCCTATAAAAAGTCTGGTAAATTGCTCCCTAGCAAACCAGTTTTTTCCATAAAATTTACGACAAAGACTACCTATATCAGAATTAAAATAAAGTTGAGAGGGAACCCAACGTGGTTTCAATTATAGGTGCTTGTGTTAGATAATATATAATGTAAAAGAATTAAAATAAGAAAAACATTATTTTGAGGGGAAAAGATTGTGTAGTATATTCTAAAATAATTTGGTTTTGTAGAGTGTTTGTGAATTCTCCTTAATTCAGCTGTACCTGAATTTTTAATTTTTTTATTAAAAAAAATAATAATAACAATACTTGGGCTAGCTTTCTCTTTTACTGCGGGATTCGGCCCAAAACATGTTTACACTGCCTAATATGATTGGCCCAATGACTACCTATGTCCACTTCAATTAAGTGGAAATTACATAAAAACCAACTTTTAAAGATCTCATTTCACAAATCATTTTCTAAGTTTACTGTTTCAAAAATCAGAGATTTGTTAGAGGAAATGGTGGGCAATGGCTGCCCCACCCGGTATGTTTATCAAAATAGCCTTTGACCAAGTTTTAAAAAAAAGAAAAAAAAAAGAGGGAAAATGTTATTATTTGTGTAGGGTCGAAAATACCCCCCATCAAGAAAAGAAGAGGAGAAAATAGAGAGAAAAAAGAAGAGAAAAAAAAAGAAAAAATCTGCCCGGACCGTCGACGTCGCCTACGGACTGCCCGGACCTCACCAACTTCGACTAAGACCAGAGCCACCTCGATTCGCCGGAGACCGTCATTTTCTGGAAGGTTAGACATGTTTTCTATAAATAACTACTTCGAATTTGTGAAAGTTTGAATGTTTAGGATATGAATATGGGTTAAATTCATGTTTTTATGGTTAAAATGTAAGAAAATATCGAATTTGAGGTTAAAATGTTGAAAAAGAGTGAAAAAAAGGGACGGAGCTCGCCGAAAATGGAGTTTTCCGACGGCTCCGTCGGCTGCACTGTCTGTAACAGACCAGAAATGGTCCGTTACGGACCATCACTATGGTCTGTTACGGACCGTAGTGGACCATGTGGTCCGTTATGGCTACCGGACCGGGTCCGGACTGGTCCGAACCATATGGCCCGGACCAGTTCGGACACACCGACCCGGATTTTGGTCCGGGTCGGCTATCCGACCCAAATCCGGATCCGGACCGGGATTTGGGTCAAAAATAATTTTTTTTTTTTCAGAATTGTTGTTTTATTTTTGTGTTAAGAAATAAAATGAAATATAAAATAAATTATATATTAAGAGAATTAACGAAATATTTAAAGATAAATTAAATTGAGTTTTAATTTTTTTCTTTTTTACTTAAATATACGTTTCAAATAAATAATTGAAATTGATTAATTAAATATGAAATAAATAATATACATAATTAACGAATTATTTAAAGAATAAATTGAAAAAAGCAATATCTTTTTTACTTAACGAACTAAGATAATGAATTAAAGAAATAATAAAAGGAAAAATCGAATAGATATTATTCAAATAAATAATCGAAATAGAGTAATTAAATATGAAATAAATAAAACACAGGATTAACGAAATATTTAAAGAATAAATGAAATTGAATAATATTTTTTTACCTAACCAATTAAGATAATTAATTAAAGAAATAGTGAAACGAAAAATCGAATAAATATTATTATTTTTATTCAAATAAATAATCGAAATAAATAATATACATAATTAACAAAATATTTAAAGAATAAATTAAATTAAATAGTATTTTTTTACCTAACCAAATAGTGAAACGAAAAATCGAATAAATATTATTATTTTTATTCAAATAAATAATCGAAATAAATAATATACATAATTAACGAAATATTTAAAGAATAAATTAAAAAAACAATATTTTTTTTACTTAATGAACTAAGATAATGAATTAAAGAAATTGTAAAAGGAAAAATCGAATAAATATTATTAAAATAAATAATCGAAATAGAGTAATTAAATATGAAATAAATAATATACATAATTAACGAAATATGTAACGAATAAATTAAATTGAATAATTTTCTTTTACTTAACCAATTAAAATAATTACTTAAAGAAATAGTAAAAGGAAAAATCGAATAAATATTATTCAAATAAACAATCGAAATAGAGTAATCAAATATGAAATAAATAATATACATAATTAACGAAATATGTAACGAATAAATTAAATTGAATAATATTTTTTTTACTTAACCAATTAAAATAATTACTTAAAGAAATAGTAAAAGGAAAAATCGAATAAATATTATTATTTTTATTCAAATAAATAATATACATAATTAACGAAATATTTAAAGAATAAATTAAAAAATAATATTTTTTTTACTTATCGAACTAAGATAATGAATTAAAGAAATTGTAAAAGGAAAAATCGAATAAATATTATTGAAATAAATAATCGAAATAGAGTAATTAAATATGAAATAAATAAAACACATGATTAACGAAATATTAAAAGAATAAATTAAATTGAATAATATTTTTTTACCTAACCAATTAAGATAATTAATTAAAGAAATAGTGAAACGAAAAATGGAATAAATATTATTATTTTTATTCAAATAAATAATATACATAATTAACGAAATATTTAAAGAATAAATTAAAAAACAATAATTTTTTTACTTAACGAACTAAGATAATGAATTAAAGAAATAGTAAAAGGAAAAATCGAATAAATATTATTGAAATAAATAATCGAAATAGAATAATTAAATATGAAATAGATAAAACACATGATTAACGAAATATTTAAAGAATAAATTAAAAAATAATAATTTTTTTACCTAACCAATTAAGATAATGAATTAAAGAAATAGTAAAACGAAAAATCGAATAAATATTATTCAAATAAATAATCGAAATAGAGTAATTAAATATGAAATAAGTAAAACACATTATTAATGAAATATTTAAAGAATAAATGAAATTGAATAATATTTTTTGTACTTCATCAATTAAGATAATTAATTAAAGAAATTGTAAAATGAAAAATAGAATAAATTTGTAAATAATATATATATATATATAGTCAGATAATTAACGAAATATAATTTTTAAATAAATATTAAATAGTCAAATATGTGGAAATTTTTTTGTTTAATTGTTTTAATATGTGATTAGATGAATTTATTTATTGGTTTATTAATATGAAATTTGATTGGTTAAATTTGAAGGTACGATATTTTATTTAAAATTTCTTTTATATGGTTTTAACATGTATTAATTTTGTAGGATGGAATATCATATCGACAACGATCTGAGGGCTCATTCGGGAAAAGTTACGACGTATTGTAACTTTTCCAGCTATGCGACAGTACTTGAGGGGCTGGACGAGGAGCATATTGACTTACTCTGTCGATCGTTTTTATGGTCGTTCTATCCGTTGAAGGACGTGCAGTTCTCTGGACAGATTGTTGATTCTTTATTACTCCGGCTGCTTAAACCAGTCGATGGCGATC
>NC_036249.1:14742436-14743379 GCF_002742605.1 Olea europaea var. sylvestris | reverse complement strand
ATCACATGTTAGACAAGTTGAAGTTAGGGTTGGTGTATATACTGGAGAGTATATTGAGGTGTCGACATCGTAGGACGTCGATTGATCTTTTTTCATTGGATGTTGTTGATGATATCGATGCTTTCAACAGCTTTCCATGGGGTCAGAGATGTTACACCGATACTCTCCATGTATTCAGAAGGGTACACACTATGCCGAAATCGGAGAGGGGCGATCGCAAATATGATGTATATGCCTTTTGCATGGCTTTGCAGGTAAATATTCAGTGTAACGTAATGCGTGTTAAATTTTTTTATTAAATTTATATGTAAAGTTTTATTTTGTAATTGTTGCAGTTGTGGGCATATGAGGCTATCCCTGCTTTGGGTAGCAAATGGGCGATCAGAAGGGAGACCAGCTGCCCACGAATGCTTCATTGGCGAGCACATGAAAAGCCATCGGCTAAAGATTTGACAGTTATCCTCAACGATCCTCAGGTGAGTATTATATATTTGCAATTTATATTGTACATACATTTACTTGGTTCGATACATGTTCGTTAACACGTTGAAATATGGTATGTCAGCTCGAAGTTCATGCTAAGTTGGTTGTCTCGGTGGAAGAGGAGGATACAATATATGTACGTGAATTACTTGTTCCACCTACTGAAGACGATCCAGTATTTGAGTCCGTTCCGGATAGAAATATAGTACGTTTATTTAAGTTCATTATTTATTTTGACTTATAAATTCATGTGCGGATTATTAATATTAATTGTCTTCTCTGTGTAGGAGCGCCATCCGAAACTTCCACTTAGGAGATCTCCTTCGCCTCCACCGATGAGATCTCCGTCACCTCCACCGATGAGATCGCCTCTACCGCCATTATCTCATTCTCCAAGGATATCTCTGTCTCCCGTACCCACCCACCTCCCATGTGGATCGCCTACACCCAGTCAGACCCG
>NC_036249.1:14741980-14742218 GCF_002742605.1 Olea europaea var. sylvestris | reverse complement strand
TAGTAGCTTTGCGAGATGAGATTGGAGTGCTGCGACGAGATATAGGAGACCTTCATACTGAGGTTGCAGCACTTCGAGGCGATGTAGCAGGCATCCGAGGGAATGTCGGGGAGACTGGTGTCCCTCGAGATTGGTGGGCAACAGCCGGGGGAATCGATGAGTTTTTTGGTTCGGTGCCGGAGGCCGAGAGGGAGGGGGTGGAGGTCGGGCAGGAGGAGCCGGAGGAGGCCGGGATGCT
>NC_036249.1:14718592-14741757 GCF_002742605.1 Olea europaea var. sylvestris | reverse complement strand
ACAGAAGGCGTTCGATGATTGGTTCAAATCCCTTAAGTCCGAGTAAGTATTTTATGATGTTGCTACTATTTTTTTGTATCTTTGGTAACTGTTTTTTCATTTTTCAGAGATAGTTATACCATCGGCTGTATGACCGTGCCCAATGCTAAAAAGTGGTTTGAAGATGTACTGACGACCTCAGCTTGGCTCGCTGATGATGTAAGTTTTTTGAGTTTCCGTTTATTATATTTATACAAGTTGTTGGTTCATTTACTTAAATGACTCTATCTTTTTTGTTGGTGTTTTTTTGTTTCAGCATATCGACTTGGCTATGGAATTGTTACGCGATCGGGCGCGGAGATACCCGAGATCTTATGACAATCCTACTCGAGTTATCTTGAGCGCTGAGTTCGTTCATGTCGTAGATATTGAGCATCAGGAGCTCCTAAGCAAGGGGAATGATTATGTTCTGTCTGAGTACATGCTGGAGTGGGTGATTAGACTACAGTTGAGGTGCGGAAAGCCGTGGACGGATTGTACACATATGTACATTCCAGTAATCGCGAACTCACACTGTTTTTCGGTGGAGATCGTATTTGCTGATTCCACCATATATGTGTACGACTCTGATCATAGCTGTCTGACACAAAGTCTACTGGAGCCATTGGCTGTGATCGTGCCCATGATGGCTAGTCATGCGATGATTCGAGTAAATGATAGATTAGCCATTGTGCGAAACACGACGACGGCGAGACAAGAAAGATCGTAAGGATTTACAACTTTTAAATTTTCAGATTTAATTTTCAATTATATGTTATGGAACTAATATCTTCTACTTCGGTTGCAAGGGTGACTGTGGCTTATTTGCAATCAAGTACATAGAGTTCTTGAGCATTGGTCGCAATGTTGATACAATAAATCAGTCTTGGATTGATATGTGGAGGCATAAATTAGCTTGCGACTTGTATGAATATAACTGTGATCCTTAGGAAATTGTAAATTATTTTATTAAAATGTAAATGTTGTTTACATCAGTAGGATTCGTGTTGTACTGAAAGAAATAAATAATCAAAATAGAGTATATTGTATGATATTATTTTGAAAATTTAAATGATAATCGGGAATTAAATGGACTAAATCGAATGCAATTGGAAAAAAATGACCGATTCATATAATATTTGGTTCGAAAAAAGCTTTAAAAATTTTGGGGACCTAATTGCAACATTTTAATAGTTGATTCGAAACATAAAACGATAATCGAGAATTAAGATAATTAATTAAAGAAATAGTGAAACGAAAAATGGAATAAATATTATTATTTTTATTCAAATAAATAATCGAAATAAATAATATACATAATTAACGAAATATTTAAAGAATAAATTAAAAAACAATATTTTTTTTTACTTAAATAATTAAGATAATTACTTAAAGAAATAGTAAAAGAAAAAATCGAATAAATATTATTCAAATAAACAATCGAAATAGAGTAATTAAATATGAAATAAATAATATACATAATTAACGAAATATGTAACGAATAAATTAAATTGAATAATATTTTTTTTACTTAACCAATTAAGATAATTAATTAAAGAAATAGTGAAACGAAAAATGGAATAAATATTATTATTTTTATTCAAATAAATAATCGAAATAAATAATATACATAATTAACGAAATATGTAACGAATAAATTAAATTGAATAATATTTTTTTACTTAACCAATTAAGATAATTAATTAAAGAAATAGTGAAACGAAAAATGGAATAAATATTATTATTTTTATTCAAATAAATAATCGAAATAAATAATATACATAATTAACGAAATATGTAACGAATAAATTAAATTGAATAATATTTTTTTACTTAACCAATTAAGATAATTAATTAAAGAAATAGTGAAACGAAAAATGGAATAAATATTATTATTTTTATTCAAATAAATAATCGAAATAAATAATATACATAATTAACGAAATATGTAATGAATAAATTAAATTGAATAATATTTTTTTTACTTAACCAATTAAAATAATTACTTAAAGAAATAGTAAAAGGAAAAATTGAATAACTATTATTCAAATAAATAATCGAAATAGAGTAATTAAATATGAAATAAATAATATACATAATTAACGAAATATGTAACGAATAAATTAAATTGAATAATATTTTTTTTACTTAACCAATTAAAATAATTACTTAAAGAAATAGTAAAAGGAAAAATCGAATAAATATTATTCAAATATGAAATAAATAAAACACATGATTAACGAAATATTTTTTTTACCTACCCAATTAAGATAATTAATTAAAGAAATAGTAATCTCTCCATATTGTTAGTTAATATATATCGTTGTCTCACTTATTTTAAAAGAAAACAAACAAATACATGACACATAGAAAATACATATGACAAATGTGATAAAAATAAAAAGAGTAATTAAACAATGTGATAAAGATTACATCCGATTTAAATTCAGAAAATCACAAACACATGACAAATAGAGAATACATATTATTTATATAGATACTACACATCCGTCGAGTCATTGTTTAGTGGGATCTGGCTTGTACAAGATGGACGTGTATGTCTTGTAGCGCCGCACCTCCTGCACTTACGCGGTTGTGGAAACTCTCTTGTAGATGGTATTCTAGACGTTCGTCTATGACCAGGAGTACGCGGTGGAGCTTCAGGTAGCAACAAATTATTAAGTGCTACAATATAATCAGGAACTTCCCACTCGGCTTCATTTGGTAGAGAAAATATAGTTTCGGCATACGCTGCTCTCCAAAAATCAGTCATATAATAATGACTGCACAAGCTGTGTGGTGGAAATCCTCTATACATAGCCACCGCGACAGCATGTGCACATGGAAAACTTTCCAACTGAAATTTTCTACACGTGCAGGTATTGTCATTCAAGTCTACAATGTATCCAACATTACGCCCGCATCTCACGGAGAAGCGAAATTGATCTAGTGGTTCCACAAATAGAGCTTTTACCACTTCCAGAGTTTTGAATAGTCGATCTTCCTGTGCCGGAGCTAGCACACTCGTGCAATTTTGGGATTCTTCACGTCGGTCATAAAACCACTGTTGCAACTTGCTGCGAATATGTTCAATCATTGCGAGAATCGGTAACTCTCGATCCTTCTTGAATAATGCATTCAGCGACTCTGCGTTATTCGACGTCATCATGTTGTATCGACGTCCTAGAAAATGTGATCGTGCCCAATGTTCGACCCCCATATCTGATAGATATTCCCATGCACTTTCTGATTTATGTTCAATTTCGCCCATGAACTTTGTAAACTCTTCAAAGCTGTAAGCTTCTGCAGCTCTCCTAAACAATGCAACGATGCCACTGCCCCGGTACCTAGTCTTTAGATTGCCCTGAATGTGGTACATGCAATAACCATGATGTGCTTCTAGAAAAACTTCGGCTATACCATTTATTATTGACTGCCCCCAGTCAGTCACAAATGCAAGGTTCTCGATGTTCCCAATTACTTCTCTCAACTTCGTGAAGAACCAACGCATTGCTAGATCATTCTCTCCATCGACAATGCCAAATGCAAGAGGGTAAATTTGGATATTGGCATCTTGAAAAGTAGCAATAATCAACTTTCCTTCATATCTAGATCTTAGGGTTGTACCATCAACTAGAATTAGAGGTCGCATCGCATTTCGAAAACCTCTAATGCATTGTCCAAGAGCCATAAAAAAATACTTGAAGCGATTATGCCCATCGGTTGAGTCAGAATTAGTTCTCACCATGTTGTGGCAATACCTGGCCAATTTGGCATAACTCTCCTCTGTCGAACCCATTAAATCTTCCAATGCACATTCTTTAGCCTTCCAGGCCTTCTGGTAACTCATAACCACCCCATACTCTCGACGGACGTCGTTGATGATATCTGTAGGTCTGTAAATCGTCCGTGGATCCTGAAACTTGTGCATTATCTGTCGACCAATAAACCATGATCGAGCTTGCCTGTGATCATTTTGACGAATATCCACTTCACAAGTATGTTCCCGCGCATACTTACAAACAACAAAGAACTCATTTGTGTCCATCTTTGTCGCACTCAAACGCCAACTGCAATTGTTGTCCACACAAATAATTGTGTATGTAGACTTGTTTGATTTTTTTACCTTAAACTCAAAATTATGTTTCATTGCAATTCGGTGCGCGGCTTCTTGCAAATCTCTTTTCGTGTCAAACAATTGATCGACATGTAAATTTTCATCATTAGGAACTACACGCGAACAATTAGAAGACCGTGTACTCGGCCCAGCATGTGAGCTCCCACCAGACTCATGTCTCTGTCTGGATAAAGCAATCAAATCCTGATTTATAAATGGCCTTTCATCCTCGTTGTCTTGAACTTCCTCGTAAATCCTTCGTGTTCACCCTCGATGACATTTTTCTTCAACAAACTTACGCAAATAGGAGTCGGGAAATTCGTCGAAATAACAGATTGGGACACACGCTTTTGCCATATCTGCATTACGAATTAAAAATATCAGAACAAATTATCAGAAATAAAATTATCAGAATCGAGGGGCGGGGGAGTCTGCAAACGGACGGTCGGGACGGTCCGGACCGTCGTTAAATCCGGCGTTCCGGCGTCTGATCGGTGCCGGCCTGAACTTTGGCTCTAATATTATTTTTTCTACCATTTAAAAAATATATACGACTTCAATAAAAATAAAATTAAATACTACGAAAAGATACTTACCGAATTGAAGTACTGAAATTTAACTAAATTTTTCTGTTGAAGTTGATAACTGATAAGTTTATGAAATTTTGAGGTTGAAGTGGATGAAAAATGAAAGAGTTTTTATCGTGTTAGAGTAAACTGATGAAAAGACTGACTTCGTTTTCAAATTTCAATTGAGACTTGTTTGGATTTTTATTTGTAACTTAAGGATATTTTTGTCTTTTTACCATATTTCTATTTTTGTAATTATATAACTCATTTAAGGGCCTTTTTGTCTTTTACACAAGAAATGGCTATTGTGGTGAATGTTAGATTTTTATGGTTAAAATGGAAAATGGTTGGTTTGACAAAGCCAAACTTAAAAGTACCCCGATTTGTTAATTAATATATTATTATTTTATAAATACATTATAAAATTAAATTAATACACACCTACCCACCCACTCGAAACCCTAATCTCCTTCGTATTTCCTCACTTTATCTCTCATCCCCCATTTCACTTCTCTCTCTCTCTCAACGGAAGGAAGTTTCACCGAGGCCATACCAACGGCGAGGCTGCAACTGCATCTAGCTATGACTTTTACACGGCCTGAGTGGCTGCAGTCCCGATCGATATGCACGGGAATCTGTACCCCCATCGATTGCTGTGAGTGATTACAGTACCGATCAATATGCATGGGATTATGCAACATCCAATTATCTGGATTTATAGCGCACGACTGATGAGCACATCTACAGCGATGAGATTTGCAGCGGTGCATCGCCATCGGTGGTGTTGCAATTTTTGATTTTTTTTAATTAGATCTATTTATTTTGAGTGTTTTTTTTTTTTTTTTTTTTGCAAATAATGTTTGCGGTTGAGTAGATGGCGGTATTAATGCAGTTGGTGGTTTACGCTGGTGCAGGCGATTGTGTTGGTAGAGATAGTGCAATTGTTGTGATAGTATTTGGTAATGGTGTTGGTTTTCATAGTCGTTGTTGAGCTCATGTGTGGCTGTGGTACTGTTGGAGGGCAAGGATGAGGTAGTGGTCACAATTGGTGATGATGATGGTGATAGTCGTAGCAATTATGGAGGTGGTCTAGCAGTGTAACGCTGTGGGTGTGGCGGTGGTGTGGCGGTGAGTTTTGTGATGCTGAGGAACGTGGTGGTAGTGGTTTTGTGATGTCGTGATTGTGGCGGTGGTGCAGTGAGTTCTGTGATGCCGTGGGTGTGATGGTGGTGCGGTGAGTTCTGTGATGCTGTGAGTGTGGCGGTCGGTGGTGGTTTTGTAATGCTATGGGTATGGCGTTCTAGCACGCGAAAGTTTTAGTGGCGTTACAACTGAGGATGATGGTAAGGTGGTGGTTACAAGTGTCAGTAGCGATCATGAATGATTTGATTGACTGTGACCATTAAATTGATTAATCGTGACCAATAAATAACATATGACCAATAAAAAAGATAAGTTGTGACCTAAAATTTTGTTAATTTGTGACCAAAAAGTTTATATTTTTTTTACTATATCATAAATTATGACTTTTAAAATTTGTGATTTGTGACTGATAAATAAATTGTGGCTTAAATTTATTTGTGACCGATGAACAGGTTGTAACTTACGAAATTTTTGATCAATGATGGTTAAATAATTTGTGACCTATAAAATTTTTTTATTTGTGATCGAAAAAAATATGTGTCCTATAAATTTTTTTATTTGTGATCGATAAATAAGTTGTGACTAAAAATTGATTAGAGACTAATTAATTTTTGATTTGTGACTGATAAATAAACTATGACCTATAGTATTTTTAAATTGTGACTATAAAATAATTTGTGACATAAATTTTTTTATTTGTGACCAAAAAATAATAAATGACTAATTAAATTATTAACTTGTGATCAAATTATATAGATCTGTGATCTAAATATATGTAATTAATTAATTAAATCATAAATATATTTTAATAAAAATTTAATTTTTAAAATTTGAAACTTGTTTTCTTAATTTTAAAATGTATGACACTTAATTTCTTACTTATGAAATTTCCTCCCAATTATTATTTGCTTCACTCCTGTTGGGCTTATAGAGTGTGGTGAGTTTTGACATAAAGTGCGTTTATTAAGATCACCTGTGTGCGCTCTACCATTAGAATTGGAAGGAACCGGAGAGAACATGATTAGGGAGGATCTGCTTTGCGAAACTAGCCCCAATTTTTCCCCTTTCTTTTCAACCCTAAATTATCTTTAATCGGAAAAATTTGACCCTAATTTTCCCAAATCCCCGGTTCTTGCACCACTGTATTGTATGCCTGTTTCTGCCTTTTTTTTTCGCTGTTATTGTTGAAACGAGGGATATTTTGGGATTACCCAAAACTGCATTACCAATACAAGAAAAGAAATCCAAACCTCCCAAAGAAACTCAGAAAACCAGATGGAATTTCTCGCGAGTTGCGTTCTTTTACGTTTTCTTATGCGCATCTATGAAACTTGTTGGGTGCGATTTTAATTGTGGGAGATATTGTAGGTTTATGCACTTACGGGGGGATTGGCACCTCTTATGCCTTCCGTTGATGTGAATCAATTGAAACGAAAAGCGCAATCTAAGAATGAGAAGGTTTGTGTGATATGTATATTTAAATGCATTCAGGTAATGGTTATTGTTAAGTTTCTTTTTTCTGCAGATTACATGGTAATGACTTCCTTTTACGAATTCTGCTAGGAAGGACAAGTTGCAGCTTTAACATTGGGTATGTTCCATGCAATTGTAGGATCATTTATGGAATTTTTAGATATGCAATCCTTAACAATATTTTGAGCTCTTACATTTGTAGGTTAGAGTTGTAAATGGTGTTCCACCTTCAGGTGATTATTCATTTGCAAAAGTATAACAAGGTACTCCAACAACACATATCGGCCTATGAGAGGATCATACTTATATTCATTCAGAACTTGCATCTCATCTCATCTCTATTTCTAGTTATTGAAGCTTGTTATTTTATTTGCTTTAATGCAGTTCATTGACGTGATCAAGTACACTGATGAGGAGTACAAGAAGTACCTGGTGGATCCTGTATGCATTCAGAATTTGAAATTTGCTATTAGGGTGGTCATGGGATTTCTATTGATTAAATTTTAGAGTGAAATAAAGGACACGGAATATGTTTGTGGGATTTATGTTGCAACTCGAGAAAGACTTTCTGCATGACAATTGCATATGGAAGTGATTTATTTTTTAATGTCACTGAAACATGTCACTGGATTGAAAACATGACCCAATATGATAGACCCTGCTGCACTGTTTGTAGTAATTGTCCTAGCAATTTTTGACAACCCTACTTTGAAAATGATTCATTTTGGACTTGAATTTGTACTTGTCACTAGATTTAAAGTAGCATCTGCTGGGATATTGGTCCATATGATCACTCGCTTAGAGTTATTGTACTAAATGTTCTAGCTTTCTCAGTTTTTATCTTATGCTAATCCCTTTCATGTGTCATCACATGTCTCAGCTCCTTACTTCTCTGTTTTCTGTCAATAAGCATAGACCAAGGAAGAGACGGATCAATTGTTTGATATGTGTGAATGGTTTGATCTCCGCTTCATTGTGATTGCCAATAGATTTCCATCATCAAAAAACTGTGGAAGAACTGAAGAATCGTTTTTCATCATCAACCGGTTGGTTTCGGTTGGGTCAATCGGTTTGTACGGTTTGAATTGATTTTTGCCCGGGCTTTTCTGATACAAACGCGCCAATCAACTTCAAACATACGCAATTGCCACTCCATGAGCAAGGATGCATTTACTGCGCATGTTAAGCTATGTCCTTCGCACGCCATCCCGCCATATTTGTACTTCCTCAACTGTTTCTTTAAACCAAAAGATTAATGGCTACATACGTAACGGAAATTTAAATGAGGCGCATAAATTGTTCGACCAAAATCCCAACTCAAGAAACGTTATCTCGTGGAACTCAATGATCAATGGGTACATCAAAATCCACCAAATGCAACAAGCCCAGAAACTATTTGATGAAATGCCCCAAAGAGACGTTGTCTCATGGAACACTATGCTTTCAGGATTTCGAGATGCACAAAAACCGCAAAAGGCACACCAGCATTTCCTAGAAATGATGAGAAAAGGGCCGAGACCCAAAGAGCTCACCTTTGCTGTACTTGTTAGTGCTTTCTTGAATACGAAGTTTGATGTCTTAATCCAACAACTTCATTGTCTTGTTATATGCTCAGGGCTTAATCTGAATGTGTTTCTTGGGTCTACTTTAATGAGGGGTTATATTGCTTTTGGTGATTGTGAGGGTTTCTGTAGAGTATTTGATGAGATTTTAGAGAAAGATGTGGCTCCCTGGAATGTGTTACTTTTGGGTTATATGGAATTTGGGTTGATAAATGAAGCTCAGAGGGCTTTTAACACGATGCCTGAGAAAAACACATATTCTTGGAGTACTTTGATTAATGGATATGCTAAAAATAAAAAAGTTAATGAAGCGCGAGAAGCTATTGATAAGCTGAGGAAAAAGGACGTCATTTTATGGACTGCGATGATAAAAGGGTATGTGCAGGGTGAAAAGTTTGTAGAGGCTTTGGAGCTGTTTCTCTTGATGATGAACTCAGGGACTCGACCTAACCATTATAGACCTAACCATTATACTTTTCAAGTGTATTAGATGCTTGCACTGGCTGCTCTTCCCTTGTCATGGGTAATAAAGTTCATACATGTATCTTAAAGTTTGGATGTCCGCTTGATGTGATTCTAGCAACCTCCCTTGTCGACATGTATGCAAAATGTGGGGACATAGATGCATCGTGTGAGATGTTTGAGTCAATGTTGACAAAGAATTTGGTGTCATAGAATTCAATTATAGGAGGTTATGCAAAACATGGTGTCAAGGACCGCAGCTTTACTTAGCCCCTTGACACTATCGCAGCCGCAGTTTGCCCAACTTCGGCCGCACATTGTAAATATTACTTCAAGTTTAAGTTGTAATTTTCTTTTCATTGTAATAGTTATTTCAGTTGTAAAATAGCTCTGATATTGGTAAACGTTTAGTATGATTCCTCGTCTTTTAAACGTTTACTTCCGTCACTTGGGTTTTTGTTCAGAATGCTATTATAGGGGGTATTAGTCATTCAAAAATCTTTCAAGCTCACTGGTGTCCGCCTCCTACACCAGCATTTGTAATTTTCTGCTTTCATCAATTGTAATGTTCAGTTTTCATCAATCAATGTTTAATTTACTTTCAATGTATTCAAATTCTCTATTGTAAGCTTTCTACAAAATTGCAATCAAATTTTTTTTCGTCCCGACGCGATCGAGAAAAGGCGGAAGGTAGTCTAGCGGAGCAGACTACTGCTGCACGGTGTCCCTTTCTGTGCTAAGAAGAAAGGCACCTCGTGAAAGTTGGTATCAGAGCTGCGGCTCACGACCCTCGATAAGAAAGCTATGGATCCAATTACATCCCACACCATTGAAGTGGTAGAGCCTCAAAAGAAGAGTATTACGAAACAGGGCGTGGATGCGCTTGATGAGACAACTACTAGGTTGTGCTATGCTATGGAAGGTCTCGAGGAAAAAGTCGAGATGGCCGAATTTGAGATTCGTGGATTACACATCCAATTGGATGAAAGCCAAAGAGCTTCCACAGCAATGGCTGAAGCTGTTGCAATCATTCCTGATCTGCAGGATGAAATGGAAGCGTTGGGAGCTCAATTGCGGGTACTCCAACGTGCGATGGGCAATGGGCAAGCTCCCGTACCCGAGTATGCTCCTAGGCTCAGAATTCCTGAACCGTGTACCTACGGAGGGGCACGTGATGCAAAAGAAGTCGAAAACTTCTTGTTTGATATGGAATAGTACTTTCTAGCAGCTTCGATCGAAGACGAAGCTAGAAAGGTAACCACAACTACCATGTATCTGGGTGGAGATGCAAAACTATGGTGGCGAACCAAATATGCTGACATTCAGGCCCACAGGATTCGAATTGATTCTTGGGATCTCCTCAAGGAAGCGATCAGATCGCAGTTTTTCCTGAAAAATGTCGAGTATCAGGCTCGACGGGCACTTCGAGACCTGAAACACATGAGCTCTATCAGGGAGTATGTGAAATCCTTCTTAGGGCATATGCTGAATATTCGAGATATGTCGGAAAAGGATAAGCTCTTCACCTTTATGGAAGGGCACACGCACGGAACTTCAAAGACAGAAGGTTACTGATTTAAGCACGGCCATGGGAGCCTCTGAACGCTTGAGCAACTACCAAACAGAATCTAGAAAAGATCGACCTTCGGGGAGTAATCAAGCAATTGGAGGTGGTAACAGATCTTACAGGCCTAGCTCGAACCCAAATGGGGGAGAGCGTTACTCTCAGAATAGAGAAGGAGCCTATCAAAGCACCCGTGGCTTTCAGGGAAACTATCATAATAGCCGTCAAGAAAATTTTAACAGCAGCAACAGTAACAACTGGAACAAAGGAAAAGCAACAGATGGCCGAACTGATGCCACTCCCAAATTGAAGTGCTTTTTTATGTGACGGACCTCATCGGGTGTCGGATTGTCCTCAAAAGCGGATGGTGAATGCATATTGTCAGTTAGCAAGTGGCGGGCCAAGTTCAAAGCAAGAGGCCCCACAGGCTAATTGTCATAATGAGACTGACTCTGAAGAGGATGAGGAAGTAGTTGGGGCATTTTCACATCGGTGCAACACACTGTCGCATCGGGTTGCTGAAAAGGATGATGTCCTATTGAAAGACGCAAAGATGGAAGAAGCGAAGGCTTGAATTTGTAGGGCCAAAGGCTTAATGTACATTGATGTAAAAATCAATGGGAAGCCAATCAGGGCTATGATGGATACAGGTGCTACCCACAACTACCTTGCATGTACCGAAGTAGAGCGGCTCGAACTTGTTCTAGAAAAAGGTAGTGGAAAAGTCAAAGCAATCAACTCCGCTGCTCAACCAATAGCTGGAGTGGCGAAATCAGTGTTGATCAAAGCAGGACCTTTCGAGGGAAGGACAAATTTATCTGCAGTTCAGATGGATGATTTCAAGCTTATTCTAGGATTGGAATTTCTTCGGGATACGAAGACAGCACTGTTGCCATATTTCGATTCGTTAATGATGATGGGTAATAAGCCATGTGTCATCCCTACAGAGGTTGGGAGGATGGGCGAGAAGAGTATCTCAGCCATGCAATTTAGTAAGGGTTTCAAGAGAAATGAACCCTCTTTTTTGTGCACTCTTCGATTAGAGGAGATCGAAGAAGCAAATGGTCCTATCCCAAAACCTGTTAAAAGGCTTATTCGGGAATTTGAGGATATCATGCCGGAAGAATTACCAAAGAAATTACCACCAAGAAGGACGATTGATCATGAGATTGAACTCATTCCGGGCGCCAAACCTCCCGCCAGGGCACCATACCGTATGTCTCAGCCCGAGCTTGAAGAGCTTAGGAAGTAATTGGGGGAAATGCTGGAGAGTAGAATCATTGTGCCTGCGAATTCGCCATACAGAGCTCCTGTATTGTTTCAGAAAAAGGCCGATGGTTCTCTTAGAATGTGATGCGACTATCGAGCCTTGAACAAGATCACTGTAAAGAATAGCTATCCTATCCCACTTGTTGCAGATTGCTTCGATCGACTGAGTCGGGCAAAGTATTACATAAAAATTGATCTTAGGTCCGGATACTGGCAAGTTGGGATCAAGGAGGGAGATGAAGCAAAAATTACGGTGGTAACCAGATATGTAGCCTTTGAATTTAAAGTGATGCCTTTTGGTTTGACAAACGCTCCAGCAACATTTTGTACTATGATGAATCAGGTACTTCACGGGTTCTTAGATGATTTTGTTGTGATGTACTTGGATGATATAGTAATCTACAGCGAGACATTGGAGGAACATGTCCAGCATGTGAGGCAAGTTTTTAATCAGCTACGAGGGAATGAACTTTATGCTAAGCCGTCTAAATGCTCATTTGCTTAGACATCTATCAGTTTCTTGGGTCACATCATTGAACAAGGTAAAATCCGCATGGATTCAAAGAAGGTTACAGCCATCAAAGATTGGCAACCACCAAAAATCGTACATGATGTACGTTCATTTCTTGGGTTATGCAATTACTATCGAAGATTTGTGAAAGGCTACTCAGAAATTGCACTGCCACCTACTGAATTGACAAAGAAGGATAAGGATTGGAATTGGTTATCCCAATGCCAAGCTGCTTTTGAAAGGTTGAAGAAGTCCACGTGGACGAACCCGATTTTAGCCTTATCAGATATGGCTAAACCATTCGAAGTTTATACAGATGCTTCAGATTTTGCCCTTGGTGGAGTCCTCATGCAAGAAGGACATCCAGTAGCATATGAGAGCCGAAAATTAAATCGGACAGAACGTCGTTACTTGGCACATGAAAAGGAATTGTTAGCAGTTGTCCATTATCTCAGAGGATGGCGTCACTATCTGCTTGGGTCTCCATTTATTGTGAAGACAGATAACACTGCAGTTAGTCACTTCATGTCCCAACCAAAACTATCGAGCAAACAGGCTCGTTGGCAGGAATTCCTTTCAGAGTTCAATTTTATGTTAGAGTATCGTCTCGGCTCTAGTAATCATGTTGCTAATGCTCTTAGTCGACGAGCCGATTTAGCTACCATCTGCTCTGTAGCTGCTCTTTTAGGGAGCGCAGTCTCCACGAACACTAGAGACCAAATTCGGGCACTTATGGAGAAGGACCTGGCTACCCAATATTTGGTCGACCTTATCAAGCAGGGTAAAACTTGATAGTTTTGGCTCGATGGGGAACTAGTGAAGACAAAGGGAGACCGTCTATATGTTCCTAAGGGCGGAGATCTGAGGAAATCACTAATTACGGAATGTCATGACACAATTTGGGCAGGGCATCCCGGAGAGGAACGCACTTGTGCACTACTACAACGGGCATACTACTGGCCTCAAATGCGGGACGACATTGCAACATATGTAAAAACTTGTCTTATTTAGGGCTGGACATGGTCCGGTTCGGTTCGATTCCCTTAAGAACTGAACCGAACCCAAAATTTTCGGGTACTTAGTAATTGGAACCGTCGGGTCCAAATTTAATTATGAAACCGTTCGGGTTCGGTTCGGTTCTGTTCGGTTCAGTACCATAATTACATTTTTAACATTTACAACACAACATAAATACAACTAATAATATGTTGAGTCATAGCTTTTACAAACTAACAAAGTCCCATTAAAAACATATAAGTAACATGTTGTCCAGTGACATTAATTTACCAATGTATACATATACCAAAAAGTAAATACCAGTATTAAAATATCAGCAATTCATATTAATAATTCCCTTGCTTCCTTCAAGCCTTCAAAATCAAGTCTACATAAAACAATTAAATATGAATTAAAAGTCATAGAAATAAAATATTTTTAAGTATTACTAATACTTACCAGCTATTTGATTAACCATCAATTTCTTGAGTTGCCATACGAAGAAACTCTACAGAAAAAATTGAAAAAACACAATTAACAAATATAAATGAACTAAAAATTGTTCAACTAATAAGATTTAATAAAAAAAATAAAACATATATTTTATTACTTGTCTCAATGCTCTCATAGAACTCTGTCTCTTCAATGCAAATTCTATCTTCGGAAACTATCAAAAGTCTAGATTCTTCCATTAGCCAGTTTTGTGTACAAATCAAGGCCTCAACTGTTTTAGGAGTTAAAGAACTCCTAAATGGGTCAAGAATGCGCCCTCCAGTACTAAATACTGACTCAGAAGCCACCGTAGATACAGGAATGGCAAGAACATCCCTTGCAACTTTAGATAAAAATTCAAACCTTGAACTGTTGATCTTCCGCCATTTTAAAATGTTAAAGTTTTCATCAGTAGCATCTTCAGTAGGTTCCATTAGATATCGTTGTACCTCATCTTTTCCAGAAAAATCCATTTTGCTAGTTTTCATTTTCTTATACCCAAAATAAAAATTACAATCATCCCAATCATCATCATCATCTGAACCCTCCAACAAAGTGACTCTATCATTATATTCATTGCCACCACTTCCACTTCCACTTCCACTAGCTCCATTCTTTGAACGATGACATCCCTTGTACTGGTTATACAAAGCATACAATATTTTCATGACCTCAGTTTTTGTGGCTTCAATCTTAACAGAGTCATACAAGATACCAATACAATATACAACAAAACTCCAACTTATAACGAGAAACTCCAACTTATAACGAGGATCAAGCACAACTGCTACAATCAAAATCTTGTTCATTTTATCAACATTACTCCAATACTTGTCAAACTTAATCTTCATGTTGTTTGCTATGCTACTTAGCAAATAATCTTGTTTGTCACCCATTTTTTTCAAAATTTGCTCAATTTTACACACTTCTTGGAAGTAAATATTGGAAGTAACATTCAATGAAGCACTAAACTTCAATGTGACATCATAAAAGGTTCTTAGAAACTTGGCAAATTTTCTAGCTTTCTCCCAATCATAACTCGTAGGCCGCCCTCTTTTTCTTTTCCACCTTCATTCTCGTCAAAATATTTATAATAAAATCCATCCTCTTCCTCCATTCTAAAAAAAATCTTTTTCAAAATTCAATGCACTATCCAATATTAAGAATGTTGAATTCCATCTTGTAGAAACATCTAAAACAGGAAGTTTTTTGCATGCAATCTTTTCCCTTTCAATACAACACTTAAATTTCATCAATCGAGAAGGAGATGATCGAAAATATTTGACCGCATTGCGAATACTTTCTATAGATGGATTAAACTCTTTCAACCCTTCTTTAACAATCAAATTGACTATGGTTGCTGAACAACGTACATGCAAATAAGAGCCACCTAAAATTATAGTATCATCAGGTTTCCAATTCTTCAACTTATTTTTCACATAAATGATCGCTGCATCATTTGTGCTTGCATTGTCTACAGTAATTGTACCCACACGCTCTATTCCCCAAAGCAAACAATTTTCAATAAGCTTCTCAATTGTCTCCCCTTTGTGATTTGGAACAACAGAAAAAGTCAATATCCTCTTATGCAATTTCCAACTTCTATCAATAAAATGTGATGTGACTACCATATAATTGATGTTTTGAATTGATGTCCAACAATCAGTGGTTAAAGAAATCCTTTGTCTATCATTAATAAATTTAATCCTCAATTATTCCTTTGTTTCATGGTAGAGATGTAGCACATCTCTAGCAATCATTTTTCGACAAGGAACCTCAAATCTAGGACAAAGTTGATGAACAAATTCTTTAAAACCCACACCTTCCACAAAGGAAAAGGCCAATTCATCAATAATAATCATCTTGATCAATGCTTTCCTACAATTTTCTTTATTACCATTGCCGTAATACCACCATCATTGTTTTCTCGAGTGAGTATTGCTTGGTTGTCATCAAACGTAGTGCTTTTATATGCATAACAAATTTTTAAATGCTTCCGCATGCTAGAAGTTCCACTATTAGTATCAGCCTTAAATGTTCTCTGACAATAATTACATTTTGATCTTTCTCCATCAAGTATCCTAGTGAAATGATTCCATATTTCCGACCTCTCATTAGGCTGTTTTTTGTCTCCCATTTGAGCACCCAAAACTGGTAGGAAAATATAAAGAATAGCTTTATCCCAGGTTATATAATACAAAGACTAACACATTTGCATTTATCTTACACAAAACACCACCAAAATATGGCAGCATTTATCAATCACAAAACACCACCAAAACAACAGGAAGAAAATACAGTAAGAACAGGAAATAAAATACAGATAAGAAGAGAATCGGCGCACTGCATAACATTTATTAGGCAGATAAGAAGAGAAATGAAAAATATGAAGCATTTTGACAAATTTAGACACACCAATTTTGCATTTTACTTTCCAAAATCTCAATGATTTTGAACATACTTAAACACCCACCATTTATACTCAAGCACTAGCATTAGTTATTTCTTATGTTCCTACTGATATTAAACAAGATTCAGAGCTTAGCCTGATACTTTGAACTTGGTTGCATGCTTTCATATTATCTACATGGATAGTTGCAACTTGATATCAGACCAGTTTTCACCATAAGCATGGTCTGCTCAATTATTTTCTTGTTGTGATTTAGCTTTAACATCGTAACAGTAATTAAGAGTTTTGGCACTAGGAGTAAATGACAAAAGAGCCAAGCCATTATCAATTTAGTGACATTAATTTGCCTCAGTCCTGGCCAATAGGATATGTATCATATTTGTACTGGACAATGCATGAGAATGGATCTTTCCTAATTTTATTTTATACTGAAGCTCATATACTTCTCATGTTGACTTCTTCTATGCCATATATGTAGGTCACCAACTATCTACAGGAAATAGCTCCTGATCTTTGTGACAGAGTTGAGTTATACAGCAAAAGAACTCCTATTTTCAATAATACGGTCTTGAGGAAGAAATAAATAGCATCCTCAGTAAAAGGTGAGAAAAACTACTAATGTTTTTGTCATCCACATTCACAAGCTTCAATGGATATATATGATTCCCTATTCATGTATGTTTATTTTGCTGCTAATAAAATCAGTATTCAGTAATCAACTCTTTTCAGAAAAATTTACCATCTAAAATTGATAGCAAAGCAAGTAATCAACTCTCTCTAAGGTATCTAAGTATTAGTTTGGCATTTAACCCCACTGCATAACATTTATTAGGCAGATAAGAACAGAATCGGCGCCGGCAAAACATTTAGGGCTTAATGTCGAATGGTTGGAGGTCTTACCTTTGATGGGCTTTCGACTTTCGGAGTTCACTGCTTCGAATCGATGGCGACGCTGGGGGCTGAAGTGCTGAACGGAGAGACGAGAGTTGGTCTTTGGACGGCCGAACCGATTGGAGTTGGGACTTGGGGGCGAACTGAGCGAGTGAGCGTGGCTGCGGCCTGCATGGGGTAAAATACTAAAATGTAAATGACTGTTAATACTAATAAAGTTGGGTTTTTTTAGTGAACTATGTAGATTTACTAGTTTGTACTTTATTTAGGGCTAGATAATGGAATTGGATACTTGGATTTAGTGGGTTAGGTAGAGATTTAGAGTTGGGCTAAAAATGAAAGATTAAAATGGGCTTAAATGCTTGATGTTGGGCTAAGAAAAATATTAAAAATGAAATAAATAATTGGGCCAAAAAAATTAGATTTAGAAAAAATTAAAATAATTTGATTTATTCAATATAAAAAATACAAAAAAAGAAAAATTCGGTTCTTATTCGGTTCTTGGTCTAGAACCGAAAACCGAACCGTACTCGTTGGTTCTCGATTCAGATACCCGTTCGGGTATTTAAATTCAGAAGAACCGTCGGGTTCGGTTCGGTCGGTTCGGTTCGGGAGTTTTGTCCAGCTCTTGTCTTATTTGTCAGCAAGATAAGGTAGATCATCAGAAAAAGGCGGGCTTGCTGGAGCCCCTTTCCGTCCCAACCCGGCCATTCGAAAGTGTATCGATGGACTACATTATTGGGTTGCCAAAAGTTGAGGATTTTGGCACTATCATTGTCGTGGTGGACCGTCTATCAAAATATGCAACTTTCATTGCAACACCTAAGTATGTATCTGCGGAAGAGACAGCTCAACTCTTCTTCAAACATATTGTCAAATACTGGGGGCTGCCTAAGGACATCGTCAGTGATCGAGATCCTCATTTCACTGGCATATTTTGGATTGAGTTGTTCAAACTTCTTGGTTCAACTTTGAGCATGAGTTCTAGTTTTCACCCACAATCTGACGGACAGACGGAGCACTTCAATTCTATGCTAGAAGAATATTTTCGACACTTTATCTCTACTTCACAGAAAAACTGGGTAAAAAACTTTTGGATGCGGCCCAAATTTGCTTCAATGCCCAAAAGAGCTCTTCTACCAATAAGAGTCCTTTTGAGATTGTTACTGGCAATCAACCGCTACTCCCTCATACAGTGGATATTGAACGAAGTACCAAGTCCCCTCAAGCAAAGAACTTTTCTCAAGAGTGGAAACGAAATATTGAAATTGCTCGGAGTTATCTTGAGAAAGCTCAAAAACGGTATAAAAAGGCTGCAGACTTAAAGCGCTGTTTCATTGAATTCAATGTTGGAGATCTGGTAATGGTTAAACTTCCCGACAGAAATGTTTACAAATCAACAAGAGGGAAAGACTCAAGATTGTCGCCAAAATACATCGGACCATTATCTATCGTGAAGAGGATTGGAAGAGTTGCATACAGAGTTGAACTCCCTTCATGGTGTAAAATCCACAAGGTCCTTCATATTAGTGTGTTGAAGCCATACTTTGCGGATAAGGAGGACGCATCTAGAAATGAGCCAAAGCGACCTGTATTTGAACTGAAGAGAGCTGGAAAGAAGTTTGCTGAAGCTATTCTTGACCATCGAATCACTCGAGCTTCTAGAAAAGATCATCAGGAGTACTTGGTTAAATGGATGGGATGCAGCAGCGAGGAGAATACTTGGGAAAGAGGAAAAGATCTCAGAGCCTTCAAATCATTAATTGAAGCATATCATGCATTGATACCGAGGACGTCGCCAAAACAAATGGGAGAGAATGTCAAGGACCGCAGCTTTACTTAGCCCCTTGACACTATCGCAGCCGCAGTTTGCCCAACTTCGGCCGCACATTGTAAATATTACTTCAAATTTGAGTTGTAATTTTCTTTTCATTGTAATAGTTATTTTAGTTGTAAAATAGCTCTGATATTGGTAAACGTTTAGTATGATTCATCGTCTTTTAAACGTCTATTCCCGTCACTTGGGTTTTTGTTCAGAATGCTATTATAGGGGGTATTAGTTATTCAAAAATCTTTCAAGCTCACTGGTGTCCGCCCCCTGCACCAGCATCTGTAATTTTCTACTTTCATCAATTGTAATGTTCAGTTTTCATCAATCAATTTCAATTTAAGTTCAATGTATTCAAATTCTCTATTGTAAGCTTTCTACAAAATTGCAATCAAATTTTCTTTCGTCCCAACGCGATCGAGAAAAGGCGGAAGGTAGTCTAGCGGAGCAGACTATTGCCGCACGGTGTCCCTTTCTGTGCCAAGAAGAAAGGCACCTCGTGAAACATGGCCTCGCCACAAGAGCATCAGTGGAGTTTGAGAGAATGGTTAAGAGTGGATTCAGTCCACATGAATCATCAATCTTTTGTCGGCCTTCCTGCATGGAAGAATGGTTGAAGAAGGCGAAAAGATTTTTAGCTCCATGGGGACAAAGTACGGAATACAAGCGGAGATGGAGCATTATGCTAGTATGGTGGATTTATATGGAAGAGCAGGGCTGCTAGAAAAAGCAGGAAAATTGATCAAGAGTATGCCTTTTGAACCCGATGTGGTTGTCTGGGGTGCATTGCTTGGAGCCTGTGGTTTACATTCCTCTCCGGATCTTGCTGAGACTGCAGCAAATGGAATATCCAAACTGCAACAAGATCATCCTGCTGTGTATTCAATGTTGTCCAAGATATATGGTGAAAATGGAGTTTGGGGTAGAGTGAATGAGCCAAAGAAGTTAATGAGAAAAAGGCATGCTAGAAAGCAGAAGGCTGGAAGTTGGATTGAATCTCGGCATGTTTTCATCTGATGGGCGTGGTTATGTGCTTCTAAATGCAGCAGCACAACCTCTGTATTTATACATGAAATAGAAAGTTAAAGACCAGATGGATTGTTGATACACTTTTCTCAAACAAATTGTCAGTTTGAGACATAAAAACATGACAGAAGGCATTAAGATGTTCTGAAAACAAATTATATACTCCTGCCAAAGTATATAAAATGAAATAAATTAATTCTTGAAATGCATTCTATGAAAAATCACATATGCTCCTAGAGAATAGTTTGTTCATCCGATTTAAGAATGCCTTCTACTGCAAAAAGAAAAAATTAGTTAACTACAATATCAGCCAGTGAGGTCAACATAAGATCGCAATCATGTCTTTCCATTAAGATGTTATGGTCTTGGCAAAAATTGTTCCAGACTGAAATTCCACCATCTTTCTATCAATTATTTTGGATAAGGGCAAGAAGCACAGCATCTTGACATTCAAACTATCCACAAAAGCACAGTGGCGAAGTGTGTATTACTTTTCCAGACATCAAAGAACTAAAAGGAGCCTAAACAAGCTCGTGACATCTACATGTACAACATGGTAAAACAAGCATGTATTTTCCCTTTTTCTACTGCCCCCAACAGCAACAAAATTTGCACGGTAACCTATCATCATCCTTCATTCATAGGTGTCAGCCCTTGGTATCAGAAAAGGTTGAAAGCATGAGTATCCTTGCCCTTGTGCTAAAGCTTTGGTTGGAATTCGCCGAGTACATGTGTTCTTTCAACATGGGTGCAAGGAAATTTTGATTTGACCTGACCAGTATCAGTCCCATTTCTTGAGGACAGATACCTGACCAGTATCAGTCCCATTTCTTGAGGACAGATACCGATAAGTCCATGTAGACCTGGTCGAATTGAGCAGCAATTTAGAGAAACAACGGAAAATTATGTAATTGAGACCTGGATGGTTGTGAACCAAAATGGCGAACAGCATGAAGAAATTTCTTAGTTTGCAGGCATTGAATTCTTCATATTGCACGTAGGCAATACACTAACACGATTATAGAGATGGAAAAGTCCCTGCATTACTAGTAGGCCTAGTTCAACACCACAAGATTCAGGCAGCAACACTGTAGCAATGTCAACGGATGGGATAAAGACCATGAATAGGCCAAAAATGGCTTAGCTGGAAGTCGACTCTCGCCACATGGTCATGACTGGTGTTGGACTGATTTCTAAACAAAACCAATGGAGGCCAGAGCTGGTCTATATGTTCCTTATACACCACATTGTTGCTTTTGTGCATCTGTCACTGCATCATACAATAGTGCATTCGTGGCAACTCAATGCCATCACTGGGTAAGAGAATTCTAAACATAGACTGCAGATCAGACCCCTTGATACTAGCACAGAAGAAAAAACAATCACACACTAGAATGAAAATCTATTCAGATTGACTTCGTTCACCCGTACCCATAAGCCAACAGGTGGTTCACCATGAATCCACTAGCACAAGCTCATATGCTCAAACAAACAGAGATGTTTATTACTCAGTTGCCAAGAGCAAGTAATTTATAGAATAAAAGAACCCCACTTGCAGAAGGGAAACAACTAATTTAGAAGTATCCATACAAACTGAAATCAATGCTCTTAACACTCAGGTACAATATATGTTTTGACTACCCCACAAACTCAAGACGTTTGAAACTCAATTGATCAATCTAGATGCTCTATAACCATCTGCGAGGATTTTCAGGAAGTACTGTCAAGTGTATTTCTTCACTTTCTATTCTTGCTCTCCTCCCTCACATTCTCCCGTTTTTCATACAGCTTCTCGAGTTGCCGCTTTGCTTCACAGTTGGGGAAGTTCATCAAATCATAGTAATGTGGGGCTATGTCTACCAACCTGCACATTAATGTAAAAGGGTAAGCATAACTTTTAGAAAATCAGCTTAAGAATTATTTAAGCTGTAAATATATCCACAAAATATGCAATTATAAACATCAAACTTCAAAAGTCTCTTTTTTACTAAAGAATCAGTTTATTATTCTCAGTTGAACCTAGAAACCTTTATCTTTGCCACGAGGAACTGACAAATGCTAATAGCAAATAACAAGACAGAATCAGAGTATTTTCTTTTTGTTCCAAAGCTTACATACCACCATGTCCACCAACTCCTCCCATGGAGATTCACACCTATAACCATCCACAAATACCTCAACCACAAGGCCACCAGGCCAACTTTCTCCGTATGACGACTTCCTTAGGAAAACAATAAGCATCATCACAAGCTCCATCGAGCCGCATTTCTATGAAATATTGTACAATTGAACTGAATAAAACAAAAACAATGACATGTACCAAAAAAAAAAGGGTAAATTTTGCTTTTGAATTGGAAACTTGCTCAAATAAGATCCTGTCCATCTATTTATAGAAACATGTCATGCCAAGTTTCTTGTAGTGGAAAGAAGGTTTTTTTCCCGTTAGAAGACAAACCTAGGCGTCTGAGCCTAGAATTACAAGTTGATTGGAAACAAGCAATAAGAAATTCCCATCTATTAAAACCCCAAAACTCCCCTCATTCCCAAATAAAAGAAACCCCGTATCTTAAAAATGATCCTAAAATCAACTGAGATATTTAGTACGGTGTGACACAAAGCGTAAGCAGCTGGAAATGAATTTACACACCTGAAAGCAACCAAAAAATTAAAATAATAATAATAATAATAATAATATTACTTAGTTGATATGTCTGTAATAGTAATGAACATTTATCTAAGACCTGTCCAAAAAGAATAAATAATTATGATAAGAAGAGTACATTAATAGAATGTACTAATGAAGATTTAATACAATTAGATGAATATATTTCAGA
>NC_036249.1:14717180-14718498 GCF_002742605.1 Olea europaea var. sylvestris | reverse complement strand
TCACAATAATTTTCTTCCATAATTAAGTGCACGTAATTATGTAATGTTTGGTGATTCTGTTCAAGAGAAGAGAAATAAATTTGACAAGGTATAAATCGTCGTATGGTCCGATAGGGAATAGAGATATACCCCTATATTTTGCGTGAATCTTTAGATGTTCATAAAACCACATGTATTCTTATATATGCATTTGACATAGAGATATAGGTCGGTGGTGTATAAGAATAGGTTCAATACATCTTGAGAGAGTGTGTTGAATAGAATTAGGAGCATTGATTTGTCAAAAATTCAATCGTGTTGTCATTTTCTGAAATTAGGGTTAAAAGTGATCATTGCATGGGAATTCTTGATCCTAGTGCTTTTAATTTTCATTGAATACAACCAATTTGTGTTCTAAACATTTAATTTGCCTTTTAAGTTGTTGAAATATTGTTTTGCATATTGAGTTCATTCCAATCATCAAGTTTGAATAATTAGGGTTTTCATAAATTAGGGTTTTACGAAATTAGGGTTTCTCTAAGAATAAATTCCTGTCTTGACAAATTTGTTTCAGTTAAGGCTAAGATAGATAAAATTGAACTACTCGATCTCTATGGACGATACTCGGAACTTAACATTCTACTTTATTACCTGTTAACGAACCATACACTTACGGTAATTTTAAGTCGAAAGAATATTTCGCGAACAAGTTTTTGACACCGTTGCCAAGGATTGAGTATTCATTGAATTTTATCTATATTGGAACTAATTCGAACATCCATATTTGCATTTTCTGTTATTTTGTTATGTTTTATTTCATTTTATTTAATTTCATTTTGATTTGTTCAGTTTAATATTTCATTTTAACATCTAAGCATTCCTTTTGAATCTTTTTGTAGATTTGCATGTTAAGGTCCGCTGAAGGAGAATTGATCCCAGCTGATCCAGAAATCAAACAAACTCTACATCGAAGGCAACGAGAAAATAGAAAGCGCAACAACAAATGGCTAATGTGCAGAATAATCATATTTTTCAGGCCAATGAACAAGGGGCAGTGGATGAAGGAAATATACTCTTAGGAGATTTCATGACCCCTCAGATAATTTGAAGCCAGTCAAGCATCGTGTATCCACTGTTTGAATAGCCGAACTTCCAACTGAAGACAAATGTGATACAATTATTTCAAAACGGCCATCAATTCTATAGAAGAACTGAAGAGAATCCACATACACATGTTTCTCATTTTCTGGAGATGTGTCAACACTTTAGATATCAAGGAATCTCAGATGATGCAATCAGATTAAGGTTGTTCCCACATACACTACGCGACAAGGCAATT
>NC_036249.1:14707436-14717150 GCF_002742605.1 Olea europaea var. sylvestris | reverse complement strand
TAACCCATTCAAACCCCAATATCACTCTCTCTACCCCTATCATTCATGGTGATCCAGTAGTCATGGTGTGGTTGTACGTGGGATGGCGGGTTGGCGTGGAAGTGTTTGTGGCCAATTATTTGGTTGTTTGTGATTATTAATTGGATATTTTATGATCAATAAATTAATTTGTGACTGATCAATTTTAATTAATAAATGATATGTGACCTTAAAATTTGAATTGTGACTTATAAAATTTGTGATTTGTTATTGATAAATAAATTGTGGTCCTAAATTTTTTGATTTATGACAGATGAATAGATTATGACTCATAATTTTTTTTTAATTTATGACCGTGAAATAATTTGTGAACTCTAAAATTTTTTATCCATAATCGATAAATAATTTGTTATGAATTAATTTGTGACTAAGCTCCCGTTTGGCCTCCATTCTGTTTCTCTATCTTATTTTCAACCACAAAATCTTCCATAAAATAATATTACATTCAAATAAAATACTTTTCATTTTTTTTCAACCACACATTTTTCAAAAGAACATTATTCCAACAATTAAAATTTGGAACGAATGGAGGCCAAACGGGGGCTAAATAGGATACAATTATGACTTTAATACATTGAATTAATATATATTTTAAATTAATTACTTCATAAATAAAAATTAAATCGCATTTGATTTTTGAAACTTGAAGCCATTTTTCTTAGTTTTGAAATCAACCATTATTAATCACTTATATATGATAATTTTCCAATCAGACCTTTTTAATTAAAGAGTTAATTGTTCCAATAGTCACCAAACTTAGATCCATATTTTCGATTGCTTGCTGAAATTTAAAATGTCGAGTTTTGATCATTGAACTTAGGTTCATATCTTCGATTGCTCACTAAAATTTAAAATATTTAGTTTTAACCACTGAACTTTGGAAAATGTTGTACGTTATTTGGTAGCGTAACTTCCGTCTCAAACCTCTATAGGAATTGGTGACGTGGCTGACAGAATGTACATGTAGCTCCTCGTCACACCGTTAAACTTTGAGATGATCGAATTTTGACCACTAAACTTTGAAAAATGTCTTCTATTGCTTACTAAACTTTGAGATGATCAAATTTTAGCCACTAAATTTTGAAAAACATCTTTTATTGCTCACTATAAATTTGGATTTAATCACACATATATACAATAAAATATTTTATACGTAAATTCAATATTTTTCCTAACTTTTTATCCAAACATTCTTAAAAAAATCGTCAACTGAATGAATGCCTTCTGAATTGTTTAATTCAATCAACAATTCCCATCGATTCAGGAATTAAGGCTATGTTTGAGCCACATTTTTTCAAAAAAAAATCATTCTTAAACAGTGATTTGACATCATTTCAATTTTTCAATAAAATAATATTACATGTAAATTTAAAATTTTTCTTCATTTTTTAACCGCACATTTTCATGAATACAATATTCAAAAATACATTCTTAGCAATATAATGTGGCTCAAACAAAGGCGCGGTGGATCATGAATTTATCGTCCTAGGTAATCATGCATTCTTTTTTATGTTTCTGAGGAGGCATATTGGCATTTTTTGGAATTTCGTAACATAAAGATATCAAACTGGTGGCATAGCTCCATCCTTTACAAAGCACTGATGTGCCTTTTCATTTTTTGGCCCATTGTCGTGTAATTCTAATTTTAATTATTATTTGCAAGTGATCTATGTCTACTACTATGAAATGTATGTTCGAAGTTCTTATTTCTAGCAATCATAATTTGATTATTTATCCTTGAAATTGCGTTTTCCGTTGAATTTATGTGTTTAATGTCATGTTTGAACCTCAATTACGAATATGGGTTACTTTTATATATTGTGCTCAAGACATAAAAAAATAAAAATAAAAATTTAAATAGGCAGTGAGCAAATCTAACCAGATTGAGCTTTAATTCATATCATTCGATCGATTGATACCTCTAAATTGCAATTCGTGATGTGCCATCACCTATTCAGGAGTAACTAGTAAGCTCGCAATCATTTTCTTTTCATCATTGATTTTTCAGAAACTTGTCCCTTTCGGTCCATCACACGTTAGGATTCAATGAATGTAACCACACGAGTCCATTGTCCACGTGCAATTGAAAGGGGAAAATGATAGAAAACACAAGTGGGTCATTTGTTGAAGTCTATTTCTTTTAGGTTTCCCCACAATGGCTCGAAGATTTAGCCCATCTGTTGCTCTCCATGTGCCGAATGATGCTATTAGGAGAACTCAATTGTACCAGATATTAAAGTCTTTTTTATTATGAGTATGACATATGCCATAATATAATATATACACACTCAATGCACATTCCTTTAACAACCAAAAGAAATAAAAGAAAACGAATATCCTATGGTCGCTAATAAAAGGCAGTTGAAAAACAAGTATAAAATAAAAAAGGAAATATTAAGACCTTGAATAATAATCACTAAAGTCTGTCTGACACTGGAAACTGGAACATTGTGTTACAAAGTACATACAAGCAGCATTGGAGGTTCATTACATCAACTCCTCCTCCTCCTCAATTTACATACTGTCAGTCGGTCTAAGATAAGCATAAAAGAATTAAAATTCATTTACTCTTCCTTCCTAATAATGGATGATGGCATAATGTCTTGAAGTAGTCCAATGTCTGTTAGTAAAGTAGAAGGATAATTCACTGCCCTCGAGTAATTGTAATAGGATAGTGGGGTTTGAGCAGGCGGTGAGAATATAGTGGCTCCACCGGTAAAAAAGGCCGGGCCAGAAGCAAGTGCAGCGGTAGGGTTTGTCCGGGCAATTACAGGGCTTGGATGAGTGTGTTGGCCTTCATATGTAGTCACCACTGTGCTTGGATCATGATAAGATCTCTCCACTCTTTTCTTAACATTACATGAGGCAGTGGTGCACCTATAGTAGCTCCTAAAACAATGTCAAGTCAGAAATAAATCAAATACACATACAAGGAGAGAATTCACGGAGACTTTCATCTAGCAGCTGAGTTACAATGGAATATATAGACAACAAATTAAATGTCCGAGTTTAGAAGTACGTACCTAGGAAATGGGCTGTTCTTCGCAACTTTTTGGCCGTACTTTCTCCATCTGTACCCATCTTCTAGATGATCCACCTCACTCCTTGTCATAAAAGCAAACCTTGGCTCTCTCTGTCTTTTTTTATTAGGCTTCAACCTATTTCCAGAACCCCCAAAATTAACAAACAAAATCAAAATCAAAATCTTTCAAACAACACACACACAAACGACAAACAAAAGTTAAAAGCACCTAGTCTTTTTCTAATAAATAGAAAGTATAAAAAAAATAAAAAACATACTGTTTCCTAGCCTTGTGTTCTTCTTCTCCTTCTCCTTTTCCATCCAGTACCTGTTTATTCTGCTCATCATTTGGCCCACCACAGGTTTCTGAAGAAATAGATGAATCATTTGGGGTATTCACCACTTCTAATGAATCCTGAAAAACCGTCGGAGTCTGAGTCTGAACTAAGGGTTCAGAAGGTGCTTGTAACATATCCAAGAATGAAGGCCCAAAATCTTGCATATTCAGCAACTCCATGAACCCTGATGAGCTCTTTTCACCTTCAACAGAATAATCCATCAGCCCAGATAATGAATAATTACTCGCTAATTGGATTGAATCGTCCATTTTCACACTCTTTCTCTCCATACAATGTTTTCGGGGAAAGAGAACCGAGGAGGTCAGGTATCTTGTGGTGGAGTATATAAAGAAGAAGCGAGTGAAGAGATTACAACGGTTGACTCGGAAATGGCAGTCAAATCAAGGATGTACGAAATAAAACAAAGGGCCAGTGGCGTTAAATGCGAAGTAGGAGAATTCGAGGTCGACGCATTGAGACGTTAGTTTTGACCGGTAAATCGGTTAGAGTGTGAACACGTTCTTCATTACGGCATAAAACATTTTTCCTTCGGTTTCTCGCCCGTGTGCTGTGATGTGCATGCATCTTTCCTGGAAACAATCATATTCTCTTTTTACTTTATTAATTCCAAAATTCTATGTGTATATTTCATAGAATACACAATGAATTACATCTCCTATGAAAGGAGTCATGAATATTTTATTTTATGTGGGCCCCTTCATGTGAGGTGGATGTAATAATGTGTGTACACATAACATTGTTCATATTAATTACATGAAAACTATCATATTATTGTTTATTTGTTCGTACATAGAAAGAAACCACGACAAAATTCACTTGCCTAAATTTGTATCTAACAATCGTGTCTTTAATTCTTGTTTTTAATGAGTGATGAAGCTCAGAAAATACCTTATGTTTAGTTGTCATAACTCATAAGCAAGTAGTGTGCCATTATTTTCTTCTTTTTTTTGTATTAAAAATATCATCCTAATTGATTATGCCCATGTTTGAGCCACGTTATTTCATAAAAATGCATTTTGGAATAGTATATTGATGTGGTTAACAAAATAAGAAAGAAATTTGAATTTACGTGTAATATTATTTTATTGAAAAATGTGTTATTAAGATGATGTCAAATCATTATTTAAGAATGTATTTTTTAAAGAATGTGGGTCAAAATAAATGTATACGAGGCCAAAAAGGAATAAAGGAGATGTCTTCGTTTGTAAGGATGGTACACAAAATTCTTCTAGAAGTTGTGTTGTATTTGTGTGGTTGAATAAATAAAGGGTCAAAACAATGCTTTTCTTCTATAACGATCTTAAAAGCAACAATTAGTCCTTGTTTGAGCCAAATTATTTTTATAAGAATGCATTATTATAAAAAGTTTTATATTTCTCACAAGAACTCAAAACAGTTCAAATATAAAAATATACTTTGGATGCATAAAATAAAATGATAACATTAAATTTACCCTATAACATTAACCATATAAAACTGGGCCGAATTACTTATCGTCGACGTGGCAAATAACTATTTGACTGATGGCACTTTCTTAAATATACGCGTTTTGGGAATAATGTTGCGTCGGAGATGCTTGTACCCCCACACGTTTCTAGATCGTTTTCACTGTTATTTTATTATAATGCCAATTATATAAGGATTAAAAAAAATGTGACCGCTTGACTAGGTTGCTTCCAGCATACGTTTGGAGAACTCGTAAATATACAAAAATAAAGTGGGGGGGTGTGGGCCGCTCTCATACTGCAATATCCATCCTAACGTTTGACCATTGTTGCTGATTCTCTTTCTCTATTCCCCTGTTTGGATCTATTTTTTCTGAAATACATTTTTTTTCTAAATTTATTTTCAATTTTATTTTTTAATAAAATAATATTACTCTTAAACTTAAAAAATTTTCTTTTTATTAATCATACATTCTCTAAAAAACACCATTTTAAAATATATTTTCTTCCAAAAACACATCAAAATGGAGTACAAGCAAGAACTACATGTTTCATTATTGGGTGACACTTGTCATGTACACATCTCACACGTACATTGACGTTCTACCTCGTAAGAAAACACGCGATCACCTTGCATCGAAAATTTGATATAGAAAATAATAAAAACTTGAAATTATCTATATTTCAATACATTTATTTGTTTACAAATAAGCTCAGCGAACAAGAAATAAACACTCTCTGTAATATTTCTATTTTCCTTAATCAAGTGTTGATTATATAGAAAAATAAAAAATTAATAGTGAAAAAACAAATAATAAAACATCGATAATTTCTAGACCCCCTAATATGGTATTTTGAGGAACTATTAAAACTTCCAAAAACAAATAACGCGTTTGTACAAAATAATTCATGACGAGTTGTAGTCTTTTGCTGGGTGTCAATGTGTCATAACTGTTTTAGATTTAAATTTATAAAATTTCAATTTAATATAATTATTTAATGCTTATCTTGCAGTGTATCTAGAAGTTTGAGGCTGCCCTAAATTAAATTCCTCGAATAATTATTATTTTTGAGTTTCGAATACTAAGTCCGCAAACAACATAGGCAGCAACTATAATAGACCGTCGAACACTAAGCACGCAATGTGCAATTCAAAGAAACATTTCATATACGCATTCATTCATATGCCAAAATAGAAATTGGCAATTCTCGAGCCAGAATATAATGCCCAAACTATCGCTCAATTTTGTTTGCGGGACCTTGTATCACGTGTCTTTTACATTTATATCTGAACTTAAAAATTTATTTATGTTGACCTCAAAAAATATGTCAACAAATGTCATTCCAAAATAATGCACAGGTGAACAAATTCCCCAAGATGTTGATCGTAGGCTTAATCATATGTTCAGTTATTGATCAAATATATTCAAGCATGTAAACAAGACATACATTTTCAAAAATGGACGTGAAGAAGGAAATATATAGCCAAGAGTAAATATGTTTACAAAGATAAACACAATGTCCGTTTATCTTTATGAAGATTCATCCCTTTAAAATGTTACGAAGATTGTTATTTATAGTGTTCAGACCAACGTGGTTACCGTTGGATCAAATCCATGTGGCCTCATTTGTTAGCCATAAGTGTCATGTCATGCTATCTCACATTAATTGCATTGATAGACATTTGACAAGATGTCAGCTATTTTATGCTCCTAGGCTGACATTCCAAACACCTATTTAATGGGGCCATCACATCAATTATTACTAAAGATACCCTTATATGACCTATTTTTGGGAACCACTGACATTTGATGTAAAGGAGATCGGCAAAAGGGAAAAAACACTTCGGCTAAGCGATGAGAGCACTTCAGCAATAGGATCTCGGTTATTTGATGAGAACACTTCAGTAGTACGACCTCGGCTATTATCCTTTCTTTATTCTTGATTGAATGCCACGTGTGTATACATCGTGTTTACACGTAGCCCTTTCATGTGGTCAGTAACAATTTATAATGTTTATAAATGATTTAATTCACTTCTTATTCAAATATTTATAAATTTTATAATTAATTATTTTATAAAATTTATAAATATTAATTATTGAAAAAAATTAGTAATTTGTATGTAGATAAATTATTAATTAGCATAGCATGTTTTAGAGAGTAAGTCAAGTCAAGAAAGCTATTCTAAAATCGTATTGTCTCCCTTTTGTATAAATATTTTCGCCACTTCACGACTCTAAGACAAAATCCATATAATCCACAGTCTGTTCTTCTTGTATAAGCACGATCACAGTATATATATATATATATATCAACCCCCCACAATAATGAATACTAGCCCTTGTCTGATCCCAATTTTTTTCAAAATACATTTTTCTCCATCTTTTTTTAGCCACACATTTTTCAATAAAATAATATTATACGCAAACTCAAAACTTTTTTTTTTTGTAACCATACATTATTCATCAATTAACTATTCTAAAATGCATTTTTAGAAAATAATATGGCTCAAACAGGCAAAATCATTTAATTAATTTTTAAATTTTATTAAATATAAAATTTAAATAAAAATTGAATATTAAAAAGGTATTAATTTGAAATTAAAAGTTTTAATATTTATGTGTTATATCATTATTCACTTACTCAACATTCAATTTTATCTATTTACAAATTAAATTGTTTATGAATACTTTTCAATCATGCTTTAAATATTTCATTATTTAATAAGATTCTACATAAATTGCATGTGAATTACGGATGAGCACCCACAAGTTATACACTTTACCGAAGCGATAAATTAAAAATGAGATAAGAGATGCTAAGCATTAACGGAAGATTAATCCTATAGCACACTATCAAGCAGTTGATTATCTACCAGTCAAGAGATGATATACTTACCTATGGAAAGAAAGTGGCAAATTCGATTACAAAAGCTACCCAATTATCGTATTTTCAAGCAACCACTCATACTAATATGTAAATAATTTTATAGGTGAAACCCTCATTTTGAAGACGATTGATGCAAAAAGAAGGAACTTCAAAATTAAAGGGACAAAAGAAACAAAACGAGGAACCTAAGTACGCGCATGTGTAGAAATGAATATATGAAGTTTGGTAAAAAGATATTCATTAGAAGATGATATAGTAGGACTGCATAATATTCCATTGGAAAGATAATTGAATTGGAAGTTTGATGCAAAAAATTAATCGCAATTCAAAGTTGCTAGATCAAGAGTTATGTGCGTTCAAAATGCAAGGACCAAAATGGCTAATATCAAAAGATGTTTTCCAGATTGCACAGGCCCAAGAAGTTGAAGATTGCTATCACGGTTTCCAAAACTAAGGCGCACCTTAGAGTTCATGGGGGAAGTTTTTAGGGGAAATTTTTAGTGGAAATTAGGCCTCGTAATTTAATTAATACCCTTTTAATTTAATTAAATATTTTAAACAAGTAATTAATACGTCATAAACTACTAACAAAAACCTCAAACCTAAGTCAGTAACGTAACCCAATAGAAACCATCCCCATTCCTCAACATTGACGATTTTCTCTCCGAGAAATTTAATCTGACTAAAATATTTATCTTCGTCGTCCCCTCTCCAACTCTCAACCACACATTTTGGATGTGTGTGGTATAGTATCCTGATCATTTTTATGGAGTTATTTTTTTTAGGAAAATGTGTAATTAATATTTGCTTGATTTTATTTTATTTTATTTTTTTAATTTAGTGTTTCTTATATTGAAGACTGAACAATGGATTGGTAGGGAAAATAACTTTACTTCGATAAATTTTGTGGAATGGAAGTGGAGGTATTTCTTTGTTTTTAAAGTCAATAATTTAGTAATCTATAATTTGTATGGAATTAAAAAGTTATTGGTATTTGGATTTGATTATACTAGCTTGAAATTGTTAAAATACTGTGTTAGTGTTCCATATCATCATTTGATGAAATTATTTTTTCAAAGGAAAACTTAAAATTGCTTTAAAACTCCAAGGCTGAGCTAAATTATGCATTTAGAGCTGTTTGATAATATTTTTAATTATTTTTTAAAATTGCAGGCCTACATTAGAGCCTGGATCAGCCTGTCTGTTAGGGCAGGACAACCCCGGACGAGCCCACTATGAGCTCGGGCTGGTTATAGGTCCTACAAGTCTAGTAGTTTCGAGCCGATCCATCCAATTTGACACCTTAACATACACGTGATTAACATGGATTGAGTTGTATTTTCTTAAATATTTACTCAAATTCTTGTACCTTTAATCTACTAGGGTTGATTTGCTTTGTTGTTTTCACCATGAGTTGAGAGAATCGATAAACATATCCATACATGGAGACTTTTAAACCAATATTATAAAATAAAATAAAATAAAAAAAAAAGTAATACTATTTATATTACTACTAAGATTCACAAAAGAGCCATATATTATTATTATTTAAAAAAAAAAACAAAATTAAGGCTCATATCCGATAAAAGCTAGTCCAACTCAATGAAGAAGCGATTAATAATAATAATAATAATAATAATATTATTATTATTATTATTATTATTATTATTATTATTATTATTATTATTATTATTACTACTAAGATTCACGAAAGAGCCATATATTATTATTTAAAAAAAAAAAAAATTAAGGCTCATATCCGATAAAAGCTAGTCCAACTCAATGAAGAAACGAAATCATCCCTCGAAGAAGCAACGTGTATATAAAAGAAGAAGTTTATTAGAATAAATTATAAAAATTTAAATGGAGCTGGAAAAAACAGATTAAAATTAATTTATCAATTACACACAATGGAACTGAATAATTAACTATATATGCTGCTAAAGCCAGCTGCTCTG
>NC_036249.1:14705637-14707336 GCF_002742605.1 Olea europaea var. sylvestris | reverse complement strand
ATCATTTTCTATATGTCTAGAATTATAAAATTCAGTTATTAATGCTTCATATCCTTCACATGACTAAAGTAGTAATAGTGGAGTTCCACCTATACTCTATGTCAGTTACAATTTGTTTGGACTCCACACCATATTGAGCACAAAAGTCTTCAAATGCTTTTTCTTATCATTATTTGGTGATATATATGGCATCTCTAATTCTACCCATTTGATCTTTAATGTTCTTCATACTGTTTTGCACAATAAAATTAAAGACGGTGACACAAAAGAACATGAAATAGAAAATTGCTGAAATTGGGATTATGGGCCCTACCCAGTTTATCAATAATAGGCTTATTAACATTAGCATTATCAAATACAAAACAGTAGATTTTACACTCGCAATGATATTCATTTATAATTTGCATAATAACATTAATTATGTTATTAGCATTGTGAAAAAATTCAATTATTTTAAAAGCAATTATCTTTTAATGCAAAATCCAAAGTGTGTTTATATAGTGTGCAGTTGTCGCTGCATAGCCCCTATTTGGGTTTCATTATTTTCAAAATACATTTTTTTCAAAACTCATTTTCTACCATATATTCTCTAATAAAATAATATTATACGTAAATCTAAAATTTTTTCTTATCTTTTAACCACATATTCTCCAAAAAGTTACTATTTCAAAATATATTTTCTCCCAAAATTAAATTAAAATGAAGTCCAAACAGGGGCATAGCATTTTTTATTAAAGAATTCCCATGTATCAGACGTAAACAATATAACACCGTCATATTTTTGTTAAATATGTATCATTTGCTTGTGCTTAACGAAATTATCTTTGCAATAGGATCGAAAAGTGTTTCCATTTATCCCAACGTACTTTGTTGAAGATAGTCTTGTACGAACTTTGTGAAATATCGATTGTCCACTATGCTTAGAGACAACTCAACTCCAATAATAAATTTCACCATTCTTCATGACAATTTTCTTCCGAATAGAGCCATGTGCTAAGTGTTGTAGAATTGGTGCTGGAAGAAGTATCAAATTGCAAGTGTGATTGTGTTCCACCAATAAGCCCTGTTTGACCAAGGTAGTACAGATTCTCTTTTATCATACCAATTATATTTGGCAATATTTACACACTGCTTTACATTCTTGGACTCCATCAACTGTACGGATAGTTCAAACTAATTTAAAGTGTTCCCAACAATTTGCATCTTTTTAACCCTTTCACTTCCCTTTTGCATCGGAAATTTTGAGTTCTGGTTCTGTAGCTTCATCAATACCATCCCAATCAATTGTACAATTACTCCCATGAGCATCATCGAGAACCGGGCTGTCATTGAGACCGAAAAATTAATTATGGAATTGAGATTGTGGTGACAACTTCTGATCCATCACATGATGGAGTGTAGATAAGTAATGAATGAATTATAAAATTGAGGTAAAGTGAGAAAATATGAAGAATGAAAAATGTAATAGATGAATTAAATTGAATTGAGATTTGAGAGTGAATAATTAGATTGTAGAGAATGTACAAAATAGTTGTAGAGAATTTGATTGAAATAAGTAACATTTATACAGTTTTTTTATTTTAAAAAAATAAATTAACTAACAGTGTCGATATTTGTAGAGTTTTTTTATTAAAAGAATTAACAGTGACCAAAATGGTCACTGTTTAAGGCGAGCCGCTCGCCAAGTCGAGTCTTGATC
>NC_036249.1:14698234-14699141 GCF_002742605.1 Olea europaea var. sylvestris | reverse complement strand
TCTAGGACAGCAGTTGTTGCATTTATGGGGAAATTTGGACTTGTGGTGGGCGCAGGTCGGGTCAAAGAGAATTTTGATATCTAATAAATGGAACCGTCGGATCCAAATATAATTATGGAATCATTCGGGTTCATTTTCGTTTGGCTCGATTCGATTTAGTTCCGTACTATAATTAATTTTTTTAATATTTATAACAACATTATATAAATACAACTAATGATACATTTAATAGTTTTGAAATGTCAGAAACTAATAAACTATCTTGTTTAAATGATCGCTACGATCAAAGTTTCAATTGGCAAATGTCACAATTTTGATTAGAGGTCACAGTGTCGATCGGCAATTGTATATGTTTTGGAATGTCAGCGAGGCTACGAGAGTAAGCGCGAGAGTCGACACAGTGTCATGCACTTTAATGTAGGTATTTAGGGTTATTTAGTGGGTTGGATCTTTGTTGGGTTGAGAAATGAAACAATAAAATGGGTAATTATGTCAAAAATTAAAAAATTAGAAATAAAACAAATTATTGGACCAAAAATTTGGATTTAGAAATTGTTAATTTGTTTTAAAAAATTAAAATTAAAAAAATCATACCCGTTGATTCTCAATTCAAATACCTGATCGGATGTTTAATTTGTTAAGAAAAATCGAATTCGATTCTATTCGATTCGAATTTGGTTCAATCAATTCGATTCGATAGATTTGTTAGCATAAAGGGAAGGCAAATAAGTGAGTTTGAGGGCGACATGGCGGGTGTGGGGTTATTGCGCGTGAGGGCTTATGTTAGCGAGAGGCTTAATTTAGCAGAGCTGCAGAGATTTTTTATTTTTATTTTTATTTTTATTTTTATTTTTATTTTTTGCCGCCAGTGTGGGTGCCGTTGCCTGAAACATCCGTTATGAAAAAT
>NC_036249.1:14613172-14697592 GCF_002742605.1 Olea europaea var. sylvestris | reverse complement strand
GGATCACTTTTCAAAAAAAAAAAAAAAAAAAAAAGTAATGTTTATCTCTTAAAAAAGTAACAGAAAATTTGGAGGAAAAAAGTGACATTATTCAAATAAGTAGCAAAAGCTCAAAAAAGTGACAAACACTAAAAAAAAATGAAGCAAATTCAAACAAATGACAAAACCACAAAAAAGTGACAAAACATCAATCAAAATCTTAGAATATGTCATTTTATGTAAATTCAATTCCAACTACAATTGAAAATGCCCAAAAAAGTTATAAATTTTTTTTAAAAAAAGTGATAAATACCAGAAAAATAAAAAATATTCAAAAATTCAAAAAAGTAACAAAACACCAGTTAAAATATTGAATTCAGTTCAATAAAGTGACATAAATAAAAATAAATAAATAAAAAACTGACACAATTACCATCCCTCCTCTTTCTTCACCATTAAGTCAGTCAGTTTTATCAACAAGCACCAATTAAAACTCTAAGCATTTTTAAGTCTATTCATCATCACCGTCATATATCAACTTAGTTGTAGCGACCGAGGAAATATATATATGTGTGTGCGTCATTTTAAAATAAAATTTTCTTGCAAGACTCGAAAATAATTTGAGTTATATTTATTATGTCGCTACCATAAACTTAATATTCATCATTTAGCAACTGAAAATGTCTAGAGTTACCGTGACACTAAAAGTTCAAAGGTTGAAGTGGCAAACTCCATAAGTGATTTATTTGCTTACGTTCACTTCTAGAATTTATCGTAAACTATTTGGATCGAATATGTAAGTATTTTTGAAGTTGATGAAAATATATCAATATTACACTTATTTTGTAGCTCATATTAAATAAAGTAATTTTGGCTCAAGAGAATATGATTTTGGGCTAGCTATATTCGACTAATTCTAATAAAAGGCAAAGTGTTATCTTTCACTATTTTATTTATTAATATAATTATTTATATAATATAAAATGACTTTTTTTTTCTAGATTGGGAGTTTTGTACGGTTAGAAAAATGTCCCTTTAATTTATTTAAAATAGAGATTAATTTCATTAATTCTCATTAACATGATTGCCTTTTAAAATTATGTAAGTTAGGAGAATTCTTAATTTACATCTTACGTCTGTAAATCAAATGATTAAACCAAAAAGCCATTTGAATTTTCTTGGGAGTTACGGTTGTGCTAGAATTTTATATATGCTTAGGTTAAAGTTTTATCTTAGAACACTAAACTTCATTTCTTACAAATTGATAAACGTATACCTTGTTAGAGACAAAAAATCTCCCACAACATCTATAACCACATTTTCTCTCCCAAACTATTATACATATACATAAAAATTATTTTGTCTTTTTCCATAGAAACAAGGAACCTTTAAGTCTGAAATTTTTTGAAGAAGAGGGTAAAATTATTCTACATTTTATTACAAGTTGATTTCAAGCATGACAATGGTTTGAGATAGTCGCAAGTGCTCGGCGATTTGAAAAACTTTCAACTTTCTGGTGAAATTTTCAGTTCGTGTAAACCTATTATGAATAACTAGATGGCACTTTTAAAAATGTTTAAACGTCTATTTTATCTTATTTTATATACACTGCATGTCGACTATAATTTATAAACGTTGTATTTGACTATGCATGAAGTTTAAGTATGGTTGCATTGAATTTTCAAATTCTGCCTTCTACTCAAAAATGGCATAACTTGGGCTACAGTACGTGTTTTAGAGTAAAATCAGTGGGAATTGAAAGATTTATGAGTCGAAAAACATTAGCTAGAGAAAACGTTATACCTGTTTTAATAAACTGTGTCAAGTCGGATATGAATTTTCTGTCCAGCATTGTCGAATAATGTTTTCTTGTTTCAAACATTATCATCGAGATCCCAAAATTTTATATGTTGTACAAATATGAATGTTTTAGTATCTATTAAAATTTCGTAATATTTACTCGGCGTTTGTTAGGTAAAACTTATTTTTCTTTCTGCTGCTGGGCAATTGATATATGTTGATTTTTCCCCAAATGTTTTTCCAAAATCAAACTTCACCATAATTGTCTAAGTCTATATGGACAAATTTTCCTCATTATTTTTTATTTATTTCAAACTCAAAAAATTTTCTCATTTGCAAATTATTTTAGTTAACATCAAAGGGATCGAACCGAAGAAAGATTATTTTTTTTAACGCTTCGAGTTTCGAGAATTCGGGATATTACAGCCACCTCATTTATCATATAAAAAATTTTCTAAAGTTAAAACCAAAAAAAAATAAAATAAAATAAAAAAATAAAAAACTGTAGGAAGCTAATTGTATCTTTTTAACAAAAAAATTAGAGTGTGTTTGATTGGCATGGAAAATATTACTTAGAAAAGAAAATGTTTTCCATTTTTCGTGAAAAATAAAAACCACCTCTACCCAAGGAAAATGTTTTCCTTAAAAACAAGGAAAATTAAGTATATTTTCAAAAGTTGAAAAATGTTTTCCATGGAAAAAAAATAGCAATCAAACACTCTAAATAGGAATTTGGGTGGAAAATAAATGTAATCAAACACACCATTAATGTTTATCATTCAAAAAAGACAGAAAATAAAATAAATAATAAATAAAAAAGGTGACACACTATTCAAAAAAGTAACAAAACATCAATCAAATCTTAGAATATATAATTTTATGCAAATTCAATTCCAAGAACAGTTGAAAATGCCCAACAAGTACCTGCATAAAATTGATTCAATCCAAACACAAAATCAGTACAAACATAAATATAATATGAAATGGAATCTTGACGTTCAAACCATATGTTGGCTTGTTAACTAAAAATTTTTCTACAATACTTACCACATTTAACTTGATCCTTAACGCTAGTGACGACACCTTCTCTATGAAATCCATGCCATTTGCAAGTCCAAAGACCATAACCAATAACATAGAAGACCCTCCAAATTCTCATCTTTTTTATATCAAAATTCAGTTCTCCAATTTGTCTCTACTAGACATATTGTAAAATATACAAAAAGAAAAATCCACATTTAGAACTAACTTGCAACTGAGGCACAAGTAGCTGGAGCAGGGAGCGAGCGTTCTACTTCTTCAAGGTCTTCCCTGGCTTTTTGAGGTACTAACTCATCATTGGAGAAACTCATGTCAGTGTTTCTGTACAACTTAATTTCTTGGCACAGTAACTTTCCTTTGTTCAAGAAATTTCCAAGACGTTGTTAAGAGTAACTTTGACTTAGGAATATATGGTAATTCTTTCTTCAAGAATACCTCATTTTCTTCAATGGCAAAAAGTCTTCTACGTTAAAAATTGCTAGCCTTTAAACACGAGATTCTCGTGATTGAATGTGTGGCTTTCCAGAGAAGGTGCCAATCCGTTGACGACATTTTTCTCAATGGCAACATGGACAACAGATATCAGACTCACTCGTACTTATGCGAGCAACTTTTGGCATGTTTCAATTGGAAAAACCAAGTGAAGGATCTTCGGCGACAACGGATGCGGGAGATGCTCAATCGCACGAGACAAATAGTTCGCGTACCGACAATATGATCGAAAATAATTATTGATGGACAAATAATCACAAGCAAGATCACTTGAGTAGAAATGATTCAAACCTAAGCAAATAAGATGTGAAAATAAGAGTGGTTTTCATGAGAACTCGTATATAAAGTTGTGTGTTTTCTCCACTCTTCAAAATATTACAGGAATTGTTATTTATAGCGCTCCAGTCGATGTGGTGACCATTGGATCAAAACCACGTGGCCTCATCTCATTGACCAGAACCTCACATTATCCTGCCTAACAATAAATACATTGACAAATGGTCAGCCGCCCTATACTCTATGCCGACATTCCTGACATTAATTAATAGAAACTTACATCAATAAATTCTACAGATACTCTATAGATCCCATTTTTGAGAGGGAGAGCTTCAGATATGATACAGCTCATGCGGCTCAGTCAGAAGAGGAAGTACTTCGAACAAGGGGGTCTCGGATGAGGATAGTACTTCAGCCAAAAAGCAGTTTGTTTCGTTTCTTTATCTTTGATCTTGTTGACTGCCAGCTGTCCGTATGTATTACCTCCACGTGGCATTGACGCTGCTTTTAGTAAGGGCCTCGAACACGAGGCACAAGACAAACCAACCTTTTATTCATCAAAATGTTTGTAATGGAGTACAAGCTCATTAATAAACTTGGGTACACATCGTGAACATGAAGTCCGCATTTGGTTAAGTTAAAAGGTTTTTAAAATCACAATTAATTTTAATCGCACATTTCACGAAATTCACAACTTTTCAACTTTAGATTCCATTGACTTTTATCAAATTTTGCTAAAATTTATCTTCATCTAAATCAAACATGTGCGAAATAGAAAATCTACTAAATAATTTTATAAATACTTGATAATTGCATTCCCAATATGCAAAGTACAAACCAGATAAAAGATTCTGTAAACTTATTGTTTCGAATTTAGACCCATATTACATTGTTCACTGGAAAATTTGTAAGCTGAAAAGTAGATTAAATGAAAATTTGTAACTCCAAGGCACTTAATGGAAATTCAATGGTATGTTTGTTTAATAATTCGAGTTTTATACAATTTAAATAGGTTGATGATTTGTTAATGAATGTAACTTTTATTATTTGGATATTATTTTTAATTTTTTATACTTAGCCCCTGTTTGACAACCATTAAATAAAATTCCTATTTTTTTTTTTTTTTAACAAACTCATTTTCAATCATTAATTCTCACAATAAAATATTTTGTACATAAACTCAAATTTTTTCGTATTTTTGGACAACACATTCTCCAAAATATTGCTATTTCAAAACTCAAATTTTCTAAAAAAATCATTTTAATAACAAACAGAGCTTAGTTTTCTTTTAATCTTTGTACATTGTGTGCGATTCTTTTATATTTTGTTAAATTATCATGTAAGTAATATCTTTTGAATTTTTTTATTAGTGAACATTTGTTTTTTGACATTTTCAATATTATGAATGGGGCCAGATAAAATCAGAACTAGTTGACTCCATAGTTAGATATGGAATCAATTGTTCCATTTCTAAGGTTTTCATTCATACTCGGTTCAATTTGGTTCCCTTTGAAGTTGGATCGAACCAGACTGCTTCAACTCCTATTTCTAGTTTTGAAATTGAAACCGTAGTTGTTCTATTTTGAAAAATCTCTGACCTAGGTCTAGATTTGGAATTTTTGTGGAAACTATTCAAAGTCAATGCAGCTTGATCTATTTTCGAGTCAACTTCTAGTTCGATTTTTCAAAATATTATTTGGTGAGCTGTTGAGATCTTAAATGATCCCTAGTATATTGTTTTGTCTATGATAACTCCTGGCAATTTCGGTTCTAGTTCTTGGTGAGTTGTGATAACTAATCCTCATTTCTTGCTGCTATTTGTGACTTGTTCCCGATTCTTGTTGAGTTTTGGTAACTCATCATTGACTTTGGCAAATCTTTGTGACCCGTTCATGGTTTTTGTTAGGTTTGTAAGTGATATGTCTTAGATCCAATCAACTTTGGATATAAACACTTTTAATATATATTTGATACAATTCTGTGACAGATCTATTATTTAATTAATATTAAATAATAGTATCCGTAAATTCAAATCTTTGTAATTTATTAATCAAAAAGAGTTGTGGTTGTGACATGCAAATTATATATAGCTGAATCTTAAATCATCCATAATCGTAAGTAATAAGGAGATACGAATATCGTCATTACGAATAGACCATCACGTGTAACTTTTTTTACTTGTGAAGTAAGTAGTTGATCTCACAATTAAAGTGTGGCGACATTTAAAAGAATAGTGGATTAATAGAATTGGTGGGAATTTGCAATATTAATTAAGTAAAATTATTTCCTCTTTTAGTTCATACCACACGTGATTTATATAAATTCAATATTATAGTACAATTCAAAATTCTTTTTGTAACCAAGTCCACGTTGGCCACATGTCTTATTTTCAATGGGATGATTGTACTAGGAAACCAATAGTAGAGTTTACTACCGACTCTATTATTTGAAACGAATTCTTAATTAAATTTCTTGTATTACACGGTTTTTTAATTTTAGTTGCATACAAATTCAATTGAGAATTTCAACTATAAATACCACAAAAATTCTCATTATTTCACCACCAAAAATAAAGATAGTCATGGTAGAGAGAATGGAGAGAATAAAGTATAGAAAAATAGAGAATAATTTTTACATGCAAGATTTTATTCTTTCCAACATTTTAATGATGAGGTAAGATACTTATGTGTAAGTGGTTCGTTTCCTTATACTTTTATGTATCCAATTAAATATGCATGAATTACCAGTGTGCCTTTGGATTCTTTATAAAGAGAAATGAAAGCCTGCAAAAAATTATGAGAACTTAAGATAGGTGGGTCGTTTAATCGCCAATATACTACATAAGAGAAAAGTGGTATGAAGTGTTTATTTATTTGTTATATATAATGGTGTATATTTTTAAATACCCAGTCTTACAAAAATTTATAAGTTAATTCGAATCGATTGGAACTATGGCGGGATGTGATGCAAACGGCTTAGTTGATTCGAAAACGAAAAGTATTAAATTTTTTTTTGGTTTTGTCTTTGAATTCATTAGTTAGTTAAGTTTGTTTCAAAGTCATGTTATTTAATTAGTTAGTTGAATTTTATTTTTTAAAGATACAATTTTCTATGTTTAGTTAAAATTTCTAGATATTTTAGTAGTATATTTCTAAAGGAATTCATTTTTATCGTCCCATCTTTAATACAAAGAAAAGTAAATATTTGGTAATGCTTCAAAATTTGTGAAAATCTGGGGTGTTACAACTTGGTATTTAAGTACAGGTCTACCTTCCTGTAGACATCTTTAAAAAATATATATATATTTCAAACTATTCCAAATTTAAGAAATTTCTCTTTTTCGAAATTTTTATTTAAAAAAAATCCTATTTTAGGAATTTGTTTAATATATATATATATATATGTATAATTCTTGGGCACATGACGCTCACTATTCCACCATTCTCCAATTGATCCAAGGTATGAAGCGAATATTATTCTTTTAGCATGATTATAAGTTTTCTTACTTCATGTTATGTACTATTATAAGCATATCAAGTCAAGGATCCAAAACTTTTCAATTAGTTGAGGTAATTTGGGTGACGAAATTCTTTTAAGGAAGACGGATTGTAATGTCTCGAAAATTTTATAGAATAAAATTTATTTGTTCTATATGCTATATATTTGTATTTTGAAAGTTGAGGGAATGAAGTGAAATAGTTTAATTTTAAAATTTATTTTGGCCAAATAATTAGATTTTGACGAAGGAAAAAATAAGTGTATCAATATTTGACTCTTTTGTAACTCGTAAGTAATTAGAAATCTTCAATACGAGAAAAAAGTTATTTTGGATTAGACTACATTAAGTTAAGTCTGATTAAAAGAATAGCAGGTTAATTGAATTGGTGAGGACTTGCAATATTAATTAAGTACAATAATTTTCCTCTTTTAATTCCTACCACACATGATTTATATAAAATCAATATTATAGTACAATACAAATTTCTTTTTGAAACCAAGTCCAAGTTGACCACATGTCTTATTTTCAATGGGATGATTGTACAATGAAACCAATAGTAGAGTTTACTACTAACTCTATTATTTGAAACCAATTCTTATCCAAATTTCTTTTATTTTTCAATTTTAGTTGATACAAATTCAATTAAGAATTTCAACTATAAACACTGCAAAAATTCTCATTATTTCACCACAAAAATTAAAGAGCGTCATGGTAGAGAGAAGGGAGAGAATAAAGTATAAAAAAAAAATAGAGAAGAATTTTTATGTGCAAGATTTTATTCTTTCCAACATTTCAATGATGAGGTAATATACTTATGTACAAGTTGTTTGTTTCCTTATACTTTTATATATTCAATTAAATATTCATGAATTGCCAGTGGACCTTCGAGTTCTTTATAAAGAAAGATGAATTCCTACGAGAATTTAAACGGACCTAAGATAGATGTATCGCTTGATCAGCGATATACTCCATATGAGAATATTGGTATAAAGTGTTTATTTATTTGTTATATATAATGGTGTATGAAAATTGCATATATCTTAATGGATATTTTTAAATACTCAATCTTCCAAAATTTTACAAGTTAGTTTGAATCGATTAGAACTATGTCGGGATGTGATGCAACTGCCTAGTAGATTCGAAAACAAAAAGTATCAAATTTCTTTTCTTTTTTTTTTCTTCTTTTTTTTTTTGTCTTTGAATTCATTAGTTAGTTAAGTTTGTTTCAAAGTCATGTTATTTAATTAGTTGGTTCAATATATTTTTTTTTAAAGATACAATTTTCTATGTTTAATTAAAATTTCTAGATATTTCAGCAGTATATTTCTAAAGGAATTCATTTTTATCGTCCCGTCTTTAATAAAAGAAAAGTAAATATTTGGTAATGTTTCAAAATTTATGAAAATTTGGGGTGTTACAAGAAGGATGAGATTTGACAATTAATTAATTAACAAGTGTTAGACAATAACTTAATCTAGTTGCTTATTAATAGGTTTGAATTAATTAATTTGATTAATTAATTCATAGATCAAATTTAATTAATTGGATTAATTAAATATTGGACCGGATTAAGTTAAGAAATGGGTTAAGTCTACTTGAACTTATATTAATAGGTTGCTAGGTATTGAAAAAATTAGTAGAAAAAATAATTATTTTTACTAGCACAAGAAAAGAAACCCTAGTTCTCTCAATCTTATTCCTTGTATGGATTTTCATTGGAAGTTGGACAATTGGACAGCTGTAAATTGCAGATCATTATTTTTGGCGTTCAAGGAAAGCAAACGAGTTTGCATAATTCAACATAAATATAATTTCTATCACTGTTTCTTTCTAAACACAAAAAAAAAAAAAAAAAAGATCCTTAGTGAAAATTGAAATTTTATTTAAATTCTATTGTACATAATTAAGTAAATTGTCCTTGGCTTGACATTTTGGTGACTGGTTCTTGTTTTTTGCTGAGCTATAATCACTCATTCTAATTTTAAACGATCCCTGATGAACCTATTTTGTCTATTGTTGATTTTTGTTGATTCAATTTATTATCTAAGGTCCTTTATCCAGAGTTCCGGCATTTATGTATATTCTACAATTCATTGAAACCTAAAGTTTCAGGTTGGTACACTCTAATCCCTCTCCTAATTTTTTATCCTTATGTTGTGAAGTTTTCAAGGTAATAAGCCTTACTGATATTTACTTTTGTCCAAGATCTCCTTCAACAATTTGGGAATCTAAAGCAACACTAGATAAAAGGGGTTTTCAATTATTAAACTTCGTTTGATTTGCATTTTTCTTTATATACTCTTATTGATATCATTTGTTAAAATATGGATACTATTTATGTCTGATTATCTATATTTATTACTCTGCCGCAAATATAACTCTATATATTTGTAAATTCTTTATGATTTATGAAACTTTTTTTCTTAAAGAAATTTACAATATTTGTTATACATTAATTTTGCCTAGGTATAATTTTGTATTTGTGACCTTACTTGCAAAAATTACTTCTTCACAAAAATTTGAGATATTGTGGAATGGTGATGATGATTTTAATCTCCGACTCAAAAAGATGATGGCTCTGTTGTTTCAACAGAGGTCTGTTCTTGCCTTAGATGGTCCTTGTATTGGAAATCTACTTATACATGCACAGCGAAAAATTAAAATTTTTTGATTCCCACCGAGGATCATTTTGTGTTTAGATAGAAATCGTGAAAAAGATTGTACCTTTGACGAATTCTGCAAACCTTTTGCTTTTCTTTTCGTTCCAACAATCTTGATTCGTCACCCACAGCTGTCCAATTGTCCAACCTCCAACGGTGATCCACACAGAGAATTGACAGCAAGAATAATGAAAATCATATGGACCTCAAACCCTAGCTATGTATTTATATAAACTCAAACGGGCTCGATTCGGTTCGGTTCAATATTTAATTAATCCATTTAATTAAACTCGGTCCGTGAATTAATTAATCCAATTAATTAATTCGGGAATATAAATAACAAATTCAATTAGTTAATTTATTCAACGATTGTTAAATTAATCAATCAGGGATTTGCAATCTTCCAATTCTCTTTTGTGTGCGACCCATTAGGTTCCTGACCACGATACCTAACGACGTGAAATATTATTTTGATCTAATCAAAATTAATAAATTAAAACACCCTTTTAATTTATCGTCAATTCACGCTCGTCATCCCTGATTGACATCTAGAATTGTGTCAGGGCAATACATGTGACGGGAAATGTCACGTGATATGACAAAATCAAATTCGTTCGTTTACCATAAAACTATAATCCCTTCGTCAATATGATCCGATCAATTACGAGATATGGAACTGTGTCAATCTCGATTATCGATCATATCTTTCACTCCACTATTAAGTCAATATAAGTCGAAAATTCCTTTTCGACTTGTGAGTACACCTTAGCCAAGGATTTCATCGTCAACTTAATTGAATGAAACGCAGATCACAATCTCCTACTATCTGAGAGTGACGAATCCTTTATTAGTCAATCACAACCTTCATATGATTCTTGACGTACCCGAACGATGTCGTATTAGCGGCACTTTACCGAGCAACATCCAACACCGCCAAAGTATGACTGTCATATATAAAGTACCATGACGACCTCAAGTCAAAAGACCAATTCCACTATCGAACGTTAGAGATTAACCATTAAAACTCGGATAGTTATCCATGTGGAATCTCTCGACGGGTTTCCAATATTTTGTTCTATAAAAAATATCCACGTGTTCATTTAAGTGTCACCACACTTTAGCTTGTGAGATCAGTTACTTACTTCACAAGTAAGAAATGCCACACGTGATGGTCTATCCGTAACAATGATATCCGTATCTCGTTATCACTTACGACCACGGACGATTTAAGATTCAATCAAATGTAATTTGTATCTCACAATCACAACTCATTGTGATTAACAAATTACAAAGATTTGAATCTACGGACTCTATTATTTATTTAATTGACTATTAATTAAATAATAGATCTGTCGTTTAATTGCATTAATTATATATGTCAAAGGTATTTAAGTCCAAAGTTGATTGGACGTAGGGCATAATACTTACAAACGCCCACTTGCACTAGATTCAATCACTAGTCAATATAAATCGAAAACTCCTTTTCGACTTATGAGTACACCTTGGCCAAGGATTTCATCATTGACTTAATTGAATGAAACGCAGATCATAATCTCCTACTATCTAAGAGTGACGAATCCTTTATTGATCAATCACAACCTTCATACGATTCTTGACGTACCCGAACGATGTCGTATTAGCGGCCCTTTTCAGAGCAACATCCAACACCGCCAAAGTATGACTGTCCTATATAAAGTACCATGACGACCTCAAGTCAAAAGACCAATTCCACTATCGAACGTTAGAGATTAACCATTAAAACTCGGATAGTTATCCATGTGGAATCTCTCGACGGGTTTCCAATATTTTGTTCTATAAAAAATATCCACGTGTTCATTTAAGTGTCACCACACTTTAACTTGTGAGATCAGTTACTTACTTCACAAGTAAGAAATGCCACATGTGATGGTCTATCCGTAATAACGATATCCGTATCTCGTTATTACTTACGACCACGGATGATTTAAGATTCAATCAGATGTAATTTGTATCTCACAATCACAACTCCTTGTGATTAATAAATTAAAATATTTGAATCTACGGACTCTATTATTTATTTAATTGACTATTAATTAAATAATAGATCTGTCGTTTAATTGCATTAATTATATATGTCAAAGGTATTTAAGTCCAAAGTTGATTGGACGTAGGGCATAATACTTACAAACGCCCACTTGCACTAGATTCAATCACTTATGTATCTAATATCATAAATCTACATGACGATCATGTTTATGCTATGACGACTCTTTGTCAGTGGATCTGCAATATTGTTAAATGTGAGAATTTGTTCTTCTCTTTACGTTATTTCTATGTATTATCTCTCCGATGAGATTATACCGTTTTATTACATGTTTGGATCATTGATGAGACCTTAGTTCATTTGCTTTCACAATGGCTCTATTGTTATCACAATACAATGGTATGTGATCAACAATATTAGGAACTACTCCAAGTTCATTTATGAACATCATGATCCAGATTGCAACTCTTTGCTACTTCTGATGTAACCATATATTAGGTTTGTATTATTGAATCAACGGTTGCTTCACGTTTGGAACCTTTCCAACATACCGCTTAAGAGTAAACCAATTTCTCCATATAAAATCTTCTCAAGATTTCATCTATGTAAATTGGGATGAGTTAAGCAATTTTCTAGATCTACCTCTATAGATCAAGTTGCTTATCCCATATCATTCATGAATAAATCTTTTAACAACCATCATTTCAACGATTGAAATATAGGGATGTCATTTTCTATAATATTAGGAATACGACAATGCTCCCACTATCTTCTTGTAAACACACAATTCATCTTCAAATTTGATAAAATCAAACACTTTGACTTTTTTTTATCAAATCGAAGATTTCAGCTCCATAGAAACTTATCTTAACATTTAGTTACGATATAAACTGTTACAAATGAAACCCGAATGGACTTTAACAAGGCTATAGGAGAAAGGTTTCACCAAGGTCAACACTTAACATTTGCTTCTAGCCTTGCTTTGTATATATGGATATTCACATCCACATCGATCCTTCCCTTGTAAACTATTTACAAAACTTTATAGGTTTTATTCCATCAGGAGGCTCGACCAAGGTCCAAACCTTATTCACATATGCCGAGTTCATCTCGAATATCATGGCCTCTTGTTGTCTCTTTTAAGTCAACACTTGACTTCATTTTGTTGCAACTAGCAGGTTCATTATCCTGGATCACTAATACCTGATTGATGATCATGGATTCGCACCTTCTTGAAGGTCGAATGATCCTACTAGATTCACATAGAGCTGTCATGTCCTCAGAAGTCTTTACCTCCTGATCCAAAGTATGTCCCATATTAGATATGGGATCAAACTCGAATTTATCTACTTGGTTAACTATATCTGTGGACTCTTGAACTTTTTCAAATTCTATTTTACTCCCACTGTCCTCTCCTAGAGTAAACATTTTCTCTAAGAAGACGATATGTCGTGAGAGGAAGACTTTCTTCATGACAATAGAATTAATATTCGAACGTATGCTTTGAATATCCCCACAAATACATATTTATCAGATTTAACGTCAAGCTTATCTGATTCAAGGCGCTTCAAATAAGCGTCATGGCCCCAAACTTTCATATAAGATAAATTGGAATTATTGCCTTTCCATAACTCATATGGAGTCTGTTAACCAATTTAGATGGGACATGATTTAGTGTGTTGTACACTGCAATCAATGTATGACTCCAAAACAATTTTGGAAGATTTGCATGGCTTGTTATTAATCGTATTATAGTTAATAATTAACGATTCCTCCTTTTAGATACACCACCTTGCTGCAGTGTATATGAAAGAGTCCACTGCAAGAGAATCTCATTCTCTCTTAGATAATCTAGATTTTATTTTTAAAATACTCTCACTTGATCGAATCTTAATGTGAGGGTGTCTTTACCTATTTGTTTCTCTACTTCTAGTTTGAATCCTTTGAATTTTTCAGGAGTTTCATGTTTGAGTTTTTATCAAGTATACATGATCACTGATGAAATTCGAGAAACATTACTAGACATAAATTGATACGAGTCCATATACATCACTATGCATTAAACCAGTAATTATGCTGACTTTTCTTCTTTTCAAGTAAAAGAAGATTTAGTCATTGTGTCAGACATGCATAATTTGTACTTGTCAAAATCAATTAATCCCAAGTATACATCTCTATGTAAATTTGGAATTATTTTTCATCTATATGACAAAGTCCGTCGTGCCAGATTTAGGTAATAATTAGATTATCGCATTTATACCTTATAGTTTCTATACTCATTATAGAATCCTTAGTATTAAAGATTATAAACGTCGTTTTGTAATTTACCATAGCCATTAGGATCTTTATCAAAATAAACAAGAACAACTATTGTCCTTCACATTAAAATAGTTCATGTCGGAACATAACATTCATTTTAATGTTCTAACTATGGTTGGTATAAAGCGACGTTTCTTTAATTTCAATACTAAACCAAAATGCAATGGCAAGAAATATATTCATACAGGCAATGCAACAACATTTGCTCATCTCCAACGTGTATGTCAATTTCTCCCTTTCGCAGTAGTCTACTTCCTTTTAGTTTCTCCATATTTGTATAAATATGAGATATACATCTGGTATCAAATATCTAAGAAACTAGTGAAGTAGACGTAAGCCACGCAATATTCTTCCAATGACCTTTCATTCTATAATGAAACCAAGGGTTATTAGACTTGGTACTGTCCTTCGCTTTGACGGTCTAAACCATATTGGACGCTTTCACAAAGCTCTTTAGACTTCCTCTTAATATCTTTAGAGGAATCAATGGCTTGCCCACTACTAACTTTGATGTGGGGCTTAACAGTCTTGAGCATGCTAAACAACTCAATAATTGTGCATTCGAGTTTATTCACATTAAATTCATAATTAGTTGTGAATAGTTTTCTCTGACAGAGATTGCAGAACCAAGTCACTACTTAGTTCATGGTTTATGATTGAATTCAATTGAGACATTTCTCAACGTCAATCATCTTCACTGTCTAAGCATCGATTGAAGGTTACTCTGTCATTCTGCACCAGTATAGTTGTTTGGAAGTCTCATATCCTTCCACACATGATTATTATCATAAAACTCTTTGTAATGAAGAATTATGTGTTAACATTTATACTCTCAAGTTGCTTTTGTAACTCAATGACATAGTTGCAAGCATCACATGCATGCAATACTATCTCATCACTATGTTTACTATAGTAGCCACAATTTCCTTAGTTGAGTCATCATCAGGTGCTACTGGAAAATGGCTATTTAAGGACAACCAACTTTCTCATGCCTGAGAATAATTCTCAAATTGGAGTGCCAATCAAGAAGATTTAATTTGGTTGTTGGCATCCAATATGCCTCTCAAATATACATGGTTACTCACGATTCAATAAATATAAATGACGAAAAAGGAAAGAATAATATATAAAATGCATTAATTAATTTAACATGGACTTTTATTAAAGTAATTATAATCCCACTGTTTAAATAAAATTTATGATCCTCTTACATAAATTTATGGAGTCCATGTTTGACTCCCAGTGAGCTGGGATCCCATCTATTATATTAAGACCTTGAGTGTACTCAACAAGCCTTAATATAACATTTGGGTAGATATTATTATCAATTTTATCTTTATACAATTCCCAGATCATTAAGCTGACAAATCTTTGCCTTTACACATCTTATATGTTAGCTTAACATGTCTCTAAAATTTATCTCCTTGAGTGTATTCAATAAAAGATAAATTTTAGTTAAGTCGAACCCGTCATTCAAAAATATCAAATATTTCATAGTGTCAAACATATCCCTAATGGACTAGTCTTGAGTGTACTCAACAAGTTGAGACGATTTGGGACTCTGATTTTTCACTATAATGATGGAAGGCGTTTATAAATATGACTTAATATTTTATGGAGGGATTTTGCATTTATGGTCTCATCGTAATAATAATATATATTTTATTATACATCTACCGTGCAAATAAATATATATAACATTATACAATAGTGTGAACAATTATGGACTTTTACCATCTAGTCTTCCCGAGCCATCCTAGGGGGTATTACATTGATTAGTGTCAATGCACCATCTCCATGGTCTCCTCCTCTTCTTATTTCTTCAATTAGTCCAGTTGCAACATGTATCATATACTAGTTGGCACGCAAATCTAAAAGAAATTGGACTCACAGGCCCATAGCAACAATAATAATAACAGACTCGCAGGTCCAAAATGATCAAGAGCTCGCAGACCCAAAATAATAACAATAGTAACGGGCTCGCAGGCCCACAAAACAACAAGAATACAATTCAACCATTCAACACATCCATATGGTCGAGTCCATAACCATTCACTAATAATACATTCATCACATAAATGTATGTATATATAATATCTACTATTATATCCTAACATGTTTCAAGTTTCTAACAATTAAGATCGTCCAAACTCTTTTAGACTTATGGATCGGAACAATTAAATAATTAATTAATCATATTAATCAATTATTTAACTAGCGGGCATGTTTAATTAAAATCAAATTTTAATTAAATACTGAATTAGAGTCCAACTCTAATGCAACAATTATAAGGCGAGATAATTTAATTAAAATCAAATTTTAATTAAATATCAAATTAGAGTCAAACTCTAATTTCATAACTTAAGACGGTTGAATTTAATTAAAATCAAATTTTGATTAAATAACAAAATTAGAGTCCAACTCTAATTCCAAGATCTTAGGGCGAACTTGTTTAATTAAAATCAAATTTTAATCAAACATAAATTAGAGTCTAACTCTAATCTTTGATAAAATTTTAGGGCAACAGAGCCCCCCCTTCATTTCGTAAATTACGGAACAGGTCCTTTTTCAAAAAATTGCAAACTGACCCATATTCTATAATTGCATGGGGTGCCCCCGTAATTACACTAATTGAAGAGACACCCCCATCTCCAACAATCAACAACAACAGGGAAATCTTCTCCAGCAATCAACAGCAACAGGGAAATCTTAAATTTTCACCCAATTGAAAAACCTAAAAATCCTTCCCCTTTTACATCTAGTAGGGGTAACGGCGTGCCCCGCCGCTGTGTGGTGCCTCGCCCATCAACAGTAACGCAACCGTGCGCTGCTGTAACACAGCTCGGCGCTGCAGCTGCTGCTAATTGGACTGCAGCGCCGGCACTGCAGTAAATAGAAGCGGCGCTCGCCGCTGCTGTCAATAGTGGTTAGCGCCGTAGTCTCTCGAGCATGGTGGCTCGATTTCCAGTCGGCGGCCAAATTGTCCCCTCCATTACTATGCAGATCCGACAGCGGCAGTTGTCACGATCCATTTATATATATATTTTTTTTGTTTATTTAATATCTACCAAATTTTGAAATCAAGAAAACTAATTTTTCTTCATTACTAGAAACAAGAAAATAATAATAATAATAATAATAACAATCAACATTTGACTATTCAATCATGCAAATCAATTTCTAACAAATACAAAGAAGACTCTGATACCACTGTCGGGAATCTACTTATACATGCACAGCGAAAAATTAAAATTATTTCGATTCCCATCGAGGATCCCTTTGTGTTTAGATGGAAATCGTGATAAAGATTGTACCTTTGACGAATTCTGCAAACCTTTTGCTTTTCTTTTTGTTCCAGCAATCTTGATTCGCCACCCACAGCTGTCCAATTGTCCAACCTCCAACAGTGACCCACACAGAGAATAAGATTGCAGCTACTAGCGTTTTTCCTCTTGTGCCAGCAAGAATAATGAAAACTATATGGACCTCAAACCCTAACCATGTATTTATATAAACCCAAACGGGTTCGGTCCGATCCAATATTTAATTAATCCATTTAATTAAACCCTATCCGTGAATTAATTAATCCAATTAATTAATTCGGGAATATAAATAACAAATCCACTTAATTAATTTATCCAACGATTGTTAAATTAACCAATTGGCAATTTGCAATCTTCCAATTCTCTTTTGTGTGCGACCCATTAGGTTCCCGACCACGATGCCTAACGACGTGAAATATTATTTTGATCTAATCAAAATTGTTAAATTAAGACACCCTTTTAATTTATCGTCAATTCACGCTCGTTGTCCTTGATTGACATCTAGTAATGTGTTAGGGCAATACTTGTGACGGGAAATGTCACGTGGTATGACAAAACTAAATTCGTTCGTTTACCGTGAAATTATAATCCCTTCATCAATATGATCTAATCAATTACGAGATATGAAAGTGTGTCAATCTCGATTATCGATTATATCTTTCACTTCACTATTAAGTCAATATAAGTCGAAGACTCCTTTTCGACTTATGAGTACACATTGGCCAAGGATTTCATCATCGACTTAATTGAATGAAACGCAGATCACAATCTCCTACTATCTAAGAGTAACGAATCCTTTATTAGTCAATCAAAACCTTCATATGATTCTTGACGTACCCGAACGATGTTGTATTAGTGGCCCTTTACAGAGCAACATCAAACACCGCCAAAGTATGACTGTCCTCATATAAGGTACCATGACGACCTCAAGTCAAAGGACCAATTCCACTACCGAACGTTAGAGATTAACCACTGACACTCAAATAGTTATCCATGTGGAATCTCTCGGTGGGTCTCCAATATTTTGTTCTATAACAAAACATCCACATGTTCATTTAAGTGTCACTACACTTTAACTTGTGAGATCAACTACTTACTTCACAAGTAAAAAACGCCACACATGATGGTCTATCCGTAACAACGATATCCGTATCTCGTTATTACTTACGACCACGGACGATTTAAGATTCAATCAAATGTAATTTGTATCTCACAATCACAACTCCTTGTGAGTAACAAATTACGAAGATTTGAATTTACGAACTCCATTATTTATTTAATTGTCTATTAATTAAATAATAAATTTTCCGTTTAATTGCATTAATTATATATATCAAAGGTATTTATGTCCAAAATTGATTGAATTTAGGGCATAATACTTACACCTTGGACAATAGAAATTAGTGCCTTTAGAAGAAAAGTGCTTGATTAGATTGCTTGGAGTTCTACTTTTCTTTATTTGTCTAATAGTGTTATTAGAAAAATAGGTAAAATCACTTCATCTGATACACTTAGGAAGAAGTTAGAATATCTTTATTTAACAAAGATCATGCATTGAAATCACTTCATCTGATACACTTTGGAAAAAGTTAGAATATCTTTATTTAACAAAGATCATGCGTAATAAGTTTTTACACAGAAATGTACACGAGCCACCTCTATCGAAAACCAACTACTTGATTAAATCACTCATTGGTTGGAAAAAGTCAAGTTAAACGAATCTAAGAAGAATGGGGGTAAGGCCAGGAGGTAGAATCTATAGAAAAATGCATTTGGAAGCATAACAATGGCGTCTAAGCCCAAGTCCACAGCTAGAAAGGCCCATGATGGATGGTTTTTCTCCATCTCCATTTCTGGGCCCAAAACTCGAACCAAACTCTACCTTTACCAAAAAGTGCTTTTGTTGGTCAGAACCAAGATTATGGAAAATTAAGGAATCGAATTTTTTTGGTTTAAAATATACTAAAAATAAATGAAAATATCAAATTTAAGTCATAAAACATCTTAGAAAATCAAAAACCCTAATCCTAGTCTAGTTTTTAATGGAAAACGAAAAATCCTTACAAATCTTTTGAATAAAAAAATACTTCTATTCAAATACAATCACTACTAATCATAATATAATAAAATTCATATTCTAATAATATTAAATCAAAATTAGCAATAAAATAAAACGTTGTCACCGATGGAGAAGAGCTGTCATTAAATTGTATGTTGAATCAAATTTTTTTATTGACGATACACACTCGATAAGTTTCATCAAGACAAAAAAGAAATATTATGATTGAATCCATCAACACACACATCAAGGGCCAGGTTTGGGCGTACCCTAGACCAGCCATTTGCCCATTTGAATTTTTTTTCCCATATGAGAAATAAAAAAAAAATTATGTAGAATTTCTTTTAATATATTAGCCCAATTTAAATAGTTTTTAGTCCAAAACCCGTCCCCACACATCTTTCTCTACTAGTTAGAGTTAAACGTGCATTGCACGTTATTTTAAAACACTTTATAGGTGCTATAAAAGTAATATTTCATACCAAATTGTTGGAAAATTTTGATGAGTCTCAAACGGATGAAAGAAAATAAAATTTAGGATAGAAATTTAAAAGAAGAAAGTTGAACACTCAAAACTCAACTTCTATGATTCAAATTTTTTTTTTTTATTTTGAAATACTACAAATGAACAATATTTTTATACTACATTTGGTATATAAGAATTAATTGTTAATTCATGAATTTAAACACCCACTAAAATTTTCAGATGCTTGAATGGAAATAAATTTATATATAATGACTCTAGATTCATGTAGATAAATGTTCATCAAATTAAGATTCATAGAGTCTAGATTAGTGTGAAGGTTAATCAATGAAAATTAATAACATGAAATTCATCCATGACAAAGATTTTGTAATATCTATTACACATTGGAAAACAAAAATTAAGGTATTATTGAAATAATTGAATTGTAGTAAGGTTAAAATCTTCCAAAAGATTATTCTCACTTGATGTGATAACGATCCAAATTTTTACCTTTAAAATCATTATACATGTATCATAAAAGAATACTTTCATAAACAAAAAAAAAAAGATAAATAAATAAATAATATTTTCTAATCATGCGAAGATTTAAAATTAATTTTAAGAAAAATACAATGAACATTATTAAAATCCTTAACTAGATAATTTATTTTTCCTTTATCACCCACGCAAGTACAATCCACCTCTGATCACCTTGAACCTACCCTTTTAGTTACATATAAAATATTTAACATATACATGTGAGACATAAATCTCACTAAATGAGCAATAACGAATTGCATCTCGTATTTAAATACGAAAAATCATAACATACATATAGAAACAAGAGAATTAAAATTCGAACTTTGTGGTTATAATTCTCGTGTGTAGCGCTATTAAACTCCGGTCCTTTAAACTTACACATGTAGGACTCATATCATAATCATAACTTGTATTTTCGTATCATCATATTTATAAAATAAATTTTTATAATTCAAATATTGGAAGAACGGCCCGTTTACTTATGTTTTCTCATATGAATCTTTTGTCTCAAGCTATTGGGGATCTCATTTCCATATTCATACTACTACATTTACAGTTGTATAGAAGAAGATAAAGGTAAATTGAGAAAATTGTCATGTTAGATTTTCACTCCAAAATTTCTTGCACAACGAGCATGCTAAACTTTGTAATATGAAAATGTACGTGGAAGATAAATTAAGAAAAAGAGAGAGGTAAAGTATGGGATAAGTTTTGAGTAAGTGTATGTGATACAAGGGGTATAAATAGGTGTCTCTATTTTTGGTACCAACATTCATTTCCTTATTAATTAACAATGTAATCAATCACTCAACTAATTATCCAATTAACTATATTAATAAATATATATAATTGCTACTAATAAGGTATTGCCATATAATTAAACATTTGATTTAAATTATGTCAAAATAAATATTCTAGCATACCATATAAAAATACAAGATTACTAATTACACATGCATAAATAATGTTTCTAATTTTAATAAATGAAAATTTCTCTAATTGACGTGCAATATTAATCAATCATTAAATCATATTACTGATATTTAGCCAAGGAAAAATATGAACATGTGTAAAAGAAATTGCTTTATGGTCCTAAATTATTGGTCAACATTTAATTAGGTCCCCAAATTAAAAAAAAAAACTTATTCTAGCCCCTAAATTCAATTCTAACGGCTACCTAAGTTGTTTTTGGATGTTATAATCCTCCCACCTGAAAAAAGATTTTGTCATCAAAAATTACCTCAACCGTCGTTTGCAAAAAGTTGTGGATGCTTAGATTTCATTTTCTCCACGCATTTCCAGGTAAACAAGAAAAGTCTTACAAATCTTTTGAATAAAAAAAACACTTTAACTACTAATTATAATACAATAAAATTCATATTCTAATAATGTTCAATCAAAAAGCACAATATGCTTTTTGCCCCTTTTGTTGGCGTAAACCATCACATGCAATCAACACTGCTTGGTTGTGGTTTGATATTAAATAAGGACACGAACACTTTTGTGTGGTCATGGCCTCAGTGAAAGCACGGTCAACCTCCATACGAAATAATTATCGATCAGGACAAGGCATGCAAAATGCAATTGAAATTATTTTTCCACATACAAAGCACAGATGATATTTATAACATATTTTGAACAAATTATTTGAGAAGTTTGGATATCACTTGGAAAAGGGTTCAATATTTTCAACCATTCACAGATTGGTATATGACTCGCAATTTATTGAACAATTTGAAGAAGGTTGGAGAGTAATGATCGATACGTTCGAGTTGCATGATAACGACTGGTTATCGGGACTATATGAGAATAGAGGACGTTGGGTCCCTTGCTACTTCAAAACAATATTTTGGGCTGGGATGTCGCGAACATAGCGAAGTTATAGTATAAACACCTTCTTTGACGGTTATGTGCATTCAAAAACCTCGCTAAAACATTTTTTCGAACAGTATGAACGAGAACTGCGAAATAAGGTTGAGAAGGAATTAAGTCTGATTTCAAGTCTTTCTCACATAGGGTTGGCAAGTTTCAGTTCGGGGTCGGTTCGGCCAAAACCATTACTGAACCACCAATTTTTTGGTCATACCATATCTGCACCATAACTACGTAAATCGGTTCGATTTAATTTGGTTCATATCTCGGTTTGGGTCATTAATAACCACGAAAATAAATTACTTTTTATAAGCCTAGTAGTCAAATTAAAAAAAAAAAACAATGTATGAAAAAAAAAGCTCAATGAAAACAAAAACGTAATACTAAACCAATATAGCAAACAACATCCCAAATGAAAATGTAAACAATATCTCAATTCTCAAATGCAAAATCGGAATTTAACAAACAATATTTTCAACATAACAATACTAAACAATATCTTTGTCCCTTGATCCTTGTGCATCAAACTTGATTTCTAATCAATAACTTAAAAGCTACAACCTCAATCTATATTCAATCTTCATTCTTCCCACAACTCTTACTAGCATACATCAAAACTCAAAGCTGATTCCTATATAGTAAATACGAAATGAAAGTAGAGTAACAATACAACCATACTACCAAATCCAGAAACTCGAGTGAAGACAACTGTCGGCTAATGTCTTGTTGAATTTGATTCCAATTTTCTTTGTAGTAGGGTTAATACTTAGTAGGTAAGTGATAACTGGGTTAGGTTACTTAATGAGTAGGTAATGGGCCATAAATTCTGGGCTAGAGAAATTATAATAAAAAGAATAATGAAAAGTCAAATTGCCCAAATTTTTTTTAAACAAATAATCGGTTCAGGGCGGGACGATGGCTTAAATACCATACCCGTCCTGCACCACTTTGAACCGGGTTACTAAAATCAAATACCATATCCACCGGTTCAATTTTTTCACTCCATTCGGTTCGGTTAACCGCAATTTTTGATTTTAACAATTCGAATTGTCATCCCTATTTTCACAGATGGTACCATGTGCTATGACATACGATTTCGAGAAGTTCAAGCTGAGTTTATAGAAAAAGTTTACTGCGACCTTATATTTGCTTCGCAGTGACAGTCGGGGATGACGTATGAAGTACGGGAGGATGTTGTGTGTGTCGATCGCAAAACAAAAAAAAAAAAACATTTTTTGTCTCATTTCAGAGAGAGACGTGTGACATTAGTTATAGTTGCCACTTGTTTGAGTTTTACGGAATAATTTGCAGGCACGCATTCGTAGTGTTGATTCGTAATGATGTTACCGTACTATCAAATCGCTATATACTGAGGAGATGAAGGAGAGACATAAGTAGAGCACATACGAGGGTATCGGTTAATTACGATAGGTAGGTGAGTACTCTTGGGCAGTTGAGGTACGACAATATGAGTCAAGCATTCGCCTCGATGGCAAACCTTGCAATAGACGATGAAGTCCGCTCACGTGCGGTAATGGATTGGATTTAAACCATAAAGAAAGAGCTTATGATGCCATCACCAAGCAATGGAAGTAATATCTTATCGCATCACACTTTTCAGTTATCCTAGCAAGGTATTGGATCGCAAAATACAGTCGGCAAGAACATATATGATCCTAATCAGTCAAAGAAAAAGGGCGCACCTAAGAAACTTCGAAGAAAAAGCCCATTGGAGATGCGCTTGAAGAAAGCAAAGGTAGATATATTAACCCATTTGTCGGCGTAGTTAAAAAACTAAACAGTAATTATCATTTACTTGGGTGTACATACAGGTGCCGTCGATTGCATGCAAAAGAAAAAAACTAGTAGCGAGCCATAGTGGCATGGCAAATGTTCCACCAACTTCTCAGGTATCTCAAGAACAACATGCCATGCCAACACCATCATCGTATTCACAACAAGTCTTGGTACGTAATTACATTTCATCATTTTTTTGCGTTGGATGTTTTATTTATGTTTTTAGTTTATGTAGGGTGGTGAGGAAAGTTACGCATTCGCACAATACATACCATCATCCAATATAATCCAACTGGCGACAACAAATGTTATGTAAAATTCTGATGGTAAATCCTCATCTAAATACACTAATTTCCACTTCAATTTTTTTAGTTGCATGTATTAATTTCTGTTTTTGGATGTTAGATAACGTGGGTAACAACTATTATCCACATGCATGGCATCAAGGAGGCACGGCATCAAGACTCTAATGATCCATTTACGGGCCTCCTAATGTGAAGGTTCTATTTTGCCCAATCAAGACTCCAATGATTTTCTGTTGTTATTCTATCAATTATTTGATGTTTTGTGCCTAAGAAAATATAATCATGTTTTACATCTAATGATAGATTATGTTTTTATCAGAATTTCATTGGTTTTTTCGTAGGAGACGGTTACATTACAATAGCACAAGCCATGAGCTTAAAAACTGAAGACATTACTGGAATTTGTCTTCGAAATGGCCAATTTTAACTGTTATGGTAGTTTCCATTCTCCTGATTGACAATTAACTTACACTCTACCATTTCTATGTGTCATCGTCTTGTTTTTTGAATTTCTTTATCTCAAAGTGGGCTTAGGTTGAAGAGAACAAATATAGCACATTTATCACTCAAGAAAGTCCCAATTGCAATTTCCATCTAATTGTGAAGAAATTTATGCAATCTTTCTTGATTATTGGAAATAAGTATTTATGATATACTACCTATACTGCACATGATCTTACTGGTGCTTATTGAAAGATCATCAAATTCAAGCAATCTTTCTTGATTATTGGAAATGAGTATTTAGGATGTTTGGCCTAGTTTATGCACAAAAACCGTTTTTATGGTTATCATCCCATGCTGAACGGCCTTTTTTTTTTTTTTTTTGGTGTCAATTCCAAGTGAATGATAGTGAACTCAGTCTAGTCACCCTTGCTGGAAAAGTTGTATGGGATATGTTAATCTTTTCTTATGCTTACATTAAAACTGAAGGATTTATACTGTCGCCTAATTCTCATTAGCTCATCTATGGTTAATGCAGGGAAATATGCACAAGTTACCAATAACCCTGAAAACGATGGCTGCATCAATGTTGTTCTGCTCATCTGGAAGAGAGCCACCCCGTGTACCTTTTGTACAAGTTTTGTTTTGGCAACGCTGAAGCGTATGTTGAAGTGAAACATAATTTTGCCTTACTACCTAGCAACTAATTTTGATGGATCTAGTTGTAATATGTCATCTATTTTTGTAAGTGTTTACTGAAGGGAAAAAAAAGCTCAATGTTAGATAGCAGTTCTGTACATTCTGACTAGGAGAAATTGTGCATATCTAAAGGCCATTCGTTGAAGTCACAAAAGTTAGTAGCTATTGCATGGAGCTGCAAATTATTATACAAGCGAAAGTAGTTCATTCACTTAACACGAACACAAAACCCCTTAAAGCTAATGAAACATTAACCGCTGCTCGATCGGCCCTTTCCCCTTTGTGTTTGCATTTGTAATGCCTTTTCCCTTGTGGATCGTCACATTCATAGAAATACGTATTTATTCTTCATCGTTCAGTCAAACTTGAGATTGGAACAAGAGGGTCATATTGTCAGATGTTTCATTTGCCACTTCTTCAACCTTCGTGACTCTAATGGTACTCAATTCACTACTGCTTAATCTTCTCCCAAAATCCGCACTTTATACTGCAACATTTGAAAATTTTCCCTTTGTTAGCAATCCCTCTTTCAACCACAAAAAACTTCTGAAACCCATTGGTACACCGTGGACATCAACGTCTTATTGGACAATCGACAAAGAAGTGTCCCTTGTTCCTGCACCCATGGCATAGTCCAGAATTCTTACCCACCATTCCGAGAACGCAATCACATAGAGAATTATAAATGAGCATACCATAAAAAATGAAACAATAATTCTCAGCTTCCATTCAACAACAACTCAAAAAGCAGGAAACATTTCTCCTCAAATTACATCCAATAGCAACTTAAAAGGTACGAAACACAACTCAAAATGCAAGAAACAATTCTCCTCAAATTCACAGCAACTCAAAATACAAGAAACAAATCTCTTGTGAAGAATTAATCAATCTACCTAATGTTCAAAAAAAAATTATATTTCACAACTAATCTGCTTTTAATACAATGAGTTTAAAGCAATACAACATATTCAGATTTGGAAAATATATGTTGATGGCTTGATGCAAAGAAGGATGACACCTGTAAACATAAATTTTAAGAAATAAGATGAAATCACATAATAAAATTACGGGAAAACAAACAATTCACAATAGCACTTCGATTCACATAATACTGCAGATAAATCACTAATTAAACCACATACTTATCATTTGAGTCATAATACCGTGTACGAAGTGCGATTTGTTGGATGCTTGAGGTGGGTCTTCATTGTTTCGCGATGGCCGAACTGTTGAGATGGCGATGGCTTTGTCGAATGGTGAAACATGGACAACCCGCTTAAGTGGAAGAGAGTGCTGGAGAAAACTTAGCAGCCAGTGTCGAGTGACATGGTGCTTCTACGGTAGCGATTGACTTTTTCGAAAATGGTGTTGCTTTTTGGAGGGTTCGAGAATGGGAAAATGAGCAGAGATAGTGGGCTTTACATGTTGAAAGAGAGCCTTTTCTTTTCTTTTCTTTTATTGTAGATTTTTTTTGGCTCCATTATCCACGTTACATTGTAAGGCAGATTGTGAAGGCAATCGTACGAGGAGTGAGATTTTTTTTTTTTTTTAATTGTACACACTCGATAAGTCATATTAAGGAAAAAATTGATAATATGATTGAATCTGTTAATACACACATCAAGGGATAGATGTGGGATAGCTTAGCCCAACCATCAGCCTATTTAAATATTTCAAATTAAATTTTCTTTTTCATATGAGAAATTATTTTTTTTATGTGGAATTTCTTTATATTGGCCCAATTTAAAAAGTTTTTAGTCTAAATCCATCCCTACACACCTTTAACTTTTTCTGTACTAGTTAGAGTTGAACGTAAGTTGCAAATTATTTTGAAATGCTTTATGAATGTTGTAAAAGTAATATTTGATATTAATTTGTTGGGAGGATTTGATGAATCCCAAACGAACTAAAAACTCAACTTTTATGATTCAATTTTTTTATTACTAGTATGAAATGCTATAAATAAGTCACATTTTTATATTGTATTTGGTACATAAGAATTAATTGTTAATATATGAATTTAATTACCCATTAAAATTTCTAGATATATGAATAGAAATAAATTCATCTATAGTAACTCTAGATTCATGTTGAACAAAATTCATTGAGTTTAGATTAGTGTGTGTTAATTAATTGAAAATTAATAACATGAAATTCATACATGGCAAAAATTTTGTAATATTTATTACACACTGAAAAATGGAAAGTAAGATATTATTAAAATAATTGAATTACAGTAGGTTAAAATCATTTAAAAAATCATTCTCATTTGATTTGATATTTTTGATATATTATAGACCGATTTCACTAAATTAATGAATAGTCAATAAAAAGAGACAAATGAGGACTTCAATGCAATGAGCCACTCGTCAATATTTGCTCAACCATACCCAATAAATGATGGTTCAATCGTAAACCAAATCCTCATAAGCTCTGCCAAATTTCCTATATTTTAAGTTTGTACGACGAATTTCAAGTATTAAAATACAAAAATTGTTACAAATTGTATTATCAGAAATACAAGTAATGTTAACCTTCTTATAATTGTAAAATTGTAAAAATCCTCTGATTAATAATATGAATGTTTGAAGATAAGGAGTCAAGTAGCTTGAATCCTGGTTTTCGAGAATTTGTTAAAAATTTGATTTGTTGAGATTTGACTTATTCAGCACTTAAATTTCGGGGTTTGAACTTGGACTTGAATTTGATTTGATTTGAAAAGGGCTTTGATAATTTTGGACTTGGCGAAAAAGATTTTGATCTTGGGGTTCACTAGATTTAGATTTGAGAGGATTTCTTCTCTTCTCCCTACTTTGGAATTTCTTCAGTACTATATGATTGTCTTATGCTCTTTTCCTTATTCCTCCATCTTACGAACCATTGGTCTTATTTATATGGGAATGTTCGTGACCAATTTTGGTAACCACTCAATTATCTATAATTAAAAGGAAAAATTGAGTCATTATAATTTTATTTATTTATTTATTTAAAAAAAAGTGAAATGGGCATTCCGAATTTTATGGACCTTAGTAAATTTCAATTTAATAAATTTAATTGGGCTAATTGTTCATATCAAACCAATCCATTTTTTTAAATATGTCTATAAATGCCCCCTCAAAATTTATTTATTTATTATAAAATAAATAAATTACTAAATCTTAATTTTCAATTTATTTTTTTTAACTTCAGTTTAGAATTTGATTTAAACTCAAACTTCCCATTAGTAAATTGATACAATTGAAAAGTTTGAGAACAAACTATGAATTTAATTTAGAATAAAATCTTTATCCTTCAAATTTAAGAACCAAGATTTTTTTTTTACGTGAATGTTATTGTTTATTTATTTATTATATACAATCCGTAACTCATTTGATTTTGAACAGGCTTTTTATGTTTTATGGTAAGTTAGGCTTGAATGAAGTCTGATACTTACCTATTTATGTGAATGAATTATGAGATTTGAAAAGAAGTTGGTTAAATTTTACAAACAAAGGTAGGGAAAAAAAATTTAATGGGTTCCACATAGGTAGAGAAACCAAACCAAACAATTGTTTGGTTTCTGCAATTGTTTGGTTTATTTAATTTTTTTTTTTTGTACCCTTTTTGTTTATTTTGTGGTTAACCTTTTTTTTTTTTTGCTTTCTCTCTTTCTTTCTCTCTTTCTTTCTCTCTCTGTTAACTCTCCTTTTATTTTGACCCTCTTTTTTTTGGTTGATTATTGTTATTATTAATTTTAGTATGGTTATCTTAACAAAATTTAAACTAACATTCTTCATTTTTTTAGGGATTCAACTTTTGAGGCAAGTCAAGAATTTTGATGTTCGAGATTTTCGTCATGTGGAGATTAAATTTTTCATGTTGCAATTATTTTATGAGTTCAGACAATGTTTATTTATGAACAAACTCAAAATTACAAACTTTTCATGGACATCGAAGTCTACGGACTACCACCTTTCACAATCTAAGACACTCTATGTTGAGGGTCAATGGCATGTTCATTTGCTGTCCAAGGCACTTTGTATTGAGAACCAAGGATCAGCTCCTTCAACCGTCCAAAGTACTTTGTATTGAGGACAAAGGACTTGATTCTTTAACTATCAAATGCATTTTGTGTTGAAGACCAAAGATCGGCTCCTTCGACTATCTAAAGCACTTTGTATTGAGGACCAAGGACCGACTTCTTCGACTGTCCAAGACACTTTGTGTTGAGGATCAAGGATCGGTTCCTTCGACCGTCCAAGGTACTTTGTGTCAAGGACCAAGAACCAACTCCTTTGACTGTCCAAGACACTTTGTATTGATGATCAAGATTGATTCTTTTGACCGTCTAAGCATTTTATGTTGAGGACCACGGACCTATTTCTTCGGCCGTTCAAGGAACATTTTGTAGAGACCACTTACATATTTGGGAGACTTATGATCTTAAACATAAATGATTTTAACAGATTTATTGGCCGTTTAATAATCTTTTTTTGGCTAATTCTCTCTCTCTCTTGTAAGAATGGGTGGGACAAGCTCTAATGATCGTGAGTATTCTAATATACACGAAATCGTTGAGTTTAAAAATCAAGGTAACAGTTCCCTTCATTTTAAAGATACTGATGTGAAGTACCATGCCCAATCTGGCATACGATGTGAACTTAAATTTAGCATTCACTAGCCAATGATAGATCCATCTTCTAACCTCTTGGAGCATTGTCGGAGTTGCATATGCCCACCAATAGTGATGTCACGAGAGATTTGGATACTGGCAAGTTCAACCGCTTTAGCATTCATCTTCAATTTTTATGTCTTCTTCTTTATTATTCCCAGAGCATGGAGTGCATCTCAAAAGCCATAATTTGTGAGAGAATTAGCAATAAAAAATTATGATGGGGAAGCACACTTGTCAATCGTTGAGAGATTTCTTTTCTTCCAAAATTTTGGGAGTGGTCTTTATGGGTCCAACAACTTCTGCTCAAGAGGAATCTTTACGAATTAGCTTTTGTAGTCAATTCTGCTACAAAAGATTATCATCATCCAAACTCAATTTATAATGCCCTTGTATGAGGTTTGGTGTCCATAGACTAATACCTTTGTGATCGCTAATAGTGAAATTGGCATTTCTTTTTAGGACATCTGCGAGATAAGTGGACTTTCGATCATGGGTCATTATTATAAGAAAGTAGCCCCATGCCTTTCAGAGTTGATGGATCATCTTCCCAAGTCTTGTCTTTACCTCTTTAGTGTTTTCGGATTGATCACAAATGTGAATGAATCTGATTGCATTGCTCATGAAAAATTTGATCTATTTTTGGTTTCATGAGAATGGTTATGCTGCCCAGAATCCTTGACAACACAAGAATTATAACAATAGGTGTCATCAAAGAATATCAAAGGATATACAAAGGCCCGTGTTGGAAAATAAGGTAAGAGATATTTCTCGTAGGGATCAGGGTCATTGGAGCGGTTTGCCAATATCTCTGTCTATGGAGGAAGAAGGGAAATTAGAGATAGCAGCTTATCTCTCCCTGTGACTTTGTTATTTTGTTCTTTCATCTGGGGAACAATGTATAAGAGTTAGGACTTTTAAAGCATCTCTTAAGATGGTAGGCGGGTATACTTATAGCCCAGTTCCACCCATATTAGTGAGCATTTATAGAGGACTTACACGAACGTCAAACCTGAACCTTGGCTTGATTTCACATTCATTTCCTGGACATTTTCTTTATGCTTGGGCTACAATTTATTTTATCCAAGGTTTTATGCTCATGTGGACAAGAGTTATTCTCGCCCTAAAGTCCGAAGATATGCTGTCACTTTCAATGCTTTCCAATCTGGGGAGAAAAATGTTGTTGAATGTTAGGACATTATCCGTGGAATGATGTCAGTGACTTTTGCTGGAATCCATTTTCCTCATCGTTTCATCTTGATGTACGTGTGGACGACCAACCGAGGTCTGTGGATACTTCAGAATTTATGATGATTATTCGATCTTGATTTCTTTCTTATTGTCGAGGAAATTCCTCTTTCATTCTTGAGGCGTATAATCCTTACAAGTTTGTGAGACAAACTTGGCTTTAGACAAAAACTCCCCGATTCATCAAAAAAGTTGGGCATTGTCCCTAATGTAGGTGACATGTATCGCGTTTGGTTTTCTTTAACTCGGACGATAAGTGGGTCTATATTCCATATTCCAGAGTATATGAGGAATACTCATCAAAACGTTGATGTTGAATACCAAGCTTGGTGGAATAGCTAACTGTTGCCAATCTTGATTAAGGTTTAAGTGCATGTTTTATTTTCTAGTGAGAGTCGTGACTTTATTCTTGATCAGACTTCGAACAGGGTCATAACTAAAGGGTTAAATCCTCCAAATGTTGTTCCTAAAGAGACTTCTCAAAAGAGAGAACAAACCATCAAAATAAAAGAGGTATTAAGAGAATTAAAATTATAGTTCACTCAACATAGTTTATTTCCACCTTTGAGCCTGCTAATAAGGTGTCAAAGGCAATTTTGATTCCAGATCACAGTAAACCTGGAAATCGAGCATCCCAACCACCGAAAAAACTCTAACTCTAGAAGACGAAAGTTCTAGAGATCATGTATACTTTTTTTAACGTACTACCTGTATTTAATCTCATGCTACAATCTTCAATTTCAGGCTCTTCTTTTCCTAATATATAAAATTAAACGATCAATAGAACCAAGGTCGCTTCAAGCTGTTCCGAGTTCTTAGAAAGGTGAAGTCGGAGTTTCTTACATTAACACTAGTCTCCCGAACATACCATCAAATGGTGAATTTTTAGACACGTCGCCTAGAACATAAAATGTAAGTATATTTCTTATTTTCGCTTGCCTCTCTTTTTTTCTTTTTTTTCGAGATCCTACTTCATTTTTTTTGTAGGTTTTCTAAGCATCCTTAAATAACTAAATTTCTCTATGAATCTAAAATTTTTACAAGATCAGATTGGCGAGAATGACGGACAAATCGATGTACTTCAAGGAATAGATGATAGTCATGATTCTCATTACTTTCCTTACAAATATCCAAGCACCATCAATGAAGGTATTCCATCACTTATCATGGGTGATTTTAATAATAAAGATGAAGTGAATTTAGACTATGGGAGCTAACATTTTGGAGATCAATCAAGAAATCCAGTTGTTCCATCTTCATTAGCTTTAGTCAACATTCTGCCTTCAAAGATAAACAATCATCGAACTGTGCCAATTTGCTCTTTCATGTCTCGTCTTCCGCTTGAAATTACCCAAATGCCTATTTATTCAAAGGCTACTCTGTAGGAAGCTATGATTAATTATCTTCAAAAGTGTTTTAAGAACATCTTGAAGCATGAATTTTCTAACATTCGATCTTGGTGGGATGAAAATAATTTAATTTTTCAAAACGTGATTACCAGCCTACTCCCACAGATCCAACACCTTTGAGAAAATGCATGGACGTGTTTCTTAAAGAAGTTGATTCTTATTTATCCGAAAAAAAAGCAACACTTGGATTGTTGTTGAAGAAAAGGCTGAACAGTCAAAACTTTTGAAAATTTAGCTAGAAGTGCAGGATTCCACATGTTCTTCATTGGAAGATAACATTAGTCATCTAACTTCTGAGCTAAATAGACTCCACGATGAACTTCAAATACATCAAGGACAAAAGAGTATGCTAGGAACTGTGAAGGCAGCATTGGAGAAATCACACACTAGAGATATCAATAGCATAGCATCCATTGATCAAAAAAGGAAGACCCTTGAAAATAATTTCTTGCAAGTGGTCAATGGCAAGTGATCTTGATGAACTTGAGACTTTCTGATCTTTTTTTAGACCACATTGTATGAACTTTGACTTGCTATTATTTTTTTCTCTTTTTATGATAAACTTTTCTTTTTCATTTTTCTTGTGCATTTTTTATTGTAGAAAGTGGTAAACAAATTAAATGAATTTAATAGTTATAATTGAACTTGAATTTATAATTTATTCAAGCTGTCTACGTACTCAATCAGGAACAGGTCGAACGTAATATATTACAAGAACATAATTTTTTGTTTATTTGGGATCGATCACAATTTATCCTCTTGGGGGCCAGGAGTTTTCTTTTTCTTTTTTTATAATGTAAAATTTATAAAATAAAAAACTTCAAGTGTAAAAACATTTTAGAAAACTTTCCATTAATAGGCCTGATTTGCAGTCCATCTTTGTCAATAATCTTGTATGCTCTGTTAGTGAATGAATGGATAACAAGAAATGGACCATCCCACTTAGACTGAAAGTTACCCCCAGTTTTTCTTGTGCTTATGATCGACCTGCATATGAAAAGTACCAGATCTCTAGCTTGAAATGATCTTGATCATACCTTTTGTTTGAAGGACTTCGCTATTCAAGTTTGATAGCACTCCAGTTGCATTTGCACTTCTAACATCCTCTCATCTAAAGCTTCTAGTTTTTCCAATCGAAGATGGGTATTTTCTTCCATTGTCAAACGTTCCTGAATGGCAATTCTAAGTGACGAAATTTGACACTCTAAAGGAAGTATAGCTTCCACTCCATGCCAGTCTCTTTTTGATTTGAAAACAACATTTTTTAGCATACTGCAAAATGTTTTGTTGAACGCCTCAGCCAATCCGTTAATTGCTGCATAGTACAAGGACGAGTTGTACTATTTGAACCCAAACTTTGCACATAAATTGTTTATGTGGCTATTGTAGAATCGTTTGCCATTATCTATGATGATGTGTTGCAGGGCCCCATATCGATAAATGATCTGGATACAGATGAAATCTGCAACATTTTTCTTCTTTACTTTCTTCGATCGTACGACTTCAACCCATTTAGAGAAATAATCAGTCCCAACGAGGATGTATGAATGTCCCGCTAAAGATTTTGGAATTATAAGTCCAATTACATCGAGACCCCATGCATCGAACGACCATGAAACAACTGCCGAATGTAATAGCTCCAAGGTTGATGGATGAAATTCATATAAACTTGGCAAGCTTCACAATTTTTTGCATAATTCATAAAATCTTGTACCATAGTTGGCCAGTAGTACCCCATCTTCTTTATTCAAAAATGGAGTTTGGGTCCAGACTGATGGGCACCATAAATTCCAGAGTAAGCTTCTTCCATGACATGTATTGCTTCATCATTACTTAGCAATGAAGGAAAACTTCATCAAATGATTGTTGATATAGCGTTTCCTTATAAAAGACAAAGTGGGAGACACACCTTTTGATTTTAATCTTGTACCGTTGATTGTCTGGTAGCTTTTGATGTTGAAGGAAATCAATTATTGGTTGTCTCCAATCTTCTCTTTTGTCATCTTTGACTACTTCAACACTATTGTTCTCTTCCAAATTAATGGACAGCAACGACGGAAATACCCATCTTTGAGCAACTGATATAGACCTAAAACAACGGCCAAATTAGTTATGGCATCAGCTTACTTATTTTCACTATTAGGTACGAATTTTATTTTTATAGAATCAAATCGTTTCATAAGCATTGACGCATATTCATGATATGGCTTCAAGTTTGAATTACGAACTTTATACTCAGTTAAAAGTTGGTTGATTATCAATTTAAAATTTCCAAAGACTTCAAGCTAGTAGATATCCACATCTATTTTTGTCTCTAAGCCAATGATAAGGGCATAATATTCCACCAAGTTGTTTGAATATTTCTCTATTCAAGCAAAAGAGTAAGGCATGGCGAGATCATGAGGAGTGACAAAGAGTACTCATGCTCCAGCACCATAACTTCGGGCTATCCCGTCGAAGCATAGCCTCCATGATGATATGACTTCAGTAAATAGAACTTCTATATCTGGAAGGTCTTCTTGAAGTTCCCATTCCATCGAACTTGGATGGTTAGTAAGGAAATCTGTCAAAACTTGTCCTTTAATAATCTTTTGTGGAATGAATTTGATATCAAACTCAAAATAATATCAGTGCCTACTTTCCAATCCTTATAGAAATAGTCAGCCTAGACAATATGTACTTTAATGGATCAATCTTCGAAACAAGATTGATTGTGTATGATAGCATATAATGTCTTAATTTTTTAGCAGCAAAAAATAATGCAAGGCATATCTTTTTAATAGGTGAATACTTCATTTCAATGCATATCAGTCTCCGGCTTAAGTAATAGAGCATATTCTCTTTTACTTCATCGTTGAATTAGACGAGAAGTGCTCCTAGAGAATATTCTTATACTTCAACATAAAAAGTCAGTGGCATCCTTGGGATTGGAGCTATGAGTACAGGTGGATGAGACAAATATTGTTTAATGTTTTGGAAAGCATTTTAACAAACATCATCCCACTCAAATAGTACATCTTTCTTCATTAATTCGTTGAATGGATGATGACGTCCGGCAAGATTAGAGATAAATTTGCGAATGTATGCAAGTTTTCCTTGAAGACTTTTTAACTCATGTATATTTCTTGACTCTGACATGTTGATTATGCGTTAATTTTTGATTAGTCTATTTAAATATATAGGTGTCAAACAATGGAACTGAGAAATTTTCCAAAGATCACATCAAATGCACACTTCATCGAATTCATCTTCAGTTGATGTCTTCAAAATCTTTTGAAAACATCCCTAAATCTTGTAAATGATCATCACGTCTCTTTTTTAACAACAAGATCATCTACATAGCATTCCAAATTCTTATGTGGAATGTCATCAAAGATGTTTTGCATTGCCCGCTGGTAGGTTGCCCCTGTATTTTTTAATCAAAAAGGTATAACTTTATAACAATATACATGTCCTTAGGGTTACAGAATGATGTAAGCTCATCGTCTTTCAGATTCATTCATATTTGGTTGTATCCAAAAAATCCGTCCATGAAAAATAAGACTTCATACCTGGTAGTTATATCCACCAACTCTGTTATCGAAAGTTGAAAATCATCCTTTAGACATGCTTGATTCAAATCCCGAAATCAACGCAGATTCTTAATTGTCCATTCTTCTTTTTGACAGAAAAATAGTATTCATAATCCACATTGGGTATTTAACATCGCGTATCAATCCAACTCCATTAAGTTTGTTGACTTCCACTTAAATTTGAGGAATCAGTTCTGGTCGAAATCTTCTTTGAGGTTGCTTTATCGGCCAAACTCCATGTCTTACTACATGATAATGCACTGCAATTTTAGGATCTAACCCTGACATTTCCTTATAAGACCATGCAAGCACATCTGATGTGAATCCAATTCGCACGGTCCCTATTGAACCCACAAGATTTAACACCAGATCCCAAGAACGCCCAAGTACGACCAATGTTTAGGATCTAATCCCCAAACGTTAAACCAAGCAGTCGAAAATATATTAAACCAACAACCTCTTGATCATAAAGTCTCGAAATCACACCCGAATTGTGGATTTGAACCAATAAAATATGAACCAAAAAACCCAACAAGAACGAATCTTGAAAGACCCCTCGATTACATAATCCAAAGTTTCAACCCGATGTTTTGAACGCCTCAAGAAATAAATTCTTAATAAGTTTGGTATTATTGTTCCATCAAGAGACAAAATTGAAGCAAAGATTTAAAGAGAATTTTTATTAATTCATGAATAAAGACTTGTAATGTAAGAATACAATGAAAGAGAATTCCTATATTTATACTAGTTGTAAAGCCCTAAAAAATCTAGTAAAATCGTGCATTATTCGTCCAAGATTACAAAGATATGGAATAAAAATAAAATCTAGCAAAATATGAAAAATAGCGAAAAAGGAAAATTTTTGTCCCAAATTACACTATGCGATCCATAGTATAATCCAACGCAGTCGCATAGTTCATTTGAAATCCTTCAATTTGTTCTCGGGAATGGTCTAGTCTCATGCCTTTTATACTATATGGCCGCATAGTATTAAATTTCAACACCAACTTTTTCATGTGTAGAATTTCGTAACAATTCCGGATTGTACTCATGGGCGAAAATCCGACACCCGAGCTGAAAGTTATGCCCGTTTTAATCCACACTGCTCATTTTTCTATATGTCGTCCAAAACTTTGAATCTAATTCTCTTCGGCTCTCAACGCCAACATTCTTGAAATGTGAACTTCATTATTTTTAATCCCGTAATCTCGCCACTTAATTTCATGATTTTATTGGTTTTGATCGAACTCGGCTTTGCACTTAGTGTCTTCCCTCCAATCATGGAACTTGTTATCTTCAATATTTTGGACTCGGTTGTTCGACATATAAATGACCATCTTTATCAACTCCTTTCAAGTCTCGAACTTGGCTCAAACACTTAATTTGCATGGCTTGTTGGCTAGAATTAAACTTAAACTTTGCACTTGGCTTTCTTCCAACAATAATCAAATTCTCGGTAGTTTGGTGCACAACCTGGATCATATCAACATCTTTGTATTCATGAAGCAAATGAATGTATTTAGATTCCTCTTTTTGACTGAGGAGGGCACTTACAAATACTGGTGTTGAGTTTTCTTCCGTCCCCAAGTTCAATTGATAAGTCATCCACAGTAGTTTATCCCCTTCTACAAATTTAAATGGGGATGGTTCAGGTTCATCTGTTGTGACAAAATTTTTAGACTCGAATTTTGAGTTGAAATCTTCTTTCGAAAGCTATGTGATTGATAGAGCTTCTTCCTTATCTTCATTACCATTTAGGGATGGGTAAACTTTTTGATGTTTTCGTCTTCTTCTTGATCGTTGAGGCGTCGGACTTGGATTTGAAGTTTTGATTCTAAGTCAAAAAAATGCAAACTATCTTTGGGATAATTTTTTAGAAGCTTATGCATTCTTACCAATTTGAGTAGAAGAAGAAGGAGTCTCACTTAACCTTTGGAAGATAGAAGCTTTACCTTTTACGTCAATCATTGGAGAGGGTTTTTCTTTTAACCTTTTAAACACTGAAAATCTAGCATTCCCATTTTCCATTCGATCAAACATCTAAGGTCTCTATTGTTTGGATTTTTTTTCTGCAACTTCATAAATTTGAATCAAATGGGTTTGAGGAAATCTTCTTGACCATAATCTTTGTTGGTGGATTGGGATCGTATATCAAATCATACTTGGGTTGAGACATCGAGGCTCCATCAGAATTAGAAAAGATACCCCACCTGAAACAGCAGTATCAAGATCACCTAATTTTCAAGGCTCTCCTTTCCCAAATTCGACATTTTCAGAAAACTTTTTAACTTGAGGATTGTAACATCCTTTGAAAATCTATTTTGATTCAACAGTTCCTTCAATACTCGACACTTCTCGTTTGGATGAGCTAGAAATACAGAGCTTTGATATGTTTGGAAAGGATGTCGAAACTTCTGATGTAGATTTACATTCCACAGGGACCACCATGAGCTGATGGGACAAAAGTAATTTTGGAATACTAGGTATTGGAGAAGTTAATTTTTTCTTAATACGTCAACATCGATTGATTCTATTTGAGGTCTTTTTGCCTCTAGAGAATCATTTAGATGTAAATATTGATTTGCCTTTGATAAGCTGATTAGATTCAGCAACACTAAATGTATCATAATCGTCTGCATCTTTTTTAATTCTGAATCTAGACATGGTCAGCCCTACAGAATTACACTATTTATCTTTCATATAAAATTTGACATCAGTAAAATAATATTCTTCTTCAAAAAATGGTTTCGATTCAGTTATCACAGATTTAACTTCTTCATTTCGACTATATTTGAAGCATTGTTGTCAAGTCGAAGGTACTACTCTAGTTTCATGAAGCCAATCACGCACCAGGAGTAACTTATATGATATTTTAGCATCAACGATATGAAAGAGAGCTAAGAAAATTAATTTTCCTATTCCCAGCTTCAGGCAGATCATGCCAATGGCTCGTTGACCTTTTTTATTAAATTCTTGAATCATGATTTTGCTCATGTTAAGTCTGGGCATTGGGTGGGTCGGTCCGAGTATTTTAATACCCAGAACCACCCATTATACTTCGGGTATTTCGCAAATAAAATTGATCGGGTCTTTGTAAATGTTGGAACCAAACTCGAACTCGAATCGTCGGTTTCGATTCTACCTATAACATTTTTATATATTTTTATTTAATAAATTTTTCACATAGACCTTTTTGATACATATATCTAATACGTTGCTACTAGAAAATATATGTGCAATGGAGAAAATCCAATTAAAAAATCTTCAAAAAGCAAAATATTGGATTTAGAAGTCATGAAAATAGGAGAAAATCAAAAAAATCAAAAATGAAATTATAATTTGAGAATAAATTATTTTTCTTAATAAATCTTATTCGATCTCCAAGAGATGCATACTAGGCAAATAATTTAATTATGAACAATACTTGAATTATTCTACTTGTAAAACGATCTAATATAAAAATACTAATTGAAAGCATAGCTAATATAGTATCAAAAAATTACGATCCACATATTGAACTTGTTCTGTTTGAATAAAAAATAAATATTTAAAAAGAGAACCACGAACTTAAGATAACAAAAAAGCACAAAACAGCGCGAACAATGAGTATATCAAATTCAATTGCCGTGCGTTATGCAAAAATTAAAAAAATCACTTAAGTTTATTAATAATACACGAAAGTAGAAAGCTTGAATTGCAAAAGAATGAACGCTTTGATTCATTAACCTATATTACAATCAGTTTAAAATTTTTGATTTATAAAAAGCTCAAATTATAAACTTTAACATATCATAAATTTTGAGATGCAACAATTCGATGTAAGAAGAGATGTAAATAAGTAAAAATCAAACTTATTTTTTAGGGTTAAAGTTTAAAATTTTAGACTGATTACTACCAAAAATTAGAATTTTTAGGTTTTACATTTTTTTCCAGCCAATAACTTATAAATAAAATTATTTTATAAAAATTGGTTTCATTCGAGTACCCACGGTTCTAGTTCAAAAACCAAGAACTGAATCGAACCTAGTCGGTTCTCAGTTCTAAGCTCTGATTCCTAATTTATTTTTGGGAATCGGACCGAAACCTCCGATTTCAATTCTGCTTAAAATGCGCCTAGCTCCTGGATAGATTACCAACACTAATTTCAATTTTCTTCACTGTTTTGACCGGCATAATGTTCACAACAGATTCACAATTGATCATTATAGAATTTATTCTGCATTCTCGAAAATGACCACTAGCATACAATGGTCTATTATGTAAACGAGAACCCAGATGTAAATCTTCATCATCGAATGTTATGGAGGCCATACAATCTTATCGAGTTATGGATCCAATATATTCTAAGATTTTGCCTTCATATTCTTGTAGATCTATTAATTTCGCGGTCAAAGCCATTCAATCATCGAAAAGAAGATTAAGAGACTCTACTAACTTTTATTGATAGGAACATTGTTGAGTCTTAAGATAGTTTTATTTTGTTTCGAACTTTGTCCTGATACATTCATTCATCTCATTTTTCTTCTCTACATTGATAATATTGGAGGTAAAACATTTCTTATCAAAGAAAACCTTTGGAAAATAATCACCCAGGGTTGGTAGTCTAGGTGAACGTGTGAAAGAGCTTCTATCCCATTGATTAGTAAATAATTTTGATTTGGCTTTAGACCTTCTTCTTTGGTTGTTCCTTGGTTTCGATTTCTTATTACAAACACTAGAACTTGGGAATTGTGAAGCCTTTGACGACGTCTTTTTACAAAGGTCAATGTCCCTTGATCTTCTTTTAGTATTTCTTTTTTTATTGGATTGAATTTTCGTACCTAATTCCTTTAGCTTTGGTCCTGGAAGAGGTGTAAAAGGTAATATTTTACATTTTTTAGTTTGACATGCCGTATTTTTCTTTCTTACTTATGAAGGTGGACCAACCCTCACTAATCTCGTCTTTGAACTCTGAATCAGAATCTCAAACATCCAAGTAACTCGTTATAGTTTCATAAAAGGTCGGACGATTTGGTGCACTTGGTCCGTCCATCCCTGGATAGATGTAATTGATAGTGTTTTTTCCATCTACATCAAACTCTACTGGGATGACTTTTTCTGGAAGTTGAGGTTCAAACTCCTCAATCGAGGATTTACAGTCACTGAATATATTAGGACATGTTTGTTTCTTCCCTGCAATGGGAATTGGATCAAATGATCCAAATGAAACCATTGAGCAGATGGTTGTTAGATTTTATCCACTTTTAAGTTTGATCCTATTTTCTTTGTCCATGCGAACAATAAGATCTTTCGAAATGAAACATTTTCCACTAGGTGGCTAATAATTCTATAAAGTTTATAGCACTTAAGATGATCGATCTTACTAGCTTCCTTAGGTCTCGTTGGTAATGGAAGTTCGATTATCTTTTGTTCAAGGAGCTGATCTAAAATTTCAGAAACTTTAGAATCTAATAATAGGTACTCATTTCCTTCAAATTCTTTCAGAGTCATACGACCCTGCTTTGGACTTATCCTTTGTTAGGTCTAAACTCTTACTTCGATTATAGGGTTGAACTCGACTTCTGAAAGGCTATCTATAAAGGAATAGTAGAAATCGTCATAACTTCTTTAGATTTACCTGCCTTGACGTCTTTCTTTATTTCTTTCCTAGGATCTTTCTTGTCACGTATGTCACTTGCTAAGTAACTCCGATGCCTTGCAATTTGGAGCTCCAGGTCATGAGCACGTGTTGCCATTTTTTCAAATGAGTGAGGCATATTTGTTTGGAGATTATAGAGTAATCACCAATGCATGCCTTGTACATATATGTTAATGGAAGATGCTTTGCTTATTCGTTCTTTGCAATTAAGCATGATGTTCCTCTAGCGTTCAAAGTACTCTATAACGGGCTCTTTCTTGCTTTGCTTCATTCAAGCAAGTTCTAGAAGGCTGAGAGTTCGTTGGGTGCCGTTGAAGTATTTAGGAACTCACACTCGAGTTTATCCCAACTATCAATTGACACCGCTGGTAAGTCCATGTACCATTCAAATGCAACATTTTTTAGTGAGCGTACGAATTGCCTCACCATGGTGTCATTCTAAGTGTCTGCATTGTTACATGTCTCAATAAAATGCACAACATATTACCTTGGGTTTCCCTTTCCATCAAAACATTGAAATTTCAGAGGTTGATAACCGAGTGGCTTCTTCATTTCGTTGATTCGATGATTATAGGGTTTGGTATCTATACCAATGAAGATTGCAATAAACCTCTATACTGTGCTCAAATGGTGTCTACAATCATATGATGAAGTTTTTAGATAGATAGAGAGCCAACAGAGAGTTAAATTGTGTCGCGCAACATGCTTTGAACAATTGTCCGATCATGCATATCTTGCTTCTGTTGACGCTCTTGGACTTCTAGCTCTTTAGCCTTAGAAGATCTCGAATTTTCCTGATCTTCTTTAACTAGCGAATTTTGCAATTCTAGCCTGTGTATGAGTGCAGCAATCTGTGCATCTCTTGTCTTCTAGTGACTTTGTTAATTTTTCAATGGCTAAAGCCATTTGTTAAATTCGATTATTTGAGCTCGATGTTGGCTTTGAGACCATCATTGGCTTAAGTGAGTCTTCAAATAAAGCACCATTTCCCCACTTTTGCAGAAAAGTGGCATGAGAGGATCCAGATAAGGATCTATCATTGGAGACGGAGCCCGAATGAGAGCTTTTCGCCGAACTCATGGTCTTCTCTATCAAACGAGAGTTTGACTTTTTGAAAACAATTTTCATTTTACCTTTGTTAGAGAACTTCTTTAGTGGTGGAACCAATTGAGTTTCCTCAATTTTTGTTTGGGCTCTGGTCGCATGAAAGAGTTCGAGAATGGTCTTTTCAAGTTGAGTCATAGTTTTTTTTTTTTTGACTTTTCGCTTGTCATTGCTGATGTAGTGGTTGAAACTTGAAGGTTCTGAGATCAAAAGATGAGAAGACAAGAAGGTCTCACCTGACATATTACGAAATTTGAAAGACGAAATTCATGTATTAAAATACAGAAATTGTTACAAATTGTATTGTGAGAAATACAAGTGATGTTAACCTTCTTGTAATTGTGAAATTACAAAAGTCTTCTGATTAATGATCTGAATACTTGAAGATGAGGACTCATGTAACTTGAATCCTGGTCTTCTAGAATTTGTTGAAATCTGATTTGTTAAGATTTGACTTGTTCAGTACTTAAATTTCAAGACTTGGACTTGGACTTAAATTTGATTTGATTTGAAAATGGATTTGATTTTTTTGGACTTGACTTGAACCAGTTTGATTCGAAAAAATTTTTGACCTTCTTAGGTTTCACCAGAGTTAGAATTGAGAGAATTTTTTTCTTCTTCCGACTTTGGAATTTTTTCAGCACTTCATGATTGTCTTTTGCTCTTTCCCTTCTTCCTTCATCTTATAGACCATTGATCCTATTTATAGGAGAATTTTTTTGACCAATTTTGTTAACCAGTCAATTATCTTTAATTAAAAAAATAATTGAGTAATTATAATTTTATTTATTTATTTATTTAAAAAAGTGAGATGGGCCTTCCGAATTTTATGGAACTTAGTAAATTTCAATTTAATAAATTTAATTGGGCTAGTTGTTTAAATCAATCCAATCCATTTTATTTATTTATTTTTGTGTCTACAATGTCATCTTCATAAAAAACAACTACTCTATTAGAACTAGCATTTTCACTGTAGTTGTTGCTTTTAATTTCACCTCTCAAATTTCATTCTAGATATAGTATTCAATGGAATTCTTCTTAATTAATCAATTTTTAACTCTCTCAAGTTCCTATTAATCATATCTAGCTACGTCAATTCATCATATCTCTTTGTAAATTATAATAAGTTCAATTAGACGCATTCAAGCCCTTAAGAATTCAATTAATGATCTCGACAACCATAAAAGCGCATCTCCACCTGTTTTTTTTAATCAAAAAATTCAAATTTTATTGCGTGATTTAAATTCTAACTTACCTCCGAATTCGTTACAAACGTCACTATTAAGAAGAAAAGCTTGGGATTACCATAAGATTTGAGCTTAAAAATAAAACCAATCTAGACCGCATTTCGTTTTCTCATTTGAATACGTTTAATCGCACTTTGTTATTTCTTCAAATTTGCTGGCTTGACTTAATAAATAACACTATTTTGTGATAAATTGTTACCTAACCACGTCGCGTAGTATTTAATGCTAATTTTTAACCAAGTGATCATACTTAAAGATTGAAGTTATTTTTAGTGTAAGGAATGTTACAAAAAAATAACAATCATCATTAATATAATTATTCAAAACATAGTTCTTTAGTAGAGCAAGAAAAATCAAAGACGATGTGTCTTGTGCTAGAAGAATCTGTATATCCACTTCTCTAAAAAGTTGAAATGGCTACTTACCATAATACCTAATTAAGCCCCGTTATATTTTATTTTATTTTTCTCTCTTCTATTTTGAATCATATAATTTTTCATAAAATAAACGTAAATTGAAAATTTTTACCTTTTTTTCAACCACTTACTTTTTTTTAAAAAAAAAAAATACTATTCTACCCATTTTCATTTTAAAAAATTGGGGGCAAACGGGGATAAGATAGGCCAAGCCAACCTTCGGCACTGTGAGTTGATTAAACATAATAGTCAACAAAGTGGATGAAAAGCACAACATAATCCTACTCAAAAGCTGTCAAGCACACTTTTTGTTAAAAAATATAATAATAATTTAATTCTAAATCATGTCTACTCAATAAAATAATTTAATACTTAAATTCAGATTATTTTTTTTTACTTTTTAATAACATAATTTTTTTTGTTAAAAAATATAATAATAATTTAATTCTAAATCATGTCTATTCAATAAAATAATTTAATATGTAAATTCAGATTTATTTTTTTTTTTACTTTTTAATAACATAATATTTCAACATCTATTTACACAAAAAATGAGGTTGAAACAAACCCAATTTTTTTTTTTTTATTGTGCATAATTAGGAAACGCCAATGTCAAAGTTATATAAATCTAACAATCAAAAGGTGTAAACGGACTTCACCCCCACACATAAATTTCAAGAAATCTGGACAGACACCATAAAAATTACTGTGGTATTTAACGTATAAGAACATATTCCATAAACATTTTGCTATTGGTACAGAAAAATTTAACAGATTCCTTACATAAAAAATTGAACAATTTTTCATTGATTTTTGACTCAACAAACACAGAAACTGAAATGATCATGATGTAATACTTAATCACGCTGCGTGGTATTTAACGCTAATTTTTAACCAAGTGATCGTGATGTAATACTTAGAAACTGAAGTTATTATTAGTTTAAGGAATATTACCATAAAAAAATAAAAATCATCATTCATATAATTATTCAAAACATAGTTGATTAGTAGAGCAAGAAACTTCAAAGACTATGTTCCTTGTGCTAGAAGAATCTGTATATTCACTTCTCCAAAAAGTTGACATGGCTACTTATCATAAAACCCAATTAAACATAATAGTCAACAAAGTGGATGGAAAGCACAACATAATCCCATTCAAAAGCTGTCAAACACCTTTTTTTGTTGAAAAATTATAATAATAATTTAATTCTAAATCATGTCTACTCAATAAAATAATTTAATACGCAAATTCCAAATTTTTTTTTTTACTTTTTTATAACATATATATATTTTTAAATTCACTATTTCAACATCTATTAGGTTCCTGTTTAGTTCTCATTTTTTTCTCATTAAAATGAAAAATATAGCCGTTATCCATCACATTAAGTTACCAAATTTAAATTTTATATCTTGTGTGGGACCAATAACGACTATATTTTTCATTCCCATTCTTTCAAAAATGAGAAACAAACGGGTCTAACACAAAAAATGAGTTTGAAACAAATCCCAATTTTTTCCTTTGTGCATAATTAGGAAATACCAATGTCAAATTTATATAAGCCCCTGTTTGAGTCCCATTTTTACCTCATTAAAATGAAAAATATGACGCTATCCATCATATCAGACCATCATTTTTTGAATTTCTATTTCTGGTGTGGAGCCCATAATAATTCTATTTCTCATTCTCATTATAATGTGGCTCAAACGGACTCTAAATCTAACAATCAAAATCTGTAAACGGACTTCACCCCCACACATAAATTTCAAGAAATCTAGACGGATACCCTAAGTATAAAAATTACAAGTCATATGAAGAACGTATTACATAAACAGTCTTGCTACTAGTACAGAAAAATTTTGACAGAATTCTTATAGAAAATTATCGAATAATTTTTCATTGATTTTTGACACAATAAATACAGAAAATGTACCATACAGATGCTTCCAATACAACACATGTATCATTTCTATCAATAATTCACTGCACCCCCGTGGAATTATTTTTCGATAAAACATCATTTTGAATCATATTCAGCAAATGACATAAATATTTACTTTGAAGTTGCCACAACAATTTCAAAGTCGACATCATCCTTCCCATTCTTACATTTTTCAAAATATATGTACTAACATAAAAAAAAAAAAAAACACTAATAAAGCGAATACAAATACGAACCATTATTTCAATGTCGACATGATCCTTCCCACTATTTGTGCGAATTTATATTACTATGTGACATAGAGTTGAGATAGACTAACAAAATATTACATGCCTGATATGTAGTCGAGATAACCTAACAAAGCCCTCCATCACCGAAAATAGATAGATACTTTCAATACGATTTGAACAAAGTAATTTACCCACTATTTGGTTTAAATAAAAATTAGATTTTGATAAAAATTGTTGAAATATGTAGTTAAAAAGTTGATAAATTAATTTATAGATTTTGTTAAATATATTGTTGAAAATAAGTTTTGCAAAATTTGGGAATAACTGTAACGATCCAAGCCTTTGCATCCTAGTAATTATATCATAACTAATATCTATATTTTGAGAGAATCTAAACGCATCTTATCTCTCACGATTTTCTTCGTATCCCTCGAGATTTGAACCAAAGACTAATATTTTATGAGAGACTAAAGTGGAATTCTGATATCAATTAAAAAAGTAGAAACAAATAAGAAAAAAAATAATTTAGATTAATGATAAAATTGGGCACAAATGGTAAAACTAGAAAAAAATGATAAAACGAGAAACTACTGTTAATATGGGAGGTCTACTTGAATTATGATTATCATAACGATCATGGGTGGTTCCTAAAATTTACCCTATCATAACATTTGACACAAATGGTTCTCGGCAATAAAAATCATTACAAATTTTAGTAAAATGTAAATATTTTCGTTCTCATAAAAACGAATTTTTTTTTCAAATAAAAAAATAAAAATATCAGAATCTTCACCGATTGTAAATTTAGTATTGAATAAAAAATAAAAAATAATTATATTTACCATAACATATTTGGTAAGGCAGACAAATAAACCTCCAACAATTTTATGAATTATGTTACAGGTACAGAAATTTTTTGACAGAAAAATCTTACAGACAAAACATAGCTCGACATCATTGGAAGATGGGAAAAAAGAAAAAAAAAGGTCCAATAAAACTTTGCCGCATCAATGTCGGTACAAGTTCTATTAAAAATTTTCTATACTGGTGACTTTATTGCAATTTTAAATAAGAAAGATGTTAATCCGAGAATCGGAGGACCGCGGTCCTTCATTGGTCCAGTTTGCAGAAGTACCCAGCCACCATGTGTCAACGTAAAATATGTTTTGTATAAACTAGCACTCATTTCGTGGAGAATTGTAAATCGAAGTGCTATGTGTAAAAAAAAATACTGTTAATATGGGAGGTCTACTTGAATTATGATTATCATAACGATCATGGGTGGTTCCTAAAATTTACCCTATCATAACATTGGACACAAATGGTTCTCGGCAATAAAAATCATTACAAATTTTAGTAAAATGTAAATAATTTCGTTCTCATTAAAACAATTTTTTTTTTCAAATAAAAAAAATAAAAATATCTGAATCTTCACCGATTGTAAATTTAGTATTGAATAAAAAATAAAAAAAATTTATTATATTTACCGTAACATATTTGGTAAGGCAGACAAATAAACCTCCAATAATTTTACGAATAATATTACAGGTACAGAATTTTTTGACAGAAAATCTTACAAACAAAACATAGCTCGACATCATTGGAAGATGGAAAAAAAGAAATAAAAAGTCCAATTAAGCTTTGCCACATCAATGATGGTATAAGTTCTATTAAAATTTTTCTATACTCATAGCTTTATTGCAATTTTAAAAAAGAAAGATATTAAAACCCCGTTTGGTAGGGATTTTTTGTCCCAAAAAATTGATTTTTTGACCGCTATTTTACTATTCAAGCCGTAATTTTTTACTTCTTCTCTCACGTGTGAACCCCACTTTTCTTCTAACGGTCAAAAAATCAATTCTCAAAATCCCTACCAAACGGGCCGTAAATCGAGAATCGAAGGACCGTGGTCCTTCATCGGTCCAGTTTGCAGAAGTACCCAGCCACAACATGTGTCAACATAAAATATGTTTTGTATAAACTAGCACTAATTTTATGGAGAATTGTAAATAGAAGTGCTATGTGTAAAAAAAATCTCTGTCAGAATTTTCACATAATAGGTCAATATAGGTAAATTTTACTGGTCAAAATAGGTTAATTTTTTAATTTTTTGGTCAACTAATGGCTTTGTCCTCTATATGCAATTAAAATAAAAAGTCTTCAGACTGTGGGTGTAAAAATGAAAAGTTTGAGTATACTCTACAACTAATTGAAAGGTTTGGGACCCTAACTACAAATTTCCCATCATTTTAAGAAATCTAAACAATAATGCTGAAAGGTTTATTATGTCCCCATTTGTCCCCATTTTTTTCAAATTTTAATGATTAGAATATTTTTTTTTAATTGTGTGGTTGAAAAAGAATGAAAAAATTTCGATTTGTATATAATATTATTTTATGAAAGATTGTGTGGTTAAAAATAAGAGAGAAAAAAATGAGAAAGAGAATGAAGACCAAACGGAGGCTATAAGTTGTTGAAGGGAAATGATCCATGTACATTTCTCGAATTTCTCACTGCACCATAATTACATTTTATTTGTACATGTCCTTTTTCTTAATTGATTATTATTATTATTTTCTTATCCGTAACTATTGCAAAGATTATGTTGTTATTGCTTATGTTTGGTTCAATGTTATAAAAATCGAGCTAGATCGGATAGATCGGTTAGTTTGAAAAATCGGGAACTGACTTAGAATATGGTCTGATTATGCATTAAAACCCTCTTCTTTAAAAAGCGTGGTTTGGGACCCTAACTACAAATTTCCCATCATTTTAAGAAATCTAAACAATAATGCTGAAAGGTTTATTATGTCCCCATTTGTTCCCATTTTTTTCAAATTTTAATGATTAGAATAGTTTTTTTTTTAATTGTGTGGTTGAAAAAGAATGAAAAAATTTCGATTTGTATATAATATTATTTTATAAAAGATTGTGTGGTTAAAAATAAGAGAGAAAAAAAATGAGAAAGAGAATGAAGACCAAACGGAGGCTATAAGTTGTTGAAGGGAAATGATCCATGTACATTTCTCGAATTTCTCACTGCACCATAATTACATTTTATTTGTACATGTCCTTTTTCTTAATTGATTATTATTATTATTTTCTTATCCGTAACTATTGCAAAGATTATGTTGTTATTGCTTATGTTTGGTTCAAGGTTATAAAAATCGAGCTAGATCGGATAGATCGGTTAGTTTGAAAAATCGGGAACTGACTTAGAATATGGTCTGATTATGCATTAAAACCCGCTTCTTTAAAAATCGGTGCTAAACCCGCAAACCGACGGTTAAACCCTCGAACTGATGACTCAGAAACGATTTTCACGAGTCCCTCGATTAGATTGTTTGAAAAAAAGATAGAAGAAAACGTTGGACCACTCTTCAAGTTGTTTAAATTTTTTCTGAATCTGAAATTTACCTTAACCTTTGCAGTAATAGAATGGTGATAATTGCTTAACTTTTCTCTAAATTTTTGGTTTCCTCTCTGTATTTTTCCCTTTCTCTTGATGGAAAAAGTTTTTCACCATCACTGTCGGCTTCACCTCTATTTACCCTAATTCTGACGATGAAGTGATGGAGTATTTCTCATTTACATTTATTCTTCTTTTGTGGCCCATTATAAATGAAAATTCACTTTTTACGTTAAAAATGATGCAATGCTCCACCACCTTCCTTTCCATTTTTTTTTTAAACTATTATTTTCTTGAAGTAGTAAATTAATTAATTCTTATATCAAATTTTGGGCCCGTCAGCATAGTAAAATAGTAGATTATTGAAGAATATATAATTAAAAAGATAAGGAAAAATTTTGAGTTTGAGTATAATATAATTTTATTGCAAAATATGTGATTGAAAGGAAAAGAGGAAAAAATGTATTTTTAAAATTATAGGAATCAAAGAGAGGCTATATTTGCTAATTGCACAATTAATTTAGAAATTAGAATAGTTGGACTGCATGTTGGACTTCAACATATTCTGTAATGTTTCAATAATGTATTTAATTATTCTATGCAATCAGTTTGACTTTGATTCGATCACGGTTGAACCATATGACCCTCGAACATTACCCCTTGACCCTTTAATTTTTTTGGATTGATGCCCAGTTCGATTTTTAAAACATTGATTTGACTTATATTTAATCAATTTATTAACACATTTTGAAGTATCCACAAATAATATCAATTTATTTACAATTCATTTTTATCTATATAAAGTGATGGATGATAATATTTTGGTAAGTTCAGCGACAACTTGTAAAAATTTTAAAGTTCAATAACAATTAAAAGATATTAATAAAAATCCAATATCAGATGAGAAATTTAACCCATAGGTAGGATATAAATTAGAAGTGTTTGAATCTAATAAATAATTGAGCATTTTAAAAGTTCAAAATTACTATTTGAATTTATTTATGAATAATGCTATGTAGCTCCATTACGATTACAACTTCAATTTAAGTGGTCACTAGATAATATGCTAAATGAAAGGTTGAATTAATGACTTATTTAATTTTATATATCATTTAATACCACATTAACATCACCTAGATTGGATTGTAATCTCAATGGAGTCAAGTAGCATTACTCTTTATTTATGTGTGTGAATTGACAAAGTACATGTCTAATAAAAGTATAGAAAAGTGTTTAAAATATGGCTTTGTTTGATTCCCATTCTTTCCAAAATCTGGTTTAAAGGTATTTGAGCCCTATTTTTATGAAAAAATGTATTTTAAAATAGTAGATTGATGAGAAATGTGTAGTTGAAAAATAAGGAAAAAAATTTAATTTACGTGTATATTATTTTAATGAATAATGTGTGGTTGAAAAGAAGATAGGGAAAAATATATTTTAGAAAGAATAAGAATCAAATAAGGATATTTTAAACATTTTTCCACACATTTATCAAACATGTACTTTGTCAATTCACACACATAAATAAAGAGTAATGCTACCTAACTTCATTGTAATTACAACTCCAGTTTAGGTGACATTAATGTGACATTAAATGTTATGTAGAATTAAATAAGTCATTTAATTTAACATTTCATTTAACCTATCATCTTACGACCACCTAAATTAGAGTTGTAATTCTAGTTGAGCTACATAGCATTATTCATAAAATAAATTCAAATAGTAATTTTGAACTTTTAAAATGCTCAATTATTTTTTAAATTCTAGCAATTCTAATTTTATATCCTACTATGGGTTAAATTACTCGATGGACATTGGATTTTTATTAATGTCTTTTTAATTGTTATTGAACTTTAAAATTTTTACAAGTTGTCGTTGAACTTATTAAAATATTATCATCCGTTACTTACTATTTCAACAATTAATAGACTTATGAATATATCAAAATTTTATCTCATCTATCATTCATTCTACTATGTTATCAAGTTAAATTTTGAAATGGTGAGTATCAAGTGAACGGATGCAAAAGTATTTTACATTTAAATGACAATCGGAAAACAGTTGACAAAATTCATTACCACTCGGAAAGCCTTTAACGTTAATGACAATTGAGAGAGAGTTAAGAAAATTCGATGGTAATTAGGTTTTAACCTTCCCACCATCCGTCGATTACTTCACTTGTAGGACTTCAATTTTTAGCCATTTGCATCAATTTACTAATTTAACCCATAGGTAGGATATAAATTAGAAGTGTTTGAATCTAATAAATAATTGAGCATTTTAAAAGTTCAAAATTACTATTTGAATTTATTTATGAATAATGCTATGTAGCTCCATTACGATTACAACTTCAATTTAAGTGGTCACTAGATAATATGCTAAATGAAAGGTTGAATTAATGACTTATTTAATTTTATATATCATTTAATACCACATTAACATCACCTAGATTGGATTGTAATCTCAATGGAGTCAAGTAGCATTACTCTTTATTTATGTGTGTGAATTGACAAAGTACATGTCTAATAAAAGTATAGAAAAGTGTTTAAAATATGGCTTTGTTTGATTCCCATTCTTTCCAAAATCTGGTTTAAAGGTGTTTGAGCTCTATTTTTATGAAAAAATGCATTTCAGAATAGTAGATTGATGGGAAATGTGTAGTTGAAAAATAAGAAAAAAATTTAATTTACGTTTATATTATTTTAATGAATAATGTGTGGTTAAAAAGAAAATAGGAAAAATGTATTTTAGAAAGAATAAGAATCAAACAAGGATATTTTAAACATTTTCCCACACATTTATCAAATATGTACTTTGTCAAGTCACACACATAAATAAAGAGTAATGCTACCTAACTTTATTGTGATTACAACTCCAGTCTAGGTGACATTAATGTGACATTAAATGTTATGTAAAATTAAATAAGTCATTTAATTTAACATTTCATTTAACCTATCATCTTACGACCACCTAAATTAGAGTTGTAATTCTAGTTGAGCTACATAGCATTATTCACAAAATAAATTCAAATAGTAATTTTGAACTTTTAAAATGCTCAATTATTTTTTAAATTCTAGCAATTCTAATTTTATATCCTACTATGGGTTAAATTACTCGATGGACATTGGATTTTTATTAATGTCTTTTTAATTGTTATTGAACTTTAAAATTTTTACAAGTTGTCGTTGAACTTATTAAAATATTATCTGTTACTTACTATTTCAACAATTAATAGACTTACGAATATATCAAAATTTTATCTCATCTATCATTCATTCTACTATGTCATCTAGTTGACTTCTGAAATGGCGAGTAACAAGTGAACGGATGCAAAAGTATTTTACATTTAAATGACAATCGGAAAACATTTGACAAAATTCATTACCACTCGGAAAGCCTTTAACGTTAATGACAATTGAGAGAGAGTTAAGAAAATTCAATGGTAATTAGGTTTTAACCTTCCCACCATCCGTAGATTACTTCACTTGTAGGACTTCAATTTTTTTGCCATTTGCATCAATTTACTTATATAATACAATTCAAACTTTATTATTTCTTTACTAAAAATTAAATCATTGAATCTGCCACTAGATACCTTGAATTCAAAGGGAAAAGCCAAACGATCTGCGTCGTTGACACTCCGGATGACCACACCCTCACATGACCGACGTGGGTTCCCCACGAATAAAATAATCTCAATCTCATGTGTGTGTATTATGTGAACCACGCGATCACCTGTACGGACTATGTAGCTCGGTCCGAATTCAAATATGCTATCTTGAATTTTTTATTCCATTGCCCCCAACTATATTTCTTGGTACCTTTGACATCTTCTTACCTTTTTGTGAGAAGATGTGAAGTAATCTATCGAGATATCAAAAATATATTAAAATCACAATATCATTATATAAAAATTCTTTTTTTTTTATATACTTATTTTCAATTACATATTTATATGATAAAATATTGTGCGCGTAAATTCAAAATTTTTCTCACTTTCTACCGTTCTTTGAAAATACTATTCAAAATATTATTATTTTTTCTATATATATAAAGGTCTTCAAACAGGGCTAAATTTAGAATATCGGATTCCGAACACTACTTCGATCAGATCACCGACTTTAAAAACAATGATGTGAAATTAACACAATGAAAGAAAATTGACCAAAATTGAAACCTCCTCGGCCCATCTCCTTAAATTGCGCTATCTTTTACAGTTTTTAACCCAACCATTCCCCATTTGTAACAGGTCTATAATATCCCCTCTTGTCTCCTCAAATCTACTGTATTTCAGTGCGTACTCGGACTCCGTGCTAAGAAATCGATACCTTCACATGTAACACCGTAACGAGAAGCTCGCACTTCCCATGTGATGATTATGGGCCCCTTCCCCACTCCCCTCGAAACCAGACAAAATACACAAACTATAGTGTCAATTGGATTTTTATTAATGTCTTTTTAATTGTTATTGAACTTTAAAATTTTTACAAGTTGTCGTTGAACTTATTAAAATATTATCTGTTACTTACTATTTCAACAATTAATAGACTTACGAATATATCAAAATTTTATCTCATCTATCATTCATTCTACTATGTCATCTAGTTGACTTCTGAAATGGCGAGTAACAAGTGAACGGATGCAAAAGTATTTTACATTTAAATGACAATCGGAAAACATTTGACAAAATTCATTACCACTCGGAAAGCCTTTAACGTTAATGACAATTGAGAGAGAGTTAAGAAAATTCAATGGTAATTAGGTTTTAACCTTCCCACCATCCGTAGATTACTTCACTTGTAGGACTTCAATTTTTTTGCCATTTGCATCAATTTACTTATATAATACAATTCAAACTTTATTATTTCTTTACTAAAAATTAAATCATTGAATCTGCCACTAGATACCTTGAATTCAAAGGGAAAAGCCAAACGATCTGCGTCGTTGACACTCCGGATGACCACACCCTCACATGACCGACGTGGGTTCCCCACGAATAAAATAATCTCAATCTCATGTGTGTGTATTATGTGAACCACGCGATCACCTGTACGGACTATGTAGCTCGGTCCGAATTCAAATATGCTATCTTGAATTTTTTATTCCATTGCCCCCAACTATATTTCTTGGTACCTTTGACATCTTCTTACCTTTTTGTGAGAAGATGTGAAGTAATCTATCGAGATATCAAAAATTTATTAAAATCACAATATCATTATATAAAAATTCTTTTTTTTTTATATACTTATTTTCAATTATATATTTATATGATAAAATATTGTGCGCGTAAATTCAAAATTTTTCTCACTTTCTACAGTTCTTTGAAAATACTATTCAAAATATTATTATTTTTTCTATATATATAAAGGTCTTCAAACAGGGCTAAATTTAGAATATCGGATTCCGAACACTACTTCGATCAGATCACCGACTTTAAAAACAATGATGTGAAATTAACACAATGAAAGAAAATTGACCAAAATTGAAACCTCCTCGGCCCATCTCCTTAAATTGCGCTATCTTTTACAGTTTTTAACCCAACCATTCCCCATTTGTAACAGATCTATAATATCCCCTCTTGTCTCCTCAAATCTACTGTATTTCAGTGCGTACTCGGACTCCGTGCTAAGAAATCGATACCTTCACATGTAACACCGTAACGAGAAGCTCGCACTTCCCATGTGATGATTATGGGCCCCTTCCCCACTCCCCTCGAAACCAGACAAAATACACAAACTATAGTGTCAAAGCTAGTCTCTCGTTCTTCTTTGAAGGTCTTTACACTACGAGTCCTGGTTTTTTGACCCAGTTTTGTGCAGTTGCAGAAATTTGAGATATAGATCAAGAATCCTATATCCACAAAATCACTGGAGAAAAGGACGGAAAGCCACATCAAGAATTTGGGTTTTGAAGATCTTTGGAATTTTAGTTTCTGAAAATGAAGGCGGCAATGGATGTAGCTTTGAATCCTTCACCAGTCATATCTTTTGACCATAAGAGGTACCGCGAATGTCTTTGAGCTACATGCCGCTCATTTCTTGGTGATTTCTTGCATTTCTTTCCCTTTTGATTTGATCGGTTGCTCAATCGCCAATTCAGCTTTTCACACTTGTTTCCTTTCATTTTATCTTCTTTTCTCCGTATTCTGAAATGGGTTATTGGGATATTGCCTTTTGTGTTTTATTTATAAAGGTGATTCTTGAATCTTGATTTAACTGAATATTCCTAAAGTTTAGAGATTTGAATTAATATATGTGTATATTAATGAGAGTGAGTGTTTTTAGTGCTTTTTTCCCCCCTCCAATTTTAAAAAAATAACTCAAATCATAATATAATATTGATTCGACTTATAATCCCTTTTTTTTTTTTTTTGAACTTAAAGTACACAGATTTGTTTTTGTCCAAACTTATTAATTCCTTTGGATGTGATGTTTAACAGTAATGTTTTGTAATTGGGATTCCTTTCATTCCTTCAGACTTTTGTGAATTAAAGTTTGAGGCTTAACTGTGGGATGTGAAATGAGGTGGAGTAGATTAGACTGTGGTAGGACAATGCTGGGTGTAATGCTAATCGGGATAGTGTCATGATGGAGGCAAAAAGAGGGAAGATCAGTTATACTGGGGAAGGGAGAGAAAAGCACCAGAGCAAGGAAGAGGAATGAAGAAGGAACTTCAACTGTTAATCAAGTTTCAAATTCTGCACGGCATCATTTTATATTGAGATTTAATTGTAATAGCTTAAGTGCATTTTATATAAAACGTGTTCCCAAAAATCCAATTTCTATTCTGTTATAACCACAGGTGGAGGGAAAGGGTGTGAAGAATCATTTTAGAAAATCTCGTCTCTGAACTCTCTCCGCATTTCTGTTTTTCCAGTTTATTTGTTCTTTATCTCTGTAATTGCATTCTGAATTTTTAATTGAAGAGCTGGGTGTTGAGAATTTCAATTGGAATATGTCTGTGTTGTTGAAATTTACGAGTTCTGGGTGAGATTTTTAGCTCAACCATTACAAATTGGTATCAAAGCAGCAACGGATCTGGGAATGGTGGAAATTCGGAGTAAATCGAATGAAGAACACCTTAAGAGGTTGGATAACGAAATAGCAGATTTGGGAGTGGTCTTCAAAACCAATGATCAATTGCTGCAAGCCGTTTGTACTAGACAGGATTGGGTGGAGCAGCTGCTGGGTAAAATGAAGGCTACTCAAGAATCGACGGTGGTAATGTTAACTCAGCTGCCTGGTAATAAGGCTGATTACAATGAGAAACAGGCATTAGGATATGGGTCATCATCTCTGAACAGTAGGGGCAGTCTTAAGGGAAATGAAATCCACTCTGGTAATTCCAGTAGAAGTAGGGAGATGAGGATGGCTACCAAATTACCAAAGATAGATTTCCCTTATTTTAGTGGAAAAGGGTCAACGAAATGGCTGAGGAAGGCGAACAAGTATTTTTAGATTCATCAGGTGGAGGATGACTTGAAAGTGGGAATCGCATAGATGTATCTAAAAGGGAGGGCTGACATTTGCTTTCTTGGTTTCATCTCCAGCCACCCAACTACTAATTGGGATGCATTGCGAAGGAGATTTGCAGGAGATTTCGGCTGAAGAAATAGTAGAAATGTTCAGTAAATTAAGGCAGAAATGGTCCGTCATGGAATATCAGGAACAATTTGAACGGCTGAAATCTCAAGTAATGGTATCTTTGCCCCACTTACCCAAGTCATATTATATTTCGGTTTTCACCCGTGGTCTGAAAGAGGAGATCAAATCCATGGCCAAAATGATACAACCCTCCACTCTTGCCAAAGCTTTTGAGGTTGGCCTCTTATGGGAGAATACCATATCAGCCTTATACAAAGGACCCAAAACCTTCAAACAACACCTTCAGTCCCCTACGCCAAAGCCAAATGAAGCCACAAATAAACCTAACACCTATTCATAATCTACTCCCAAAAACTCCAACAACCCTCTTAAATTTAAAGCTATTACCCCTACAGATTTTTGGACTGAAAAGGAACTGGAATTGTATTACAAATGCGATGAAAGTATACTAAAGGACACGTATGCAGGAATAAAATGCTCAATTTCATACTAGAAGATGATGAAGGTGACGGGGAGGTAGAGGAGCCACTAGATGGGGTGGAAGAACATATGAGCCAGAGGTGGTGGATGAAGTGATGCAGATATCCATCTATGCATTAGTAGGCAGCCCTGAGGTGAAGATAATTAGACTCCCTAGGATGATTAAAAGAAGAAAGGTGCCAATATTAATTGATAGTGGGAGTACCCACAGTTTCATAGACGAACAATTAGCTTAATCAATCAACTGTAAGATGCAGCAAGAAAAACCCACTTTAGTAACTTTGGCAGGAGGAAGAAAATTGATTAGTAAAGCAGTGTGTAATCCACTAGTCTGGAGGTTGCAGGATTCGGAATTTCAGTTTCAGCTGAGGGTGCTTAAATTGGGAGGAAGCGATATGGAACTTGGAGTGGATTGGCTAAGCCAATTTATCCCTGTGTTGTTTGATTTTGTTAAAGGAGTATAACTTTCGACCGTGAGGGTACAGAAATTAAGCTCTAGAATGAAGCAATCAGAGAAGAATTCCAGATGATGATTGGTAATGGAAAGAAGAGTGAATTCAAAAAGCAGCCTTGTTGTATAGAGGCTCCGATCTCTGCCATTGCTGAGAGAGAACAGGAACCCATGGTAGCTGAACTTAAGGCAGTAGTGAATCAATTTCCTATGGTTTTCCTAGAACCCAAGGGATTATCATCAACACGGTTTAATAATCATCATATACCATTGAAAGAGGTTGCACAACCATTTAAAATCAGGCCATACAGGTGTCATTATGTTCCAAAAGGGGAGATTGTAAGGATGGTGAAGGAAAATGGAATCATAAGGGCCAGCAATAGCCTCTATACATCTCCTGTCCTGCTAGTGAAAAAAGAAGGATGGCACATGGAGGTTTTGCGTGGACTATAGATGGCTGAATAGTCTCACCATTAAGTATAAATATTCCATGCCAATCATAGATGAATTACTAGATGAACTAAAGGGAGTAAGATGGTTTACAAAAATCGATTTGAAGCTGGGTATCACCAAATTAGGGTGCAGAAGAAGACATCCATAAAATAGCCTCAAAACACATGAAGGCTTGTATGAATTTAGGGCAATGCCATTTGGGTTTACCAATGCTCCTGCAACCTTTCGATTCCTGAAGAATAAAGTATTCAAACAGTACCTTAGGAAATTTGATTTGGTATTCTTCGATGACATACTCGTTTATAGCCAAGACCTAAAATCTCATTTTGAACATGTCACTGTGGTACTGGAGCTCCTCAAAACACCACCAGCTTTTTGCTAAAGAGAGTAAATGTTCCTTTGGGAAGTTCAAAATAGAGTACTTAGGGCACATCATCTTTGCAGGAGTAACAACTGACTATTCAAAGATTGCAGCAATGCAGGAATGGCCTAAACCAACTAACATCTAACAATTAAGGGGATTTCTAGGCCTAACTGGTTACTACAGGAGGTTTGTAAAGGGCTATAGGGCCATAGCCAAACCCTTGACTGAATTACTGAAGAAAGACAACTTTAATTGGAGTGAAGCTGCTGATATGACTTTTCAGGAATTAAAAAGGGCTATGAGTGCCACACGCGTATTAGCATTACCAAGCTTCTCCTTACCTTTTATAATCGAAACTAATGCATGTTATAGAGGGATTGGGGCTGTCCTTATGTAGAACAGGAGGCCCTTAGCATATCAAAGTAAAGGCGTAAGTAGCAAGAAATTAAGCCTATCTATCCATATATGAAAAGGAGCTATTGGCATTGGTCACAGTAGTGAGTAAGTGGAGACACTATCGTGAAGGCCCCCACTTCATTATTAAAACAGACCACCAATCACTCAAGTACCTATTGGAGCAAAGAATTACTATTCCTCTACAACAGAAATGGTTATCCAAGTTGTTGGGGCTCAGCTATGAAATACAGTACAAACAAGGAGTGCAAAATCACGTGGCAAATGCTCTATCTAGACGGGAAGAAAAAATTTTAGAGTGCATGGCAATCACTGAATTGCATTCTGAATTTTTAATTGAAGAGCTGGGTGTTGAGAATATCGATTGGAATCTGTCTGTGTCATTGAAATTTACAAGTTTTGGTTGAGAATTTCAGCTCAACCATTACAGATAGCAGAATATTCTGTTCATTGTAAATATGTTGATGAATCTGAGATTGGAATCTTTAGAGGCTGATGACAGGTGTATAAAAACTACAAATTATTTGAACTTCTGTTGCACACCTACATGAATATATGCATAGTATTGATGCCATGTTGATTTTCTTTTCACCTCTTGTTTGTTTTGCTTTCAATGAACATCTTCAGACAAGTCGCAAATAAATCTTAGAATTTGTTATTAATATCTCAAAATTTTCTTCAACAGGGATGCGTATGGGTTTGCAGTGAGACCTCAACACTTGCAAAGATACCGTGAATATGCTAATATTTACAAGGTTTCTTTTCTGTTTGAACCCTCTCTTTGGCAGCTAAAATAAAATAAAATTAGCAGACAAGCTCATTTCTCCTTCCCCATCCCCTTCCCCCACTCTTGGGTATACTCATTAACCAGTATAATATTGCACTTTTATGATGGCTTTAGGAGGAAGAGGAGGAGAGATCAGATAGGTGGAAAGACTTTTTGGAAAGGCGAGCTGAGTCCCCACATTTGCCCGACAAGTTATCTGAAAATGATATAAAGTTGAAGATTGTATCACCCAAGTTCAAAGCTGATTCTATTTCCGAGAATGATGATTCTACTTGTGAGAAGCCTAATTCTGACAGTTCATCTGAAGAAAAGAAAGAGGTACTATCTGCACCAGAGATAAAAGTTCATCGAGTCCAATTATGGACGGAGATCAGACATTCTCTTTGCATTATCGAGGATATGATGAGTGCTCGTGTGAAAAAGAAGGTCAACTCAATAAAAAATGAAGGGGACTCTGGAACAAGGAAACATCTTCCTACAATTGAAGAAGCTAGACCTGGCAAAGGAGCATCTGAAGAGGACTCCGATGAAGAGTTTTATGATTTGGAGAGGTTAGAATCAGATCCCAATCTAGACATCCCTTCAACTGACAGTATCAGTGTCCCAACTATGGGTGCTGCTGGTGATTCAGCTGTTCCAGATTTACAGCCTCCTTGGACAGAAGAATTAGAATGTCTTGTTCGAGGGGGAGTCCCAATGGCTCTAAGGGGAGAGGTAGATTGGACATTCTTGTATGATCTTTATACACTTTTCCTTGCATAATCTTTGTTTACTCCTTTTAACTTGAATTTACAGCTTTGGCAAGCCTTTGTGGGTGTAAGAACACGCCGGATGGAAAAATATTACCAAGAATTGCTTGCTCCAGATGCAATTTCTGGTAACAATTTGGAAAGTAAATCAGCGGAATTGGATGACAATAGTCACGAGTCAAGTACAGATGTAACTGAGAAATGGAAAGGACAGATTGAGAAGGTTTATTAATGAATTTCTGCTTTGAATTTGTGTTGTCACTTCACTTCCTAGAGTCCTTTTGTTTATTTTAGTGTAATGCCATCAGATGCCCAACTTTATTTCCATATATGCAGGATTTGCCTCGAACATTTCCAGGCCATCCTGCTCTGGATGAGGATGGAAGAAATGCTTTGAGGCGTTTACTTACAGCTTATGCTAGGCATAATCCCTCTGTTGGCTACTGTCAGGTATTTCTAGATTAATAGGTTATTGCATTTAAGAAAATAATGGAAATCCCTTTAATGTTGAGGCTGTTCTCATATATTTGCATTCATTAAATCCCTCCCAAAATTAAGATAATTGTTATCTCTTGATGCCTCATGGTTTGATCATTGAATGAATGATGATCTTCAAACACTTTAGCCAGATATTTTTCAAATTTTCTTATAACGTAAAAATTATGCACACAATTATCTTTGCTCTATCCATTGTTACTTTTACCAAATAAATTGTTTCTCCGCGGTGTTTGTATCCCGAGAAGTTCTTCTAGTGAATATATTGCATTTCAGATGAAATCACTGGATCAACTCCACCATCATGGATCTCTATTATTCCTGTCATACCATACTGTACAAGTGTAACTATCTCATCTGTCACCCCTACCAAGAGTCCTAGTGTTGAAGACAGGAGCTCCATGATTTAATATGTTCCCTTACTACTCTTAGATTGGAAGTATCTGACAGGAAGCAATTCATTTTTCTACTGAAGCAATGATTTTGAATCTGCATAGCCGTGTTTGCCTGTTTCCAACTTTACTTATCACGCTTCGAATATAATCTGTTATCCCAGTGTCTAGTGCATTATTGATGCTTATTTATAATTTTTTGCAGGCTATGAATTTCTTTGCTGGCTTATTACTGCTTCTGATGCCAGAGGAAAATGCGTTTTGGTCAGTTTTTATCTTGGCTATGAATAATCTTTTGTGTGTCACTTTTAATCCATTGAGAAAAATTCCTACAAATATAATGAATACGTACAATTTTATCAATTTATAAGAGAACATTTTTTTTTAATCTCTTTATGCATTATGTTAATGTTTTGGGACTTGTCTGGATCCAAAAATCTCTTTCTTTTTCTCATGTCTTCCTTCCAGGACTTTAATGGGTATTTTAGATGACTATTTTGACATTATTGATGCTTATTTATAATTTTTTGCAGGCTATGAATTTCTTTGCTGGCTTATTACTGCTTCTGATGCCAGAGGAAAATGCTTTTTGGTCAGTTTTTATCTTGGCTATGAATAATCTTTTGTGTGTCACTTTTAATCCATTGAGAAAAATTCCTACAAATATAATGAATACGTACAATTTTATCAATTTATAAGAGAACATTTTTTTTTTATCTCTTTATGCATTATGTTAATGTTTTGGGACTTGTCTGGATCCAAAAATCTCTTTCTTTTTCTCATGTCTTCCTTCCAGGACTTTAATGGGTATTTTAGATGACTATTTTGATGGCTACTATTCAGAAGAAATGTTAGAATCTCAGGTAATTGTTTCACATTGTCTTTTTCTTGCCAGCACTTTCATTAGATTCATTTCAAATATGAGTTTCCTCTTGAACCAAATATCTTGTCAAAACTGCACATATAAAATTGGAAGAATTTGTTCCGTCGATTTATGTCTTGTTAGGTCGACCAACTTGTTCTTGAGGAGTTGGTGCGTGAAAAATTTCCAAAATTGGGTTCGTCTCTTTCTCTTTCTCTCTTTCACTCTCTTGTTTCTTTTAGTAACTATTAGCCTGGCCTAACAAAGGTTTATGCCAATCACATATTTTTTGTTTCTCATTATGTGTTTGCTGCAGTAAATCATCTGGATTACCTGGGAGTACAGGTGGCGTGGGTTACTGGTCCCTGGTTCCTCTCTATATTTATGAATATGCTTCCATGGGAAAGTGGTCAGGTTCTTATCTCAATCATGCAAGATATTGACCAAATTTTTTTATTACCTGCTGATGCTTGCTTATAGTTGGTCTTTGTATTCGTATTTTTCTCATCAGTGTTGACTTTGTCGTCTATTTAAATAATCTGAATCATGATGAGTCTTATCTGCCTCCAGTTCTTCGAGTCTGGGACGTGCTTCTATATGAAGGGAATCGTGTTATGCTATTCCGGACAGCACTTGCTTTAATGGAATTATATGGTACTTGGTTAGCAATATCTTTAGTTTATGAATTCGTTGTAAACTTCAACAATTCTGTCATCTGCATATGATATACATACATGTTATGTTTTTGGTTGATATTCGGGATAAAGTTTAATTATGTTGAGTCTTGTGAAGGACCTGCATTGGTTACAACGAAGGACGCTGGAGATGCAGTCACACTGCTGCAATCTCTAGCTGGCTCGACATTTGATAGCAGTCAACTTGTCTTGACTGCTTGCATGGGTTACCAAAATGTTCATGAAACACGGTTACAAGAACTGAGAAATAAACATCGACCGGCTGTCAGAGCTGCACTTGAAGAAAGATTGAAGGGAGTACGAGTTTGGAGGGATTCCAAGGGTCTAGCTTCAAAGCTATATAGTTTCAATCACGATCATGATTCCATGATGGTGGGAACTGATAAATCAGAAGAATTGGCTGCACGGACAAATGGTGACACAACCTACCTAGACTTGAGCTTGAATGGGGATGTAGAGATAGATTCTACTAAAGATCTTCAAGAACAGGTAGCTTATAATATGATCTTTTAATGCACAACTCATAATCTCCATATGCTGATTTTTACTTTCTTTTCACGTACCATCATGCGTTTGTCACTCAAATTCTTGGTGCTTTATGTCACCCTGGTGTTGACTCTCTCTCTCTCATATCCCCCCATCATCTCTGTAACTGACACCAAAAAAAAAAAAAAAAAAAAAAAAAAAGTTGTTAAGCAGAGTGTAGGTGGTCCACAGATTGTGAAAGCAAGGATCACGTGATCAAATTTCATCTGGTTTGGTTCTGTAGTACTGGAGTCTTATGTAGTGTACATGATGGTGTTGATGTTGATCTGTTCAAGGGAGTGTCAACATGATTTATGTAGTGTACATGATAGTTAAATGAATTTACCAACTTTGTTCAGGTGGTGTGGCTGAAGGTTGAGCTGTGCAAGTTACTGGAGGAAAAACGATCAGCTGAGCTCAGGTAAGTACAACAATAATAGGTTGAAACTATTATTTCAAAATAGCTCATATCAAGCATAATTAGGTCTTATTGGGAGAGAAACTATCTTGTTGCAAAATGAATCTCCATCTATTTTTATTTTTATATTTTTTTCCCCTTGGTCAAATAGTGTGGCAAAATAGGAATAGCTGATCCCAGATTTAGCTCCCGTTTGGCCCCCATTTTTTCGAATTAAAATGGGTGGAATAATATTTTTTTAGACAATGAGTGGTTGAAAAAGAAGGAAAAGTTTCGGTTTACTTGTAATTTTATTTTATGAAAGATTGTGTGATTGAAAATAGGAGAGAGAAAAATGAAATTTAATTTAATGGGGGCCAAACGGGGGCTTATTAGGAACAATTTTTAGTCCCAATTTGTTTTAGCTAAAAAAGCTAATTAAAATCTAAGTCAAAGTCAACAAAAACAACACATTTAACGAGACTCACAACATTTATCAACTTTTGGGCCCCATATTTCATCAACTTTTACCAAAATCTACTAAAAGACAAAACCAAACATGAGCTTAGTTTTATTGTTTCTGCTGTGAATATTGTTTCTCGCTCTGGATGATTGAACATGCTGTCCAATTTTTCAATCTTGACATTTCTTGTGTTGATAGTGAACAAAACTCACTTATATTTATCATCCTTAAAAACATCAAAGTGATCTCCTACTCCATACTTTTTCCCTATCGAAATAGGCAGTTATGACTCAATGCATTTATGATCTGTTGTTGTTTTTAATTCAATTTCTACCACCAGAAAAGGATCTAAAATTTATTTTTGGAATTTTATATAACTTTACCTGTATAATTGTTGATGATTGTGTTGAAAATCAACTTCGTAAATATTTGATATATTATATAGATAAGAGATTCAAGAGAGATCATACTGCCGACCTATGTATTATGGTTTTTGCAATTAGTATGGGTGTGATTCTGATTTTGAAGCTGTTTCTTAGTGTGGTCTTGAATAGTACTACATTATTGAAATTTTGTAAGCAACAATCATGAAAAATTGTAGCAGTTTTATTGCTATTGCTTTATTGCTCTAACTGAAATAATTTTCCGTAGTTAAGTTGTGCCCCACTAAACCCAGTTCCTGGCTTTGCCATTATCTCCATGTGTAGCATCAAGTCCCATATCTAAGAATGGAGCATGGAACTTGTCATTTATTTTAAAATCTTACTTACATTGTTCCAATGCTTGGGATTGAAGTTCTGTTTTCGCTCATTGCTGAGAATATCGGTACTTTGGATTACTTCTCTTGATGTGTATGCATTTGCTGGTGTAAAGTACACTGACAAGTGTTGAAATAAAATTAAAGGAATGGTTTTGCACATGGTTTCCCTTGTGTCTTAAAGCAATATTCTGGCAATTATAGATGTCAATATACAAGAGTTTCCAAGTTCGTGTACAGTAGAGTTTCTGTTCCGTGGCCAATTCCCACCTGTGTGAAATCCTTGAGAGTAATAATAACTAGTAGGAAAGTGAATTCTTGATGATTATCATACTCTTCTGCCAAATTAGATAAATTGCTAGCTCACAAGTTGACATCAGTTGATTATCATCTCTTTTGATCAAGAAAAGCACTAAATACCAATCACGGCAAAATCTTTCATCATTTTTTTGGTTATCTGGTGTAGAAAGGGACCCATCTTTTATGGTAAAAAGTGAAGACTAAATCTGCCAGCTTTGAAAATTCTGAGCAGATTGTCAATAATGGTTTTCTCTCTGCTTGTTTGAAAGTCTTTCATGACAAGATAAAAATTTAATGTTCACGGTCTAGAGATAATCTTAAAACGCCCTAAATTCATAAAATTTAGAAACGTTTACGTATTTTTTTCTTTTCATTTTATTTCTTCTGGGGAACATGATGATTCTTAATTTCTGGAGTGCTGATATTTTGTGTTTACTTCCTATTTACAGAGCTGAAGAACTTGAAACTGCACTAATGGAGATGGTTAAGCAGGATAACCGGCGACAATTGAGTGCAAGGGTAAGTAAGAAGTTAAATGAGCTCGTGTATGTGTTTTGGAGTATTTACACGAGCGTTTGTTTTTGTAAAATATCTATCAGAATAGTTAAGAGGATGTGGTGTTCAGTTGACATAATTGTGTTTCAACATGAATTTTTCTGTGAACCATCTTCATAGGAAATTTCTATAGTGGTTTCACAGTGTAACTAATTACAATATCTTTGATTGGATAAGCTGTATGGCTACTATATATGGCTTTCATATTTTCTATACTGTAGCTATTACATTGTCAGACAAAATCACACTGAAACCTTGGAATTATATGGTCCCCCTCAGTTAAAATAACATTTTGGTTTAAAATGCATGTGTCCTTTGAATTTATTTATTATGTCCCGCGAGTCCTGCTATTTTACTTTGTCTTTAGGTAAATTTGGTACATCCTGAATTGTAATCTTTACAGCCTGGGATCATATAAGAGAGAAAAAGGGAAATACCATGTAATTATTTTCTCCCAATTTGATATGAGTTTCCCCTCTTGTGTTACTTCGTCATCCTATTTTCTCCTCAATATTTGTGTCTGACCTGAATCTTTTCATTTTCAGTTGAAATTTCTTCATAACTTCTGTTATAAAATCCTAACTTGTCTTTCAACTCATTTACTTTAGCATTCACTGGGAAAAAACCTTGCTGGGATTGACAACCTGACGGCTTTCCTTCTCCACAAATCTTGTGAATTCATTCCATTCTCCACCTTAACTATTAACTATTGGCTAAATAGCATGCTGCAAATTCAATCCTGCTGGTCTGTCTTTATTTAATTTTGTAGGATTCTGATCCGTGCTTTCATAGAAATTTAGTGAAATTTGGTCTCTGTTAATTTTTGCTTCCTTTTCGAAATAAATATAACGTTCTTTTAGCATGGGAAATAAGGAGAAAGGGCCTTTTTTGCATTGCAACCCTTAAAAAAAGTTTGTGCTTCTAAAATATGCTTTGTGACTTGGCCTTGATATTTGTATCATCCGACCTGATGGCTGATTTTCTGCTCTTAACTTTAGGTTGAGCAATTAGAACGAGAGGTCACAGAGCTACGGCAGACCCTTGCCGATAAGCAGGAGCAAGAAAATGCCATGCTTCAGGTAGCATTGTTGCTATCTACTCAATGATGTCACTGATGATTGTCTCCTGTTATTCTTTAGTTAACCATGCCATGCATCTTTGATTTCTTTCACAGATATTGATGAGGGTCGAACATGAACAGAGGGTGACAGAGGATGCTCGCAGATTTGCTGAGCAAGATGCTGCTGCTCAAAGAATTGCTGCTCAAGTGCTTCAGGTTTCTATCTCCTGTGAGATTTTTTGTGCGCTACATCATACCAGTTAATGTGTACTATCGTTTGATTTTTAATTCCCCTGCTATTAAGCCCCTGTTTGGCACCCTTTAAAACTCTTCAATTTAATTTATTTTTTCTCTCCTACTTTCAACCATACAATCTTCAATAAAATAATATTACATTCAAATCGAAAACTTTTCAACCACAATTTTCAAAAAAAACACTATTCCCCCATTATAAATCCAAATAATGGGGCCCAAATGGGGGCTAGATTGTAGAAGTATTTATGCAATGTACGTTCTTAGGTTACTATTAATACGCAGATCACCCTAGTCCCTTAGTTTTTCTTATTCAGTTTTCAATTTTTTAGTTTCATAGGAAGAGACGTACTTGTTTACTGGGCCTGTGTTCTTCATTTGCTCCTTTACATAGCAATCTGGCTCAGGATTAAATGGTGGGTGCGTACACAAACATATGGGGAAGAGAGACAGATGTAAACATATAGCCTATGTTTGGTCTCCATTTTTTCAATAACTCATTTTTCAAAATTCATTTTCAACCACGCTCTCCCATATAAAATAATTTTACATGTAAATTCAAAACTCTTCGTTACTTTTTAACCTCACATTCTCCAACGAACACTATTCTAAAATGCATTTTGACCAAAAATTGGGGCTCAAACAAGGGTATATGTTATATACCATTTTTTATGAAAAATAAATTAGAACACAAATATTTTATTGATCCAGAAAATTTTCTTCTAGGAAGGGCGAGCAAAGAAAGGACTGGTTATTCCGGCAAGAAAATTAGGTTATTACAAAACAATTTTTTTGGCTCTATAGTTTTCTTCTAATACTCTTTTATATACCCATGACAAGAAAAAGAATGAGAGAGAGAGAGAATATTCTATTTAAAATGAATATTTGCAGAAAGTTGTCTATTTTTTTTTTCTCTCCATATCACTAGAAGAATGCTTACTTGTCGTTTCAATACTCATGTACTTTTCCTGTGCATGGTTCTGGTGACTCTGTTCCTGATGGTCATAATGGTAACATAATTGAAATATGGTCAGCTGCACAATGAAGCAACAGCTGATTGGTAGGTTGTTCATCTTCTTGTGAAGCCAAGATGGTTTACATAGATTTCATCCCTCTTTTCGATTATAATAAGGAGTCAGAATACTTTCTGGGTCTCCTTCCATGTTAGACACTAAAATAAAATAAAAGAAAAAATAAAGAAAGCCCTCGTGGATATTGTCTTCCAATTTTTTTGTAGTGCCTCCATTGTCACTATTGATTAAATAGTATTGCAATCAGCTTAGAATTCTATCCACGATAATTTTATCCCACCTTAATAGTTGTAGGTACGGGTAGGAATGGTCCTGCTCAATATTGGTTTGGGCAAGAACCTAATTGAACCGGTAAGAAAAAAATCAGTTGCTTTCATAAAGAATTGATAGGTTATCTGTGAAATAGGAGAACCGAACTGGTCACACTGGCCCTATGTGGTTTGATCAACTGTAAAAACAAGAGGATGGATTTCACATAGAACTGAAGCAAAAGAAGTATGTCAATGATTCAACCTGTTTATTTCCCTATAGTCAGACCAATGGGCCTGTCTTGTTTGTAACTGGCACGATTCATCCAATTTCAGGTAATTTTTTGCACCCCTGAATGTAGCTCTTCCTTCATGGCTAAGAGCGTAGGACAGCTGTTGATTCAGTACCATGGTTATTAGAATTTGACTAGACTTGCTGGTTTGACCTGAAACTCGGTGATCCAGTTAACAAAAACCAATCTGAGTTGGTTTTTTGGACTGGATTGCAATCAAAGACTCTTAACCTGACAAACCCTAGCCATTTTAAAAGAACAAGCAATGTAAAATAATCAAAACAGGACTGGTTTGTTAATATTATTCCCATGCTTCTGTAAGTTTTGATCTGGGGAGCTGTGAATTATGCTTACCGCTTTTCCCTCTGCTATTACGGTTTGTTGTTTGTATTTTCGATTAAAAAAATCTGGAGAGAGAGAGAGAGCATGAAGGAAGAAAATATGTGGTCATATTTATGCATCATTTTTTTCAGAGGTATGTATTTATTTAGATTCACAGTTAGACTAGTTGCCCACCAATTGAACCAATCTAGTGACTCGATGCTTTGTTTTGGTCAATCAGCTGGGTTGGGTTTGATAACCATGTCAGTTTTCTTGATCAGACAAGACTTTATTTTCGATTATTTGGTAATTTGTCTTGTGCTGCTTGCTTCAACAATTTCAAATTGGGTGTTCTGATAAATGAGTTCCTGTATGTTGCTGTGATGACCACGCACAGGAGAAATATGAAGAAGCTACTACTGCACTGGCCGAGATGGAAAAGAGGGTGGTCATGGCAGAATCTATGTTGGAGGCTACATTGCAGTACCAGTCTGGCCAAAACAAAGGACAACCATCCCCACGGTAAACTGTAATTTTGTAGATTTGTTCTTGCCTTGATGATATCTCACTTGCATGGTGCTGTTCCATTCTTTTTGGTGGCTTTATGATAAAGTCCTTGCACGTTATGTTGGAAAAAGCATTCTATGCTTCCACATTTGTTACAATACTGAGTATGAGTGCACGTGGCAGATCAACACAGCAAGATTCTTCTCCTGTTCGAAGTAATCAAGATTCACAGGACTCGTCAACAAGGAAGATTAGTTTGCTATCTCGACCATTTGGACTAGGATGGCGTGACAGGAACAAGGTCAGTAACAAACCCCCTTTTCACGTTATGTGTGACATACAATTCCCTTCTTGTCCGGTACACTAAGATCCATTTTTTTCCGGGGCTACTAATTTTTGTGCTTATTTTCATGGTGGTTTGTAATTACGCCTCCCGCAATTTTGATATGATGTTATGTTTTCTAAATCACGAATGTCAATTGCATTCTTCTCTTCATTGCTCAAGAACAGACAATTCTGTCGTATTGTTTTATGTGCTTCAAATTGTTAATTTCACATTGTGTTTTAACGTAACATTTTTTGTGGACGAAAACTCTAGGGTAATTTTGTAACAAGTACCAAACTGCATTATAGATGTAATGAAATCTATAGAAGACAATTCAGTTATTTCTTTGTGTTTTTATGGTGCATAAAATACTTGAGCAAATCACTTTGATTTGGTGCACTTCACTAACAATGATAGGGGACAAAATCCAATTCAACAGGGGAAGCCCAACACTGTCGAGGAAGCAAACAGCAGCAAATCTTTAAACGAGGAGCATTTTTTAAGCTCTCCACCGGATGAAAAATCTTCGAGGGATGGACATGGTTCAAACACTTGGCAGGAAGAGAGTAATGATCATCAGAAGGATGAAAAGGCAAATGATTCATAATCTGACTCCCTCATTTGCTAGGTAATGAGTTCCTTCCAGGAACAATACAGAATTATTCTTTATATCTTTTCATTCTCTAAGCTTCTGCCCTTTATCAATTTATTGTTTGTTTCATTAATCGATTGGCAATAATGGTTTGGGAAGCAAACAAATGTAAGAGGAAGAAACATGAGTTTTAGGTTAAGGCAAGTGTATAATCTACATGTTGAGAGTTCATGTACTAGTACTACAATCTTTATCTTTATAATTTATAATAACAGTTGTTGGATAGAAATTATCATTACATACTTGAAATCTCACTTATCAGATTTCATCGTTGATTTTTTTTTCTAAAGAATTCGCCATGATGTACCTAATCCATGCATAATATTATGAAAAATGAATACAAAATTTTGACTGCTACTTAGCATCGACAATAGGTCTAAAAGAGTATCTAAGACAGGAGTTGCTGGTGTATTGGGTGCTACTATTCTATGTTCTATTCATGTTGCTACCATAGAAAATACTTTATTTGAATATGGTAATGGTGCAAATACATTCCAAGCTTTTAATTCAACTCAAGCTGAAGAAAATTTTTCAACGGTTATCATTAACCGCTTTTGGTCCCAAATTTTTGGGTTTGCTTTTTCCAATAAACGTGCAGTCGTCTGATATATTGGGTCATATGTGATTTTCCCGTTCTCTTCCACCGATCAAGATATCCTCAGTTCCGCCCAAAAAACATAAATTGAATCATAAAAAAAGTTTGAAGCATGAAGGGCACGATTAGATCCAATATTTTGGGGATTCACATTACTATTATCAATTCAAATAATTTGATGATAATGCATTACACTATAAATGCATCCTTTGCTCATTTCCATGGAAGGTAAATGATAAATCACGTTAGAGTTACCATATGAAATTATACTTGCTAGGAAAACTTATTATGATAATGAATAAATTGTATGTGTAAAGATAAATGCTAACAAGCCACAGTTTTTCAATATAAAAATCAGATAAGTTGCAGATCAAATATGGCATAATTGAGTATTTATAGAGTACAAAGATTTGAACGAATGTGAAATGAATAATCAAAACCAGCTACAGTTGAAACTATCTTATACTTTGTCAAATAAAGAATCGTTCAAAGCAATGATTTTGAAGCTGCAAAGACCGGCCGGTTCAACTGGAAAATTGACAACGGGTACCGTTACCTATGAAAAACCATTTAATTAAGAACCGGTGTGGTTCACCCGGTTGGCCGGTTGGTTTTCTTAGAAAAGAAATTGGTTACAAAGCTAAATCTTCTTCATTACCTTTGCTTCGCTGTAAGCTTCTAATTCAAGATTTTTCCTTTCGGTTTTCTTCTTCTTTCCCCCTGAATTTGTTGCCCTTCTCCACCGCATTTCCCCATCTCTTTTATACAGTTTATAGCCCGTAAAGAATGAAGAGAACCAGGATTTATGCCTTGGAACTTCCTTGTTTTGACCTAGAACTCTCCCTTCGTGGTCTTTCATACTCTATTATTATAGTTATTTTTTGTTTTTTTATTGGATAAATATATAGGGTAATTGGTGCAAAACGTCCCTACCTTTTGAATGTATTGTGAAAAACGTTCATACCTTTAATTTTTTTTTGACATTTTTGTCCCTATTTCCACATTTTTTTGCGTCAAACATCCCTTTCACTGTTTTTTAGTGTAAAATGACCAATATGCTATTCTATTTAAATAAAAGAAAAGAAAAAATTGCAACTATAGGCGAAACTTCTAAAAAAGTTTAAATCCCCCCCCCAAACTTCACGTTCTTCCTACACCTCAACCCCATGCCGCCGCTACTTGTCGGTCATTTTCAACCACCTTCCGGTCAGTTTGGCCGTCGGACCAACATACCAACTTGAAGCTCTCACTTCCCTCTTTACAACCCACCCAACCACTAGTCGAAAATCTAAAGGAATTGGCCGAAAAATCGTGCCAAAATAGGCTGCCCACGCAACTTCAACAGCAAAATCGACAAATTCAACTCCATTTTTTGGCACCGACGTTATGATTGACGACGGTGGACCACCCCTCCTAGCACCGCCTTTTCAAGAAGAAACCTAATGAACCTATGGGTCATCGTCAATTTTAACCAGAAATTGTAGAATCGAGCAATTTGTTCAACAACTAAATTAGCAACTTCAAACACATTTTTCGACATCGACGTCACGTTCGACGATCACGGACCACCCCTTCTAGCACCGCCTCTTCAAGGCGAACCTAATGAACCCATGGGTCATCGTCAATTTTGGCCAAAAATTGTAGAAACAGCCTTGACAGTTAGTACACAAAAAAACTCAACCAATCCCCTTTCCATTGATGATGCTACAGGGCTTCAATCCACCAATTCTAGCATGTAATCTTCAATTAATGTTGTCCCAACTATGGGTCCTCCATCCATTGCATCAATTCATCAACCAAACAATCAATTTTCAAGATTGAACTCAAGAACTACCGGCCGAACGTGAACTCCGATTTTCTGGCTGTATATTTTGATTTTCAGCTATGTTTGATGATATGAAGACATATATAGGAGCACAATAAGGAGCATAATCGAACTGGAAGATGGGTGTGCCATGGGTGTCGTTGGAAATGGAGTTTCCGGCCTCCATTTTTGGCTGTTTCATGTTGCGTGAGCAGCCTATTTTGGCTCAATTTTTCGGCCAATTCCTTTAGATTTCTGGGCAGTGGTTGTGTAGGTTGTGAAGAGGAAAGTGAGGGCTTCAAGTTGGTATGTTGGTCAGGCGGCCAAGCTTATCGGAAGGTGGCTGAAAATGGCCGGTAAGTGGCGATGGCGTAGGGGTGAGGTGTGGGAAGAAGGTGGAGTTTTGGGGGGTATTTGCACTTTTTTAGAAGTTTTGCCTATAGTTGCAAATTTTTCTTTTCTTTTCTTTTTTTTTTTTATTTAAATAGGAGGGCATATTGGTCATTTTGTACTAAAAACAGTGAGAAGGACTTTCGATGCAAAGAAATGTGGAAATAGGGGCAAAAATGCCAAAAAAATGAAAGGTAGGAACGTTTTCCACAATACACTCGAAAGGTAGGAACGTTTTGTGTCAATTATCCAAAATATATATGTACAGAGGGGGGTTTATCGAATGGTGTCCCCCTCTCATAATGTATGGAGGACCCCATGTGTATTTAAAAATGACGGCCCATGGTTCCCACCCCTGTTGTGAGTAGTAGATAAAAGATTCGATAAAAAAATTCGATACGTGTAGTATTGTCCTTTTTTATTTTATTAGTTTGACTAATTTAAGTTGCAAATTCAGTTATAAACATTAACTACAATAGTACATACGTTAATCAGCCTAGTTAATAATATTAAACAGAAATAAGAATAACCATTAGTTGCACTAAGGAGTAGGTGTGGTTGATTGAATAGTGTAATTTGCTTTTATTTGTAAACTTTTATGATGTTTAAAAATATAACTGAACCCTCGACTCCTGACTCTTTATTTTTTCTCAATATTGATTTTTGGTCCAGTTTTGAAAACAATAATTGGTTCCAACCATTTGCCCAAATGAGTATTCTTCTGTTGTGCCTCCTGAAGATGGAGCTTGTGAGGGAAGTACACAATCTAATCCTTAAGGAGAAGAAATCTAGCTCGGGAAGTGATTTGGTGACCCGAAGAGAACCACTTTGAACTTAACCAGGAATGAAATGAAAGTCAACTTGTTTCATTCGTAAATGAAAACCTGGATTAGAACAAAGTTGAGTATCCCAATATTGTCATAGTTAACAACTGGATTTGTGGAGAGTGGTGTTCGCTAAAATTATAAACTGCAAGAGCACGGTGCGTTCAAATAATAAAGTGGATGTTGATTCCGAGTTGATCTCTCAAAGAGTGTTTCTTCTAATTACAAGACACTTGATTCAAATTAACAATAAAGACACAAACAATTAAAATTCTTGAAATTAGAAATGAAAAGAAAATAATTCTAGACTTTAATTAGATTAACAATTGTGAAAGTAAAAAGATTTTGGATTTTAGATGGGTTGGGATTTACGATATCGCTTGACCGTTATTTCATTAATATCTCAATAAACTCAAAATGTAAATTACCAAGCACAATGTTAGACTCGATTTTTCAATTTTAGTTAGTTCTCTCGAGCAAAAATAACCCTAGTTGATTAGTTTTACCCACTATATCTCTATTTTAATAAAAACACAATCAACAACCTTAAATCGTCACGAAAATAACTTAACGGGTCACCTAGAATTGCGAGTATATCTCTATCTCCTAAAACAACTTAGGGCATTAATTATTTTGATCTAGAAATCACAACAATCTCTCAATAATTATATAAACCACCTAACTCAATCATCTATTGGCCAAATAAATGATGGAAATGCCAACACAATAAAGAGTAATGCTTAGGGTACATAATGAACACCATTACGGTGTCCATTATGTTAAAGAAGAATAATCCCACAATAAATATGCACAATGAAAATGGCAATTTTAGCATCAAAGGGTAAATATATTGATATTAATGAAATTTAGGTCAAGGTAAATCATAAATCCCAACTTTAAACACTTAGTCCATTACAAAATATAGATAGAACATGGAAATAGGGATTAAATCCATTACAAAATGAGGGAGATAATGAAAAGATACAAAATAATAGAAGAAACACTTTCCTTGAATATATTCTTGAAGAAATGAAGGGTTGAAATCTTGGATCCTCTCCTTTGAACTTCCAAATTTTGCTTTGAATTTCCTCCTCCTTCCACTTTCTTCTTTTTCTCTCAAGTCTAGGGTTTTAATAGATGAAGAATGATTTATGAATGAGTTGAACCTACTCATTCTCCATGTTAGTCTCTTGGTGCGACGTAGAAGTAGCCATAATAGAATCTGCCTTCTATTGAGTCCCTTGTAAAATTAGTACAGATATCTGAGTGGTAAGTGATGAAACCTAAGCTACAAGGATAGTAATAGGATCTGTCTCATAAAGACCAATAACTTTTTTTACACTAAACCGCTCCCTTGGCCATTGATAACTGTTGTTAGCTATATCTTCCAGTAGTGAATAACCCATCAAAGTACCATGTGTAATAGCATCAACAATTGTCCGTGTTTAGCCATTTAACTTGTTGTAGAAGATCTCAATCTGCATCCACTCTCATAACCATGTTAGGGATGGCAACAGGGTGGGTTAACCTGGTTAAGGCGGAGCGAGGCAAGGCTAGGCCTTGCCATGTTTACGTACTAGTTTAATTTTTTTTTTTAATAATTCATTTTATTACCCTCATTCATTAACATAAGGCAATAATATAGCTATTAAATTTTTTAATTAATTTATTTATTTTTAAAAGTTAAATTGTTCGAATATATTTGATAAACTAAGATTTTTATTGTTTATCATATTTCTGAGATAATTTTAATTGTCATCGGAGTATATCTCTATCTCCTAAAACAACTTAGGGCATTAATTATTTTGATCTAGAAATCACAACAATCTCTCAATAATTATATAAACCACCTAACTCAATCATCTATTGGCCAAATAAATGATGGAAATGCCAACACAATAAAGAGTAATGCTTAGGGTACATAATGAACACCATTACGGTGTCCATTATGTTAAAGAAGAATAATCCCACAATAAATATGCACAATGAAAATGGCAATTTTAGCATCAAAGGGTAAATATATTGATATTAATGAAATTTAGGTCAAGGTAAATCATAAATCCCAACTTTAAACACTTAGTCCATTACAAAATAGAGATAGAACATGGAAATAGGGATTAAATCCATTACAAAATGAGGGAGATAATGAAAAGATACAAAATAATAGAAGAAACACTTTCCTTGAATATATTCTTGAAGAAATGAAGGGTTGAAATCTTGGATCCTCTCCTTTGAACTTCCAAATTTTGCTTTGAATTTCCTCCTCCTTCCACTTTCTTCTTTTTCTCTCAAGTCTAGGGTTTTAATAGATGAAGAATGATTTATGAATGAGTTGAATCTTCATTTAAAATGGCCCAAAATCCATGTCAACTAATTGCAAAACAGTCCATCCCTTTTTAAAAAGGGAAAACAGGTCCCTGGCTCGATGGCCGTGGCACTGGTGAGTGGCAATGCGGCGCCACAACTTTGCTTTGTGCCTACAATGTGGCGCCTAGGCACCGGTACAAGTAGCACCTAAGCGCCACTTCCCCCTTTTTCTTTTTTTGAAGCTTCATCGTCCGGGCAATTGTGCGCCCAGTTCCTCAACTTTAATCTTATCCATTTTAGTCCTCAAGTTTTGACTTTCCACTCAATCATGCCTCCAAAAATTGCAACCCTAGTTCCTTAAACTTTTGGCACTTGTACACTTTGGTCCTCAATGTCATATTTTGTGTACTTTTGGTTATCTTTTCCTTTAGCTCTTCGATAAATTTGGAATTTTGGCCTACAAACACCATAATTACACAATTATGAATGGGAATCCACTCAATTTCATCAATAATTAGCTCATTAAAGTGCCCAATAAAGTGTCTAAAACACACTTATTAGTGGAACTTAACTAAGCTCTATTATTGTTGCAGTAACTAAGAGATATAGTTTCAACGAACAGTTGCAACGAAGGAGATAGGATTTTGTCTAAGATATATAATTTAGCAACGAGGATTATGAGGCAGCTTCAACTCTGGTATAGTGCTCAAAATCTCCTTTGATTCAACAATGTTGGGAGGTTTCAAAGGCTCTTCTCTATAGTTATTCTTTCCTTCAAATGGATAACTTTCACGAGCCAAGAGAAAGTCAACCATTTCTTTGCTCTCTATGCAGTTGTATCAATTTTTGTAGCAATGGTTGTAATATAATGTATCAATTAATTGGACCATGTGGCAAGTATCAACTTTTTCTAGGAATTTTTTAGCTTGGTTTATGTTGAACATGACTTGCTCTTCATTACCGGCATTGTCAATTTTCCTCCCTAGACATCAATTAGAGCTCTTCTAGTTGTCAAGAAAGGTCGATCAAGAATTAATGGTAAATTTTGATATTCATCCATGTCTAACACCACAAAATCAGCCAAAAGATGAACTTGTCTACTTTAACCAACACATCTTCAATGATCATCCTGGATATATGATAGATCTACCAACAAGCTGTGATGGTAGTTGGTTTACTTCCTCAAGGCCCAACATCTTGAATACAGATAAGGGCATCAAATTGATGCTAGCTACAAGATCACAAAGTGCTCTATCAATGGAAAAACCACCTATTGTGCAGTGAATAATCAAGCTACTCGGATCTTTTTATTTTTGAGGGAGCTTCTTTGGGAGAAACGCATTGCATTCCTCTTTCAATTTCACCATCTTATACTCTTTCATCTTCATCTTCTTTGACATCATCTCTTTAAAAAATTTGGCATAATTCGGCATTTGTGCCAAAGCATCGACAAACGGGATGTTTATAATTTTTACAAATCGTAGATAAGACAATGATGGCTTCAAGATTGGTGGATTCTCTAGGAATGAGATTAAAGCTTAGAAGCCTTCTTTACTTTTTCTACCTCAAATTCCTGTTCTGTAACAAGCTTTTCTTCCAAATGCCTGGAACTAGATGTAGACACCACAGCCTCTTTAGGCTTCTCTTCAACTTCTTTACTATTCTTAAATTTGATGACGTTGCAATGCTCCATTGGGTTTACTTCTGTGTCACTGGAAAACTTTCCTTTCTAATGAGAACTTATTGCAATTGCTAGCTGACCAATCTACATCTCAAGATTTTTCATCGTAGCTCCCATATTGTTAATATGAGTTTCGATGTTGTTTAGTCTTGACTCATCATTGTTGAACCTCGCCCTTGTTTTTGAAATAAAGGTTTCTAAAATATTCTGCAGTGATGACTTTCCTTCAGAAGCTGATTGTTGAAACCCAAGAAAGGGTTGCGGCACATTCTTGGTATTACCATAAGACAAATTCTCATAGTTTCGCAGCCCTAAATGGTAGTAATTTGATGAGCTATTCCTCTTTGGTGGAAATTTCGACCGTTTACATGTTGGACCTACTCATTCTCCATGTTAGTCTCTTGGTGCGACGTAGAAGTAGCCATAATAGAATCTGCCTTCTATTGAGTCCCTTGTAAAATTAGTACAGATATCTGAGTGGTAAGTGATGAAACCTAAGCTACAAGGATAGTAATAGGATCTGTCTCATAAAGACCAATAACTTTTTTTACACTAAACCGCTCCCTTGGCCATTGATAACTGTTGTTAGCTATATCTTCCAGTAGTGAATAACCCATCAAAGTACCATGTGTAATAGCATCAACAATTGTCCGTGTTTAGCCATTTAACTTGTTGTAGAAGATCTCAATCTGCATCCACTCTCATAACCATGTTAGGGATGGCAACAGGGTGGGTTAACCTGGTTAAGGCGGAGCGAGGCAAGGCTAGGCCTTGCCATGTTTACGTACTAGTTTAATTTTTTTTTTTAATAATTCATTTTATTACCCTCATTCATTAACATAAGGCAATAATATAGCTATTAAATTTTTTAATTAATTTATTTATTTTTAAAAGTTAAATTGTTCGAATATATTTGATAAACTAAGATTTTTATTGTTTATCATATTTCTGAGATAATTTTAATTGTCATCTTCGATTAGAATTAATGAAATTTCATGAAGTTTTTCATTTAAAGTATTAAATTCTTTAAAAAAAATAAAATTAAAAGGGGTCAGGCGTTACCTGTACCCACCTCGGGGCAAAATTTCCCTACCCGAACTCGACCCGAATATCCAATTAAGAGGGTAATTTCCACCCTGTTTGGGGCGGGGCCTCGTGGGTATCATGTTTGATGAATTTTTTGCCATCCCTAAACCATGTTGAGGGCATCTTCTAAGCAAGTCTTTAAATCTCACCCAAGCTTCATAGAATGGTTCGAGGTTTGATTGTTTGAACTAGTCAATTTCACTTCGCAATTGAACTGACTTAAAAAGGGGAAAGAATTTAGTGAGAATTTTCTTAATCAATCCCTTCCAAGTAGTGATACATCCATATGACAATGACTAGAGCTATACTTTTGTTTTATCCCTCAAGGAGAAGGAAAACCAATGTAGTCTAATGTGTCTTTAGTAACATCATCCCTCTTCATTGTATCACAAATCTCTAGAAAATAAGTCAAATGATCATTAGGATCATCTTGTGGAGATCCGCATACTGATTTCGTTGAACCATGTGTATCAATCCTAGCTTCTGTTCAAAATTGTTTTCAGCTATTGTCTGGCATGCAATATCGGAATAATTGTAGTTGACAAGCTTGACATAGTCCCTTATAGCCCGTTGTTGATTATTTTCATTGGCTGCCTATTCTATCATTATTTCAAGTTCGCTTTTTATTATGCTGTTAAAAATTGAAAAGTTCTTCCAATCTTTGGATCAATGAGTAGTAGTTTGGAACTCCCAACTCTTTGCATAAATAGCTGAAAAAACAAGCAAATAGTTTGAGATTAAAGAAATCTAAGTTCAAATAAAAGCTAATTAGTAATAATATTAGGAAAAAATCAAATTTATCAATCCCCGACAATGATACCAAAAACTTGATGTACGTTTTCTATACTGCAATTATACCTCATGCGTACAGTATCAAGTTTTTGGAATATAAAGATTAAGTTAGAATGTCGAACCTAGATGGATTGAATATCAATTTTATACTAAGTACTATAATTGAATAGTTTCTATTTTATATAGACAATCAAAATTAAATATCAATGGTTTTAAACTAAATCTAAGATAAATGTTAAGGCGATTTCAATGATTTAAATGCAAGTTTGAAGAATTAATCAATATGAGAAAGCTAGGGTTATGATTTCACCTAACTATGGACTATGTTTCTCAATTATATAGTTATTTGCAATCAATTTTTCTAAGTTTATAGGCAAGAACCCTAATGTAATTTTACATCTTTTCTCGAGTGCCGAGAAAAAACTATCTCTATTACAAATTAATATTCAAGAATTATTAAGTTTATGGTTCTTATGTGTAATAGTTTTAAAAGAATTGTACTTTCTCTAGAAACCTATAATTTCCTAGGTGGTGCTATTCTAAATTCAAGTCTAAATTTTCCTCTCTCGATTGCTGAAACATTAATCATTCAATCAATGGTCAATTAATTGAAAGCATAAACTCAAATAACACCTGATATGGTCCATCTATTTACCTCGACCTCATATTTCCCGATGACTCCCAACTCGGTCTTCAAAATATATTCATCGAGTATAATGGAAAACATCCCGAGGATATGGAAAATATCCTCTACCTCTCTCCTAATCGTACCATGAGGTCGGGCCGTGGAGTCCTCGGTATTCAATGTCCTCATGCTTTTTACTTCAACGATACCACAACCTTCTACGAACAGTGACGTATCACACTTGATACCCCACAAGACTTCTAGATGCAGGAGAAGTTTACTGTTGTTAGACTTGTACTGATCTCACACTTGTTGTGCATGTCAAACATCCACCTCCAATAGGACTCTATGAGATAAAGATTCCCCAATTGTTCAATTCTAATAGGATTCAACCACCTAACACTATAAATACATGGTTTTACCTCATTATTCAGGTACTACTTTTATGCAAGTTTCAATTCATAGCCTCATGCACATATTCTAACTTAAGCATCGGAGGGATACGAGGACACACCTCGACGCCTTTATTTCAGGTACTGGAAGATCATGTTCGTGCTCGCCATCAGTCGTCCAGCTCGAAATTGCTCAGGTACGATTTTTGGTAGCATCATTGGCGCCGTCTGTGGGAAACGCTACCAAAAGCCATGGTAAACACACGTTCAGGTCTTTCACCAGCAAGCTCATCCGCTCCAAATCAACCTCCTCCTGAGGATATTCCTGTTCCTCAAGAGGAATCATCAGAAGTGCCAGAGCCCCAGCCGACAGTCATCACTACTGGGGCCTTTGAAGAGCTCAGGCAACAGGTTGCCACACTGACTTAGCTACTAAGTCAAAGAAATTCGCATCTGTCACCCACACCGGCACCCCAGGGGGGTTTTATAGATGATGCTCGAGCTCGAGCTCAGCAACATGTCCCTGACAATGGCAGAGCAGGGGCCTCGGGCATACCACATGTGACCTCGGCCTCGAGATCAATAACCATGGAATTCGGGGAACTCGCTAGGATTATTCAAGAAGAAATTACGGCGGGCCTACTTCAGGGCAACAAAGGGTCAACAAGATTTAGTCCCAACACTCCTTTTATTCCCGAGATATTGACATTTTCCCTGCCAGACAGATTCAAGTATCCTAGGATAAAAGAGTATGATGGGACTATCGATCCAATCAACCATCTTAACGTATACACCGACGTCATGAACCTACATGTTGCACCGGATCAGGTGATGTGCAAGGCCTTCTCGTAAACTTTGACGAATGCTGCTAGGGATTGGTTCTCGACCTTAGAGCCCAACTCAATAGCCTCATTCTCGGATTTAACGGACAAGTTCTCCGCCTTCTTCGCAAGCAGTAAACGCATCAGGAAAATGGCAGCCTCCCTCGTGCAACTTCGACAGGGCAAAATGAGATCCTACGCGAATTCATGACCAGGTTCAACAAGGAAAGGCTACAAATTCCCGACCTTCATATAACGGCAGCGGTTTCTGGCCTCACATATGCCATAAAATGTGAGGCTTTCAAAATGTCGCTATCCAATCTTAATCGACAATGGGAGTGCCGCTAACATATTATCACACGAAGCCTTCACAAAAATGGGAATCTCTCCCGAACAGTTGAAGACAGTGAAAACCCCCCTTCAAGGATTCGGGGGGTATTATTGTTCCGGAGGGAGTGGTCGAGCTACCTCTTAGCTTAGACTCGGGTAAAGAACAGGTAATGGTAATTACATCTTTTCAGATTGTCCGGTCATCCATGGCATACAACGCTATCCTGGGAAGACCATTGCTCAATAAGGTAAAAACCATTGTGTCCACCTTCCACCTCACCATGAAGTTCCCCACCAGTCATGGCGTCGGGGTAGTACGCCGAAACCAAGCTGCTGCCAGACAATGCTATGTTACTTGTGTTCAGGAAATAAAGACGAACGTCATGTAAATCTCAGAAAATGAGGAAGAGCTCGAGCATAGGGGGAGACTCGCTTCAGTGGAGGAGTTGATGGAGATAGAGCTCGAGCAAGGGAAGAAAGTAATGGTTGGTTGAGATCTGAATATGACCCTCATGACCGAACTTATTGACTGCTTATCCCGCAACATTGATGTATTTGCATGGAAGGTGGAGGATATGCCTGGCATCGACCCTGAGGTTGTAGTACACATGCTCAACACTAAGCCCGGAACTCATCCAGTTAAGCAAAGAAAGAGGCAGTTTGCACCGGAACGACAACAGGTCATAAAGGAAGAAATTAATAAACTAATCAGGGCTCAGTTCATCCGCAAGGTCAATTATCCTGACTGGCTCGCCAATGTCATCCTGGTAAAAAAGGCTTGTGGTAAATGGAGAGTCTGCATCGATTTCACAGACCTCAATAAAGCATGCCCAAAAGACAGCTACCCCCTACCTCGAATCGACGATTTGGTGGATAGTACGTCAGG
>NC_036249.1:14590982-14611684 GCF_002742605.1 Olea europaea var. sylvestris | reverse complement strand
GGAGCCTAAACTTAGAGCTTTTGTGTGGAAATCCATTGTTTGTAGGTTCGGGATACCAAAGGTCCTCATAACTGATAATGGACGACAATTTGATAATGCACAATTCAGAAGTTTTTACACCAACCTAGGGATTGACCATCGACTAACATCAGTTTCGCACCCTCAGAGCAATGGCCTAGCCGAGGTCACGAATCGAATTATATTGCAAGACCTCCGGAGAAGACTCGGGGATGCCAAAGGTTCTTGGTCCGATGAGCTGACCTCAATACTCTAGACGTACGGAACTTCACATAAACCTATGACGGGTGAAACCCCCTTCATGCTAGCATTTGGCATGGACACCACCATCCCAGTTGAAATCAGTTTTCCCAGCCTAAGGAGAATGATGCCCGACTCTCTGGAATGTACGACAGAACATTTGGACTTCCTTGAGGAGGTTAGCGAACAAGCAGCACTAAGAGTAGCCTCTTACTAGAGCAGAGTGGCAAGGCATTTTAATAGCCAGGTCAGATCTCGGAAGTTCAAGGTTGGAGACCTTGTGCTGAGGAAGGCCGAAGCTGCTGGTCATGCTCCCGGCAAGCTCGGGCCTATTTGGGAAGGACCATTCGAAGTCATACGGCAAATCGGAAGAGGGTCTTACAGCCTAAAGGATACCTCGGGTAGTCCTCTTCCAAGGCCATGGAACGCCGATAATCTGAAAATATATTGCAAGTAACATTCTCGATGTCATCTAGGAGATTTTCTTTTTATTCCTGCATTTTTAGTTCTTCTGAATGTTATTTTTAGTTCTTCGGGCTTGCATGCCCTTGAATTTTATTTCTAGTTTGACGGGCCTGCGTGCCCATGCATGTTTTTCATTTTCTTTTGTAATGAACTACGTTCGGCTTGACCCCGTTTGGGTACGTATGTAGCTTGGATACAATATAAATCCAAGTCCAGTCCGAAGAATTAATAAATTCAAACCTCGAGTATAACAGCCCTATAGTTTGCTTTGCATCCAGGAATTAACCAAGCCTTGTCCTCGACAAGCAATGTAAGCCTTGCCCTCAAGCAGGCTGTCCCAAGCCTTGTCCTCAACAAGCAATGTAAGCCTTGCCCTCGAGCAAGCATTCCTAAGCCTTGTCCTCGACAAACAATGTAAGTGTTGCCCTCGAGCAGGCAGTCCCAAGCCTTGTCCTCGACAAGCAATGTAAGCCTTGCCCTCGAGCAAACACTCCTAAGCCTTGTCCTCGACAAGCAAAAGCCTTGCCTGTAGGATTACATTGAAAGAACACGAGGATTACATTCAAGTTCCTCAAGACTCACCGTCATTACCAAGATTTTTGCATGCCATCGATATTAATGTTCGTAAAGCATAATCGTCGATATTAGTATAAGGCGTAAATGTCTATTTATATCATCGATATTAATGTTCGTAAAAGCATGATCGTCGATATTAATATACGGCATAAATGTTTAATATTTGAATCGTTGAGTATAAATCCTCCGACATCATTTATGAGGTCATCGATATTAAAATTCGTAATATCCTCGATAGTTATCCAGGATATTCGTCGAGCATTTTTATAATCGAGAAATAGCAGAGAGATTAGCTCAAGTAAAAGCTCAGGCAAAATAATTGGGAACACGCAGATTGTTAATAGTGCTCGATAAAAAGTGATGCGACAAAAAACATGTTTTTTACAAATGGTGCTCGATTAAAGACAAATTACATCTAGACGCCGGGGCTCTCATGATCATCCTCGAGGTCATCATCAAGGGTACCCTCTTCTGACTCCGAAAGCTCGAGGTCTCCAGCAATCTCCGGGATGGCATTCAGCTCCTCAGGCTTAGCATCAGGCTTTGACCGAAGAAATGCTCGAGCCTCCTTAAGGCCATGGAGATATGAGCCCATTACGTAATCGCCCTTCAGCTTGTTGAAGTTCTCGGACTTCTGGAAGTCCACGATAGCTTCAGCCCGAGCTTCGGCCAACCTGCCCTCGAGGCTTTTCTTCACCCGCTCGAGCTCCATCTTCAATTCTTCTGCCTCATCTTTCACGAGGCCTAGTTCATCACGAGCCTTTCGAAGCTCGATCTTGGCCAGGTCACGCTCAGCCTCGAGGTTAGTTACTCTCGTGTCTCGGGCTTCCACTGCCTCTTGGAGCTCGACCACCTTTCGGGAATCATCCATCCCCCTGAGCAAGCCACCTCGAGCTATACTTAAAGCCTGCAAAAACATTCACCATGAGCTATGACCTCGATATAAAAAGACTAAATTTTATAATCCTCATAGTTCACCTGGAATGTAAGAGACTCGAGGTCCTTGCCGGCCTCTTCATACGCGAGCCTTTGTCGGTATTTGTCTACAGGGCCCGAAATCAAATATGGTTGTCCAGCATTCTCGACGTTCTCAGTACTCGGGGGCACGTTATCCTCATCGAGATCCACTACTGTGTGCTCTCGGGGAGAAGGAAGAGCTTGAGACGGAATAGCTCAAGGAGTGTTACCTCCAGGTGACGTGCTTCTGTGCCTCGAGGACTCTCCTGCCCCACTTCTTTTTTGTTCTGGCCTAGATGCTCAAGGCCTCTTCTTCTCCCTTTTCTGCCTCGGAGTTCGAATTTGAGGGGCCCTTGATTTGGACTGTACGGACTGTCGCAAAGCAGTTGGATCAAAAGTCATTTTTGCAAACATCAACGATATATTAAACACGAGCATATAAATAAGCAAAAAATAAAGAAAAAAGGTACAAGTCCTACCCTTGACGCCTTTAATGTCTGCACGATCGAGAACGTCATCCTCGAGGATGTCGTCCATATCAAACACCAGAGGCTCGAGATTTTCTAACATCTGCCTGTCCCTCTCTAGACATTCAAAGTATGCCTGACCCTCACAAAACCTCGATGTATCTAGAAAACCCCATCGAGATTTGAATGGAAGGTCGATATCCTGGGGAATCACGTAGAACCATTTCTCCTTCCACCCTTTTAAGGAACTCAGCATCTTCGGGATTCTAAAACCTCCCCGGGTAGAAAGGTAGGCAAAACAGGTATACTGAGGCAACTGTTTAAGGTCGAAGACCATTCTACATAGGCCGAGATATGGTGTAATGCCCAAGTATCTACAGGTGATGAAGAAATAGGCGAGCATCCTCCACCCATTTGGCACTAATTGCCCCGGGCTCATATTATGTAGGGGCCACCTAAACCCCCCTTTTAAAGAATCCCTAAAAATCACAAACTCCCCATCCCGAGCTATAGCCATCCTATCCCCTACCCCGGGCACTCGAATGTCACAGCTCGGCATTAGGCCACGTTCCCTAGCCGTCGATATGGCCAAGTGCTCCTTAAGGGTACAAGGTTGGTCGGGATATGTTAAAAGCGTCGAGTTAATTTCTGCTCGAGGTTGTGCATAAATAGGGATGGCTACAAGAATTATCGACCTACCTAAACTCTCTGGGGTTGTCCTCGACCCAAAGGATGACGATGAGTTAGATTCACTAGACATCCTACCGAAAGTGTTCTTAAAAAATAAAGCTTAAGTTCTCGATCTCTTACCTTAATATCGACGACCCAAAATCCACAAAATGCCCAAGCTCGAAGATTCTGAAAAAATCACAGAGAAGTAAAAAGGTAAGAAATGAAAAATGATTGGGGTGTTTATAGACTCCAGTGGGAAACTCAAGGGTTGTCCAACTTGGACCATTTGATTTGGACACGTGTCACTCATCGGGGCCACCAAAGTTAAATTGCCTTTCACTTTAGGGTTGATGTCATCTCTGTATTGGACCTCGAGTTTCTTCGCATGTGGGCTATTTTCACAATTGTGCATCCCACACTCGAACCTCAAGCATGGATGCACGAGGCCCAGTGATATGGTCCATCTATTTACCTCGACCTCATATTTCCCAATGACTCCCAACTTGGTCTTCAAAATATATTCGTCGGGTATGATGGAAAACATCCCGAGGATATGGAAAATATCCTCTACCTCTCTCCTAATCGTACCATGAGGTCGGGCAGTGGAGTCCTCGGTATTCAATGTCCTCATGCTTTTTACTTCAACGATACCACATCCTCCTACGAACAGTGACGTGTCACACTTGATACCCCACAAGACTTCTAGATGCAGGAGGAGTTTACTATTGTTAGACTTGTACTGATCTCACACTTGTTGTGCATGTCAAACATCCACCTCCGATAGGACTCTATGAGATAAAGATTCCCCAATTGTTCAATCCTAATAGGATCCAACCACCTAACACTATAAATACATGGTTTCAACTCATTATTCAGCTACTACTTTTATGCAATTTTCAGTTCATACCCTCACGCACATATTCTAACTTAAGCATCGGAGGGACGACGATGACACACCTCGACGCCTTTGTTTCAGGTGCTGGAAGATCACGTTCGTGCTCGCCATCAGTCGTCCAGCTCGAAATTGCTCAGGTACGATTTTTGGTAGCATCAACACCAATAAACAAAACGAAAATCTCAAAGAAATAACTAATTAAAATCAAAGCATAATCTCAACTTTTGGTTAGTGCAAACCCTAGATATAGAAATTAGTTCGTGATGGATGAAAAGGACAATCAAATTCAAAATAAAAAAACATGGAGAAGAAAAGAAATAAAAATTGGTTTGAAGCTTGAATTAATCTTATTCTAGTTGGTCCCTTTGTTCTCTTGACTGATCTATTGCTTTTTGTGTTTTAGAAGTCCCTTGTAGGTTGTATATATACTTTCCTAAGTGCTGGACAAGTTTTAGTCTAATTGGGCTTTAAAAACAGACAAAACTTTTGAAAACCCTAGCTGGACGTCGATCCTGCGTTGGGGAGCCCACTTTGGCAAAAATTCAGCACTGCACATCATTTAATATTTTATCATAACTTTGTCTCTCAATATTTAATTGAGGTGATTTAAAGTGCGTTATAAAGATAACGTAAAGGACTACACTTTACTTTGGTGCTAAATTTGCATAATTTTCCCTTATGTATGGTTAACTGATGCTATAGGAGACCTACTACTATTTTGGAATCGAGGGTGACTAAAACTTATCCGATTTTATAAATTGTTAGAGATATCATTTTCTAATTCGAATGTTTACTATGTCAAGTATGGGTCTCAACCTCCGGCTAAAAATTTGGAACATGTACGATTGAAATTTGATTTGTGAAAAATATTTTAATCATATTTCACTCTTTTTTTTTTTCTTTTTTTCTTTTTTTTAACTTCTGATTGCATCCGATTGACTCCTAGCTATCTTCAATTATTGTTTTGTAGTCTGAATCAACTATTGATAAGTTAAAATTGACTCAACAAACTTTGGATTTCACATTTTTTCATCGTTATTCGCTTCTTTCTTTCAATTTAACTTTCAAACATCGAGTTTTATCAAATCAACGTCAACTTCTCCTTAACTCATGCCAACGTCACTATTTTCTCCAAGTTTTGCACCATTCACACCAATTCACCTAACTAATAAAACAACATGAAAATAAAAGTCAAAAACGTTTCAAAACTCATAGAAATAAACTAAAATGTCAAGATTAAATGGTATCGAAAGCATGAATGAAATGCACCCATCATCTCTCCATAAAATCAATGATATTTGTTGAAAATAAGAATTGAGAGAGAGGTTGACTGTTTGATAAGAGAGTACAAATTTCAGAAGGGATTGAATTCATGCCTATTTTTAAATACAGGATGAATCCAAACGGGTAATTTAGTATTATTATTTTTTTGACGATATGTAGCAGTCATAATTAGTGAAGTTTTGACTGTATATGGTATATTTCACACAGTCATAATTAGTGAAGTTTTGACTGTATATGGTATATTTTCACATTTTATTCATCATGCTACATAATTTTCATTCAATGATTACCATGACACTTTCAAAAGGTTTTAACATTCTTATTTTAGTCCCGTTTGGTACCAATTTTTTTCAAAATACATTTTTCTTTATCTTCTTTTCAACTACACATTTTTATTAAAATAATATTACACGTAAATAAAAAACTTTTCATTATTTTTCGACCACACATTTTTCATCGATTTATAATTCTAAAAAGCATTTTTACATAAAAATGGGTATCAAACACTCTCTTACTATGTTTCAATAATGATTTTGCTGAAATAAAATAATATGTGAACACAAATAAGAGTAATTTTGCTTGTTCAACAATTTGTGCTCACATGTCATGTCTCGTGCATTCGTAGTTCATAATCAAGATCAAACTTACGATTACATATTAAAAATGCTTGCTAATGGTGGCATATGTTTACACTTGCGAGCCTAAGATGAAGTGCCATATTTATGATGATCAAAACTCCTACCACTCACTTTGACTTCGACTTTTACACAATTTCTAATTAAGTCAAGTGGATGTTCCTGCTACTGTCCTTGTAAAATAACATATGGCCATTTCGACATTGCAATGAACTTATCATACAACTGACCAAGTTAATCAAGTAAACCAATGCTAAAGAAGATTAGAAAAGTAACAACAAATCGAGTGCACAAGGAAGCAAGTATGCCATTAACAGTCCAGTCAAAAAGAAGAACAAGGAAAAAACACAAAAGCATCACTCCATATCTAGTATAAAATGTATCTATATAAATTGTAACATGCAAATGTCGATAAATTACACCCACCACTATGTTGCCTAAACCGTGTATATATATATTGGCATCTAAAACTAGAAACTTCAATGAACCATTACATTTCCCTGATAAACCTAAATTAATAAGACCTGCTAAACTTCATGACTCCCCACAGTAATATAATGTTGCACAAACCAAAATAATTTTATTGTCTGCGTAATATGCACGTGAAATTTCACGTGCAAAAAATGATTAACTTTCCCAGAGAATCTACCTGAATGATATCTGAACTTAAGCTGCAGCTGATTTTTTGACTTTGTGATCATCAAGATTCAAAGCTTGAAGCAACTTCGTCCAGGACTCGGGAATTCCTCCAGGAAGATCAAACTCCAGCAATTTTCCACGTGCACAGTAAAACTCCTCAACAGGTTGGCTCTGCAGGTTATGGCATATCAAAATACAAAATATTGGATAACCAAATAAAATTTACTATTAAACTAACTGGTTATTATAGTTTGATCTTTTTTCCAAGTTTAGAACGAGTACACTTATATATGTCAAGTAGCAACAAGAAGTCATTCAGAAATGATCAAAACATACAACAATTACTGGCAAGTCCCAAATGTTCCCTACAGCTGGCGTCCAGTTAGTCGAAGATTATTTGAAAGGTGATACAAGGTGGTGATAGATCTTTAATCTGTACATGCAAGAGAGAGAGAGAGAGAGAGACGCATCCATCAAGTTGGCGGACCTATAAATACTTCTTACACATGGTATTTAATTCAGAAACCACCATAATACTGTTGAAATTCTGCTGTACATGCAATCATCGTCTCATAAAAGTATGGTATGGTATGAAGTGAATATCAAGGAACAAAAAAAATCAATTTTTTGCTTGCACAGAAGCAGAAGTGTCAGAATTTCACCAGATGCTGATGAAAAAAAAAAAAAAAAAAAAAAAAAAATCCAAAGATATATCATTTCACATTTTATCTGGTGCAGCTAAATAATATAACGGTGTCTTCCCTTTGGCAAATCATCATAGTTTACAGGAATTTTCTCAAATGCTTTTCAATTACTTGGACGTATAATCTCTTTAAGAATGATGATTTATTAACTTTGTTTTAAATGCAGAAGGAACCAGGAAAATCTTGGCCAAAGAAAGATGAAACTAATGGGACTTTAAAAAGATGAAGAGCTTTACCTTCTCATTGTATACGAGGAGTCGTTCTTTAACTACTACTTCTGTGTCGTCAGATCGTGTTATTAATTTTGATTCACAATTTGGAGGAGGAAGTAGGGGAGGCATGTACATCCTTGGGCTTCCATCTTCGCCCTTGATGTCAATGCTCGCAACATTGTAATTCCCTCCACACTCACTGCAAATTCTTCTTCCAAGGCATTTGGCAATCAATGCTTCTTTTCGAAGTTTCAGATTAATTACCAGATCAATGTCAGTTACCCCGTCCAAGATTTCCTGCAACATAGAAACACAGGAAAAGCAGTATGCAGGAGATGAGATGAGACTGTTCTTTTGGGTAGTCAATTCAATCATAGAAAATAGAAATTGGACTCTATGAAAAAACATTTAGAAACCAAAAAAAAAAAATTCAAAATGGGGGGAAAAATAAAAAGCTGCAGATAACAATGAAACAACTTGCATTAATTTCAGAGTTTGTGTCTCAGACCAGGGTAGAATTTGGCACTGACAGGTAGCATGAACTAAATTTCTCTCACAATATATATTACTGGAAATAAATCTCTAAAACTAGTCCAAGAGTTGTCAGAAAGGAGTTTGAATTATTTTAAAGAAAAAGCCAAATATAGATAAGTTTCAATAACTAACGAGTATAAATAGTAATTTAAAACCCTCGCATCATGTAAAGTTGATTATTTTATAGTGATCATCCACCTTAAGGAGTTGGAGAGCACTAATGATCAACAAAGTTTAGTCGAGAGCACTACTGGAACATGATTGGTGGACATGAGATTCGCAAAATCAACACAGTTTAGTAGACAAAGGCTGACAACTTGGAACAGAGAGAAGATGCCACCACAGAAAAAAATATTTGTAAATTTGTTAGTGTGGGAAATTGTCATAGTGCTGACAAAATTAATGAAATTTTACCTTCTAACTACTTGACAGATCAGAAAGAACTCATCCAAGGAAAAAATAAAATAAAATAAAATAAAATAAACCATCACCATCTTTGCCTACACAATGGTTATTCTAAGAAGATGGAGCCTACAATACCATAAGCATCAATGTAGAAGAGGAAAACATATACTGCACAAACAGTAGTCTATTGAAAATATTCAACTTACTGAAATTTTTATCTTACAACCCAGATAATGTTATCATGGCTACCACTAGTTTCAATTATGCAGTTTCACTCGGATATCTATGATTCTACAAGAAATTCATCCAGCCAAGTCATCAACAAGAACTGTAGCACAATATTATTACACAAGTTTAATTGGTAAATCTTGTCAAAGTAATTTACAGATTTCTCAAATTCGCCTTCAAAAAATTTTCAGCAGGAGCTACACTTAGAAACTCAAGCATGGTATTCGGCAGGGATAGGGTATTAACTTATTCTAGTATTATCTGTTTCAAGAATCTTCAAATTTACAAAACTCGAAGTATGTATTTTCTCACTTTTTTTTTTCCTGACAAAAGAGTACAAGAGAAAATATCATTCCAAAAACCAAACGTTGTAAGGCAGAGTGAACATGAGCAAAAAGCAAGCTTAGTTTCAAAAACAAAAAGAAAACTTCGCAGTCTAAATTGTACATAAGGAAGCTTGCCGATCCGGTTCTGTAATAGAAGTTAAATTCATATGCAGTCAATCAGTAATTGTAAATCCGACCTAATAATTTGGTATTTCTACAACATAGAAAACTTAATGCTCACCGCCTGTCTTACAGTCCGAGGAAAGCCATCTAGGATAAATCCCATTTCACCCTTAGCTTGAGATTCTTCAAGATGCTTGGAAAGAAGATTTATTATAATTTCATCTGAAATTAATTTCCCTTGGTTCACAATCTCTGCAAGCTGTTGAAGAAAACAGATGGTAAATATAAGATGCGGCAAAATAGAACAGGAAATAACAAGGAAACCAAGGATGCTAATATTAGTTAATAACTTTATAGTCTACGATAACAAATCATGTGAGTCCTTAGTTGCTCCAAGTATGACTCAAGAAACAAAATTTTCAGCATGGAATTTCCACAAAATATTAGGATATGAGATTGTATCAAATGAGCACTAAAGATCGTGGAAACAAAATGATTTACATAAAGTTGCTTTGCACAAGTATTTACACATGCAAACAGAAACAAAAATGTCGAAGAAAAACTCAAATAAATACATGTGTCATCTCTCTGAAAGCTCAAGTTTAGGCATGTAAACCAGCTGCATTGCCTAAGGGGAACGCATTGCTGATGTATCCATGTACAGGAGACTGATTGATCGCCTCCTTTACCTCACTATAGCCAGACCTGATATCACATTTGCTATTCACAAGTTGAGCCAATTGGTGTCACAACCTAGGCAGCCACAACTAAATGCAGCTCATCACCTTTACAATATCTCAAGGCAAGTCCAGGGCAAGGAATTCTGTTTTCTGCAAAATGTTCATTGCAGTTGAGAGCTTTCGCAAAGGCAGAATGGGGAGTATGTCTTGATACAAGGAAATCAATCGCTGACTGTTGTGTTTTTCTTGGAGATTCTCTAATTTCTTGGAAAGCCAAGAAGCAAAATACAATATCCAGATCTTCAGCTAAAGCTGAATATAAATTTGGCTTACTCAATTACTTCATGATTTTCAGATTTCCAACAAAGATCCTGCATTGATATTTTGTGACAATCAAGCGACAATTCATATTGCTTCAAATCCTATCTTTCATGAACGTAAGCACATCGAGATCAATTGCCATTTTGTTTGAGACAAGGTGACTGATGGCTCTGTCAAATTACTACCAGTTCGTTCTCATCATCAATTAGCCGACATTTTCACAAAGGCTATACCAGCCTCTCTGATGTTTCCCCTATTATCCAAGATGGGTGTTATTAATCCTCACACTCCATCTTGAGGGGGAGTAACAGATAGAAAACTAACAGAAAGAAGGAAGAAGGTACACCACTGAAACCAGCTATCAGTTAGGCGGTTAGATTAGTTGATCAAGTCCACGTATCCATCTTGTATTGCTTTGTGCAGCTGATTTGGGTAGAGTTGGTTAGTTTGTTGGTTTCATATTCCATTTATACACAACACCTTGCAATGCACTGATTAGATTTTCTCTTCGAGGCAATACAATGGAATTCATTTTTCCTGCTTCAATTCTTTAATAATGTGCAATGCTGGAAAAAAACACATAAGTGTAATCACTATTTTATCGAACCAATCCCTAAATACATAAAGAAAACAATATATACACTCATATGCAGGACTAAACTCACTTTGTCTCAAACAAATCAAACAAATATGTATAATCTGTATACAGCAACATATATATCTATATAAGGTCCAGGTTCAAATTTTTTCCCATCAGAAGTCTAGTAACTCCACAATTTTAATATATGGGCGATGGCAAGACTTGAGCCCAGCTTTTACGTCCCGCTCTATTCCATATTACTCATCTCGTCTAAATGAGCTTCTGCATTCATTTTAATTACACAAATTCAAGAGGAAATAAAAACAACGATACCTGAGAAGAAAGGGGTCCATGAGAGGAGAGTTCTTGGCGCACAAGATCCCCAGTAGAGATATGGGGAACGCCTAGGAGGTTCGACAATCGGGCGGCATAGGTGCCTTTGCCTACACCCGGACAACCCAGGAAAACCCACTGCACATTCCTTCCCCTCCCATTGGAATTTTTAACGGGAAGAGCAGAAGAAAGAGCTGCTGCTGTTGCTGCTCTTGTAAGGTCATTCTCAGACGATTTAGTGCAGAAACTACGAACTGATGAGGCTGTTCTGTACCTCGATATTAAGCGGCTCAACACCGTCATCGATCACCAGATAAGAAAACTTCTGAGTTTATTGTTTGATCGGTTGAGAAAGAAGAGAGTTGGATTCAGTTCGAGAAGGTTGACGATGCTGGTTGTGTATGGAGTAGTGAAGGCAAAACGAGAGAGATGAAACCTGTGGGTTTGCAGAGGTTTAGCAGAATTAATTGTTCAAACGGTTACTAAACTTAGATTCATATTTTTAATCAGTCATCAAAGTTTAAAATATCGAGTTTTCATCACTAAATTTAGGTCCATATTTTTTATTACTCACTGAAATTTAATATGTTGAGTTTTGACCACTGAACTTTGAAAAATATTGTACATTACTCGCTATAAATTCGATATTTTTCAAAGTTCAGCATTTATGCTAGTAAGTAACGTATAATATTTTTCAAAGTTTAGTATCCAAAGCTCGATATTTTAAAATTTAGTAAGAAATCAAAGACGTGGACCTAAATTAAGTGATCAAAATTCGACATTTTAAATTTTAGTGATCAATTAAATACATGAACTAAGTTCAGTGACCATTGGAACAATTAACTCAGTTTAGCATCATAAGTATATTTAGAATTAAACAATGGGTGCAAAATCTATTGATCAATTAGCAAGTTATTCTTCAAAATCTAAAGTCAAATATCGATCTTTTATAAAACTAGGCTCTCTGGTCTTTTAGGTAATGTGATTTTGGATCCTTTAACCTTTAGAAGTGATATTCTTGTTCTCCAATATACTTAAATATATGAATTTATATCCCTAAACGATGAAATTTAAAATGGTTCCATATTCTAACTTAAAATGCTCAAGAAATTAAACAATGGGTGCAAAAGGATATTCTTGAGCATTAAATGTTTCGAAATTTTTGCCCTCAACTCGACATACAATTTTAACATCACATTGACAATTTCAATCACCTTTGAACTTAGAGTCATAAATTTATATCGATTGGTACTTATACCTTACTTTAAAAGGTTGTGAATTTAAAAGCATTATTAAGAAGCCTAGTGCTAATTCTCTCCTTCCACCATGTTTGTACAATCACGTGGAAGTGAAACCTAATAAAATAAATGGTTTAAATCTATGGAAAATTGCAACAGAGATCTCAAATCTTTTCAATTTTTACAGATGTTATCTTAATCTTCATTTTGTATCAACGGAGATCCCTAACTTTTCTTAAATATGCACTCGAGGTCCATATGCAATTTCGTCCTTACATGTAAGGACAACTAATGGTCAAACTTCCATTTTTTTAATTTTCTAGGTCAACTAATGGTCTTTTGGACGGATTCCGTCCATATGGACCTTTGGTGCATATTTATGAAAGGTTGGAGACCTCTGCTAGCACAAAATGAAAGTTAGAGTAAAGTCTATAAAAATTGAAAAGGTTTGGGACCTCTGTTGCAATTTTTCCTAAATCTATGCTAAGTATCCATGTTCTCACATTTTCGATGTCGTAACGCTAAACCCTGTTTAATTATGTTAAAAACTAGATTTTTAGATTTTGATAAAAATTATTAAAATATATTATTGAAAAGTTGATAAAAATTGTGAATTCAATAACACGTGTAGTTAAAAATAAATGGATAATACTAGTTGTACATAATTTTTTGTACATTAAGGTATCTATACACTCACATGAGGTGAGGTCCATTTGAATAACATATTTTAGTGTGCCCCATCCCATGTGAATACGGGACATCTTAATGTACAAAAAATTATGTACACCAAGCAAAGCCCTAAATAAATTTGAGAAACGTAGGTCAAAGAGGGGCTAAATGTTTCTTCATAACAAATATTGATGCCTAGAGATTGTACATTTTTACATATTAGGTAATAAATTAACAGAGAGTTGAGTTTACAAACTCAATGAAGTTCAAGCAAAATTTCAACTTGATCATTAAAGTGTTTTTTGACCCATATAATCACATCAGTTAAATAATATTACATAATTGATCACTTTGTTAACTCAATTAACATCATATCAGATACACGTGGCCATTGAATCTTGACATAGACTAATAATGTTATAGCATTATTGATTCCTTCCATTGGCCTTCTACTTCAGCTTTGTTGCAACCCTTTTTATATCTCATTAGTGGTGAAAATATGACCAGAGATAAAGGGAAAAGTGTACATAAAGATTTTTTGTTTTCAAGAGTCCAATTTATTTTCGACAATTGTACTTTCATGATATCGATATAAAAACTATTAGTCGATATCAAGATATAATGGGCCATATTGCATGTGAGATGAATACTGCTAATAGAGTGACAAATTATGTGAGAAAAATAAACTATAGGGTCCAAATTGGTAAAAAAATAATAATAATAATAACTTTAAGAATCAACCTAAAATTTCAATTGAACTTCAATGACCATTTACGAAATTAACGCCCAAAGCTAACATTTGGACGGTGGGACCGTGGGAGGAAAGAAGACGTCGTTGATTTGTACACCCGTGTCTTGAGGAACATATTATATTTTCCTTAGAAGCTAGGGATTAACTTATACAGAGATAATAAGCTGGGGACTAATAATTCAATTTGCTGTAATTTTGGGCATAAAACCATGTGCGCACCAAAACATTAGTAACCATAGAATTCCTACTTGGAAAATGACCAAAAGCTCGCCTAACTGATTCTTTTTAGGCGGTGCAAATTTGGGAACTTAATTAAAGATTGAACCCCAATCTTGAGGGCTCACGTCTTCCCACCTTTGGAGTATTGTGAAGGAGGTAAATTGCAGAATGTACTCTAACAGATCAGGGAACAAGAGTTTGTTCGTACATTGATACTCACAAAAAGTCCAATTTCATATCTTAAGAATTGAACATTCATACTGCGGTTGTGAGCAAAGCTGAGACTACATCATTCATGTCCTTTACACTACTGGGTTATACCCCAAGGGGCAAATTTGGGAACATAATTGTGTTTACATGAAAGCGATAACAAGAAAATAATGATAACATGCCTATTAAGTTTCAAACTTTTATGAATTTAAAGCGTAAAACGTTACTAAACTGAAAGCTCGAACTTTGAACATAAACGAAGCTTAGACGAACATTTTAGATTGCTGTTATATTTATTATTTTTTTTATTCTCATGAATTAAAAAGATTTGAAAAATGGTTGTATCAGTTTAATTAATAGCTTTAAAATGTGGCAATAAAAATATCTTAAAAACAATCTATTTACCGTTATTTTTGTTGTCACCAGAATTAAGCTTTGATTCATAAGTTTGCGCAACGATTTATAATTCACATGGAGGCCTGGGCACGGTTTGATTTGGGTTGGTTTCAACTACAACCCGAAACCAAATCCAAATTAGTCGGTTTGGGCAAATTTCAAACCAAACCAATCCCCTCTAACTCTTAAATCAAACCGAATCAAATCGGTTTGGACTTTTAGTCCAATTAATTTTTTTTTCCAAAAGAAATTGTCCGAGTTTTAAGCGCACTTAAATTACAATAACTAAAATAACCAAATAATTTAATATTATAATAACTATTGATTAACAAATAAAATCAAGTTAATAAAGACGGATCAACAGAAAACTTAAAAGTTTTATGAATTATATAGTCTGATGCTTGCATATAAAAAATGCTAAATATAACATAATAAGCTTGTGAAAGAAAATTTTCAATGCTATTACTTACCGGTAACATCATAGATTAGAGAGAATCGAGATATTGTTATGATATTAGAGTTTATTTTTTGATTTTTATTTTTCTTAAATTTAAAAAAAAAAAATGGTGAACACATAAGTGGGTTGGGTTAGTTAATCAGAAGTTTGAAACTTCAAACCATGGCTAAACCAACCTAATATGATTTTGTTTAAAAGAAAATCAAATCAAACCAATTACTTGTGTCGAACCAACCCAAACCGACCCCAAGTTGGGTCGATTTGATTGGTTTGGTCGATTTTTCAATTTTTTGGCCTAGGACTATTCACGTGTCCTAATCGACTATGCCATAAATAAGACAACTCAAGCAAGTAAATAGAATTTGTAATTTTATTGATAACATCTTGTTTTGGTATAACAGTTAGAAAGTTCATTTTGAACATTCCATCACTTATGTATCCCCTTCCTAAATACATCTTATTCTTAGACAATACAAATTTATCGGACAAAAATACAAATTTAAAATCATTCTTGCTAAATAGAGACTCGAACACTAGATTTTTCTTATGTCCGGCACATGTAGGATATTGTTGAGGATGCGTTCTTTTCCGAATGTCATCTTCAAAGTGACTTTGTTTTGTCTTTCAAACTTGGAACTTGCAACATTCCCTATGAATAGTAGTTCTTCGTTCAATGCTTGATAGTTGGAGAACATTAATTTGTTTGCACATATATGATGGGTAGCACTGGTGTCAACCCACCATTTCCTTGAATTTCCAACCATGTTGTATTCGGACACAACTGTAGATAAACTCATCTCCAGTATTCCTTGGCTTGTGCATTCTTCTTCGGCTTCCGACACTTGCTTGAATGATGTCTGGCCTTTCCACAGTTGTTGCTGTTCCATTTGAACTTCTTTGCTTTCTTGGAGTCATCTCTACATGGTGCATCACCGGAGATTTTCGTTTCTTGTTAATAGTCATTTGTTAAATTTCAACAAAGTTTGCTTCAAATTGGTCAATAGGTTTCCTTCCATTTTTCCTATCGTCTTCCTCAATTCTCAAGCGGATAATAAATTCTTCCAAATTCATCTCTTTACGTTTGTACTTGAGATAATTTTTTAAATCCCTCCACACAGGAGGGAGTTTCTCAATGATGGTAGCCACTTGAAAAGATTCGCTCAATTCCATTTTTTTGGCATGTATGTCGTGTAAGAGAACTTGAATGTCTTGCATTTAGCTTATCACAGTGTTTGAATCCATCATCTTGTAGTCCAAAAATTTACCTACGATGAACTTCTTTGTTTTGACATCCTTGGTCTTATTTTCTTTTCCAATGAATCCTACAAATCCTTGCCTGAGTTCTACAAACTATACACTCCATATAGTGTATTGTCTAATCCATTAAGGATGCAGTTTTGGCACATAAAATCGATCATAATCATTAATATGAACTGTGTGTTGAAACAAAATCGGCTAAAACATCATTTCATTCGGTTTAAAGGAACACGAAACCCATAGAATTAATCCACAATGATATATGTGATTTGAAATTCGTTCAAACTAGGGGCGGTAAGAAATACTTTGTAACTTTCATCGATGATTGTACAAAGGTATTGTTATATCTTTCTTTTAAGAAGTAAAGATGAAGCGTTGGATGCATTTAAACATTATAAGGCTGGAGTTGAAACATAACTTGACAAAGGAATTAAGAATATTCGTAGTGATAGAGGATGTGAATATGGGGCACTGTTTGAAGAATTCTGTTCCGAAGATGAAATTATTCATCAAACAACGACACTTTACTCTCTTCAATCAAATGTCATTGTTGAATGCAAAAACTGAACTCTTAAAGAAATGATGAATGCATGTTAATAAGTTCGGGATTACCTCAAAACTTGTGGGGGAAGTTATTTTAACAGTAAATAGTTTTCTTAATCAAATACCACTCAAGAAAATGGAAGAGACTCCATATGAACTATGGAAAGATCATCCTCCATCCTACCAATGCTTAAAAGTGTGGGGGTATTTGGTAAATGTTGAGGTTTCTAAGCATAAACAAATAAAGATTGACCCCAAAGCAATTGATTGTATATTTATTGCATACACCGATAATAGTAGTGCATATTGTTTTATTTTACACAAATCTGAAATTCAAGATGTACACAAGAGCAACATTATTAAATCAAGGAATGCGATATTCTTTGAGAATGTGTTTCCTAGTAAAGATAAGTTAAATGTGAATTCAAATAAACGAACTTATGATATTACAAATGGATCTTCAAATGAGGAAGAACTAAAATGTAGTAAGAAGGCTAGAATGTCCACAACATTTGATCTAAATTTTATAACATACATGATAGAAAATGACCCAGCGACTTTCGAGGAAGCCATGTCTACCTCGGAAGCACCATATTGGAAGGAAACTATCAACAGCGAGATAGATTCCATAATACAAAATCATACATGGGAGTTGATTGATTTACCTCCTGAAAGCAAGCCTTTAGGGTGCAAATCTTCAAGAAGAAATTGAAACCTAATGGATCAATTGACAAATATAAGGCTAGGTTGGTTACCAAAGGTTATAGGTAGAAAGAAGGACTAGGCTTTTTTTATACATATTTACCCGTAACTGGAATCACTTTGATAAGGTTGCTAATTGAAATTGCCGCAACACATAACCTTGAAATTCATCAAATGGACGTAAAAACAGTATTCCTAAATGGTGAGTTAGAAGAAGAGATTTACATATACCAACTTGAAGAGTTCGTGTCTCCAAATCAAAGTCATAAAATTTGTAAACTTGGTAAGTCCTTATATGGATTGAAACAAGCTCCTAAGTAATGACACCAAAAGTTTGACAAAACAATATTGTCAAATAGATTAAAAATAAATGAATGTGATAAGTGTGTATACGTGAAAAATACACCAAATGCCTATGTAATAGTATGTCTATATGTAGACGGTATGTTGATAATGGGCAATGGTCACGATATGTTGTTAAAGACCAAGAAAATGCTAACGAAGTATGTTGATATGAAAGATATGGGTGTGGCGGATGAAATACTAGGGATAAAGATTTCTAGAACATCGGAAGGAATTGTACTTTCTTTATCTCATTATATTGAGAAAATACTTAAAAAGTTTGATGTGTTAGAGGAAAATTAGGCGAAAATCCCAATCGACACAAGTTTACTCTTAGTAAAAATTATGGGTGAGAGCGTGTCACAACTAAAGTATTCACATGTGATAAGCAATCTAATTTATATTACAAACTGCATCGACCGGATCCTGTGTTTGCTATAAATAAACTTAGTAGATTCACAAGTAATCCAAACCATGATCATTTGAAGGCTTTGATAAGCATTCTTAGGTATTTAAATTATACCATAACCTATGGATTACACTTCACTAAATATCATGTGATATTATGATACGAATTGGATATCCGACATGAAGGATTTCAAGTCCACTAGCGTTTATGTGTTTACCCTTGGTAGAGTTGCTATCTCATGGAAATCGACAAAGCAAACATGTATAACTCAATCAACAATAGAATCTGAGTTCATTGCTTTGGATAAAGCTGGAGAAGAAGTAGAATGGTTTCAAAATTTCTTGGAAGACGTTCCATGTTGGCCTAAGGGCGGTGCCTGCTATAATTATACATTGTGATAGTCAATCGGCTATTGAAAGGACTAGAAGTAGCATGTATAATGATAAGTCTAGATATATACGACGTAGACATAACACCATCAAGCAATTAATCTCAAATGTCATCATCTCCATAGATTATGTGAAATTAAAGGAGAACATTACAGATTCATTTAAAAAAGATTTGCGTAGAGATCAAGTACGTTGCTTATCGAGAAGAATGGGAGTAAAGCCTACTATGTAAGAGTTCATGTAATGGTAACCTTACCTTGTTGATTGGAGATCCTAAGATCTTGGTTCAAATGGAAGTTATGAAGATTCTATGAAGCATTTAGGAAAGTAAATTCTTAACTCATTCCTATGATACTAAAGTGCTTTCTGTAGAGTTAATAGAGGTTAATATCATTAATGATTCCTATATCTTGATTAAGTCAAGTGAAGTAAGGCAGAAAACACTTAATAAGAGATTGTCTATGTAAGTGTGAAGAGGGGCCGTTTTAATGAGAATTATTCAATGTTTGAATTCTTTAAACACTTACGGAACCAAGATGGGTTTAAGGCCAAAATGAATCAAGTCATAAGAACTATGAATGGAATTATGAAAACATCCGTGTGAGTATTGTTGTCTTGGCTTACACTAACGACTGATTGGTTTAGGACATCATGTTCACCAATTAGCCAAATAAGTTCGATAATATTTTATTAAGGAAGATTCAAAGCTAAAAGCTACCTTGCTTGATGTAGTGTTTTTCCACCCTCTCTCTACAATTGCATCATATTTTCGCATCGCATTGCATATGCATGTTCATATTTCCATTCATGGGGGTAATTGTTGGAAATTGGTTTCAAACTAAAATTAATAGAAATTGGTCAAGTTAAAAAAAAAAAAAAAAAAGGTGACTAACTTGTCAATTTCGACCGAATATTTGAACTCGATCCGATGGTCAAATTACAAAAGTAAATAGACCAACTTGTTCTATTCGTCGAGTAGATTGTCGTAGTATATTTGGAATCTCAAAATCAATTTCAGATGAATGAGTAATTGCGGTCCAATGTTGAAAGAAAAATAGAGGAAACTGGCTAGATGACACCGTTGCTCGAGCAATGGTTCAACGAGAATCAAGCAAAAAGTTTCCGTTCGAATTTTGACAGTATTGCTCGAGCGAAAAATCTAGCAAAAAGCTAGCGAAAATGAAGTGTTGCTTCTATTCGAAAGAATGTACGATTTAGCCCACACCACTTCATCCACACCCCTTCTTCCTCTACAAATAGGACTCCTTGGACGTCTTCAAGGACACACCATCTCATATTTGTATTGAGCATTCATAAAACTCTTGCAAAATCTCTTTCTCCTTATTTCGTATCATTCCTTGTAGAAAAGAAATTCTGTCAAAAATTCGTAGCATTCGTGTTTTGAAATGTTGCTACCATAAGATTGAATCTGTTGTATCTTGGGAGACAAATGTAGTTAATCGTAAGCACCATAGCAGGGCAATATTGTCTTAAAGAAGGAGTGTAATGCAACTGCCTCTGATTCTTCTTCTTCTTCACATATCTTGTTTTATTTCTGGGTTTTGAATAGTTATTAGACTACATTTTGTATACTATAAATTTGTAATTTAATTACGCTCCTACGCGTTAAATCTTATCCTTGTTTATTATATACAAACAACATTTTCACTGCTTATGTAAAAGCCCAGCAACAACAATTTTTTTTTTTTTTCCAATGAATATTTATTGATTTCTACTTTTTTATTTTTCATATTTTTATATGTAATATCTAATTAATTCAATCATGATTTGAATAAGGGGAGATCCACTTGGTTGTTCAACAAATC
>NC_036249.1:14530091-14590919 GCF_002742605.1 Olea europaea var. sylvestris | reverse complement strand
GTTTTCTCTTAATAATTTGACATGTAAAGTAATAAAATATATAATTATTACATGCTTATTTGGCCACAATTTTTTGAACTCATTTTTCCTAAACTCATTTTCAACCACATATTATATTGCACCACAACTTTTCTTAATTTTTCAATCAAACATTTTATGATTTTTTATTAAAATCCATTGAAAATATGATTTTTAACTCATTTTTGGTCTCTATTATCTAAAATTCATTTTTTCTTAAACTCATTGTCAATCACATATTCTTTCAATAAAACATTTTTATATGTAAACCCATAATGTTTCTCTATTTTTTAACTACGATTCTCTAAAATAATCATTTTCATAATAACTATGCCTAATATGGGCTAAGTATTTGGAGAGAGAGATTATAACAATTCAATAATTTACAAAATACACCACGCACATTAAAGTGACTTAAAAAGCATAGCACGTTTTACAAAGTTAAATTTCATAAACTAAATTTCACAAAATGGTAACAAAAAACACCATTTTCTCAACCATAGTTAAGGCCTATTTGTAACAACTTGGACTAGATTTCTCTAAAATCTGTTTTTAACAAATAGCACTTCAAAAATAAGAAAATGATATTTATAGACAATCAACGTGACAATGGGACTACTGCAACATTATCCAATTTTTTAAAAATGCATTCAAACTTCATTGAACAACATGGTGCTAAAATTGACCAATGATCGATCATGTGGAGGCCAGATGAATAGCATTATTCTCCAAAATATTATCATACTGGCAAAAAAAAAAAAAAATTTTTCTCCAAAAAAATATAAAAATGGAAAAAAAAAAAAAAAAAAAAAAAAAAAAAAAAAAAGAGTTTTCTTGACTTTCCAAAAGCCATGTAAAACAGCCAAAGAATCGTGACAATCATCAATGGTCTAATTTTTAATATAATTAAAAAATGTTCACCTAAAGTCTATGAATATTAACCAAATCGAGTTTCAAAATTTCTATACCAGGAGCAAGAAATCTCCATGAGTCAACAAAAATTGATAGTTTTGCTCATCAACATTAGTTAAAGTCCAACTACATTTAAAACTTTCCTACACCATAAAATACCAAGTTGCTACATTGGTGTGTAAGAAAGTTAAGCACCACAATGTCAAACTGTCAATTATCACACTCCCTAGCAAAAGAATCCTAGAATGAAATTTAGTAGAACACACAGGAAAAAAAATTGAAATTGAAATAGGAATAAAAGTGAGCGTGAAATCAAAGAGAAGAAAGCATACTCATAGAATCATTAGAACACAAATACACAAGCATACATGTTAATCTTACATATCATCACTGCTCATCAATGGTAGAATATATTGTTGGATAAATAGTCCAGTTGAACTATGTAAAAGTCATTCAGTTAAGTCTGATCTACCCTGCCATCTCCCTCGGAACTTCCATCCCCAGCATACCTGAAATGAATTTCGGCAAAACAAATTTGAGATGTGTCCTATGTACCATATGAAATTGATACCCGATCCAGCCAAGTGCATTACATGTTAACAAATATAGTCATTGACAGTGAACGTGACTATCTATTGACACGGTAATGGAAAAGATTGAAACACGAACTCCAAGTTTATCAGGAATAAGGCTAGCTAGTTATTTCTCCTCTTTCCACAGTACAAGAAAAAATTTCTTGTAAGCCCCAAAGCTTAACATACATGCCAGTGCCCTGAGATTATTATTTCCTTCCAAATCATACCAAATGTGTCCATAATTACTTATTCTAATTATATCTTCAGTGCGACAAAATATGAGGGAAGAAATATAGGCCACATGCCAAAGAGTGTTCGAAACCTGTAGGTTCTATAATATATCATACAAGTGCAGAATCACAAATGTACGCACATTGTCCATGTGTATAGGATCGACTGATGAGAATGCGTCTTCAAGTTGTGAGTTACATTTACAAAGTTTGTAAATTCGTAAACTTCAATTTATGCTTGAATTCCCATTCATCATTCTGCTACTGCATGTACTATGTGGATCATCAGATATTATACTGTGCGCAATGTGTAACAACAATGTTCCATGTATCCATGATGAACTATATAGTTTAAAAGATCAAACACAAGCACAGCTATATCATATATTGAAGACAGTCAGTCAGTTGGCACCTTAAGAGACTTCTTACATGAGAATTTTGTTTAATACGGTTGTATTATATCCAAATTTATACATTTCGCAATCAATCCTCCCAGGTATTTAAATACAATTAGATGCTATAAAAAGTTTGTCAACGTGTTTTTGGTGAAATTACTATATTCCTAAATATTTTATATTCATAATTCGTTGCAGCAGATAACTCTTTCCATATAAAATTTATTTTTGTATTATTTATATAATAGAAACACATCAGTAATCTTCTTCACATACACCTATAACTGCAGATTCTGCTACATTTACTTCAAATATTTGTTCGTTATCCTAGAATAACTTATTACATCATGTGGTCCAGGATGGCGATGTCCACCAGATATATTGTAGAAAAGAAAATGCTCAATAAGAAGAGTAAGCATACCCAAATCATTGACCCACCATGATTCTGCATTTCAATAATTTACCCCATCCAACAACAATAGAAACTCAAAATTTCCTAGACTCATTGTGAATAATATAAGAAAATTGAGCCAATTAGGCGAAAATAGAATGGTCAACCAGATTGTTCTATAATATAACGACTGATGAAAAATTATTTGGACCAATAAAAAGCTGCATAATGGCACAAAAAAAAAAAAAAAAGAAAATAAAAGAGAGAGAGAGAGAGAGCGAATTTATAGGACCCGTGGTTTAAATTTTCTCATGTGGAGCACAATGGGCAAGAAAATTAAAGCAGTTAAGCAGAAACTAAGTAGAACTGTCTAACCGTATAATGTCATCTAACAAAATGTGGATACACTTCAAAGTTTTTGTGCGGTTCTTTTGGATCAAGTTTGACAGTGTATCCATCAATAGATTCTACAACACGAGAGATATCCCCAATGATGACTACTCCAGAATACATTTAGAGGGAGTTGACAACAACATTTTGATTCGCACACTAACTCGCGATGGCACCGAATGGAAACGATCTGCTAGTGGTGTGACTAACTTTCCCGCTTCTGGTTTGATAATTAATTGTAAGGTTTAGCATCACTTTATATATCCCAATCTAGTTCCCAGCAATAACACCATTGAGGTAACAAAGGAACAGGCTCTCTTGAACTATGCCATTCAGCTGGGTATATCTATTAATGTTGGAAAGGTCATCTAGAATAGTATTGTACGCATCCTAGCAGGATCAGTCACAAGCAATTTGGGACATCCCTCCTTAATCCATAATCTCTGTATACAAGAAGTGTTTCCACATGTGAATCTGATGAAGTATTACATCCCAAGCTACAGCTCACACGGGACCTCCGGGATAGGCTCTCAATGCATCAAGATAGGCCAAGCTCATCCCAATCCTCTCACCCAGAACCACCTCCTCAGTCTCAATGAACATACTTAGGCGACTTGAGGCAATGGACTTGCGAATGACCCGTTGGCAAGACGGGATGTAGGTACAACTTGATCAATTACAAACCTCCATCTATGACCAATTTCAGTATCACAATGCTTGCATGGCGGTCATGGCCTCCGCTCATCCCAAACTCACGTTTCCTCCACCACCGCTATTGCCATCCCACTCCTACCCTCCAGCTCCACCAAACGACCATGAGGACAGATAATGTCCTCACCGAGGTATTCATCTTTCTTTCCTTTCACATTGGGAACAATGTGTTATTTTAGTTTGGGGGTTTGTTACTCTAACGTAGTTGTTATCTCATGGTTTAACTCCTCTTATGTATTTTATATTTTCTTTGTGTGTGAAGCATGCTTGTGTGGGTTGGATAACATTGTTGGCGATGATGCATATATTTGGAGACATGAATCAGTTGGGAATTATAAATAAGTTGTGTGTTTGAGCGAAGTCTTACTTATCCTTGCAGAACATGATGACTTAAATGCACGAGAATTGAGCATAACGTTGGACTAGAATAGGTTGATTCATAAATGAGATAGGTTGAATTAACGATCCTAGAAGTTGAATCCAAACAACCACTAAACATTATTATATCCTTAAACCAAATTTAAGATGTTTGGGTGGATTAACTAATGTAGGGAGATATGGATGTAAATTGGATTCCGTGTGTACTAAATTTAGGTGGATTGTCCTAAACCAATAGGATGAAAATTGGGTAAAAACCTTAAGTTAGAAGTCGATTTTCAAGAATGGGTGTTTAATAAGGAGCATTGCACTAATAACTACATAAAAGGGAAAAAGCTGCCTTGTAGTAAAGCTACCTTAAAAAATTCCAATGTGGACAATCATAATAATCTCATTGTAAAACGTCTCTTCATAGTCTTTATAACTCGATAGAATAAGCCTGCAATAGTTTAAAATTTGGTGTCCTAAAATTATCTGATTTAGGAGTCATTAACTTAAAACTCGCTACAGAGGTCATTTACAAAGTTTAATGGAGAGACATCTGCACATAAGATTTTATTAAAATATACATATCTGAAAAAGAAAAGAGAGAGAGAGAGAGAGACGCATCACATGTCTTGAATAAGCCCCAAACACTTGTTTTAGAGGATTAGACTTTTGACAAGAGATTAGTAACTTGATTGATTCTTGGAGGTTGAAGCAGTAAAAAATAAGGAGAAATCTCTTCTGTTGATATGTTGCTGCAATTAGTGAAATCCAACCAAGCTTGAGCGGTGTAAGAATTTAGTATTGAAAATCAACTTTAGAATACACCTCGGTAAGTAAAAAAAAAAAAAAAAAGCCTGCGGGCGTGCGAATCCCACGAACGAAGTGAGAAAATAATTGACTTTCAAGGTCGGGAATTGAATTAACTTATGATTGTACTATGCTGTATTTGATTCTTCGAACACCCATACATCTGTTTTGCATTGGAAAGGTAAGATTTTGACTTTTGCATTATAACTTTAAAGTAGTTCATGAACTTGATATCACATATTCAATACCGCTGTAAAAACAAGTTACCCAACTGAATTGTGACTTTATGTCTTATTTTTTGGATATAGATCAACCATATTTATGCGTTGTTTTGTGTTTGCTCGAGGATAAGCAATGAATTAAGTTTGACTAGCACATCTAAATCATGGTTTTCGGTTTGTTTTTTAGCACTTTTGAGCGTTTAATGTGGGTGTTCATGTTATTTTGTAGCTTGGACAATTTGGAAAAAAAATGACATTGTTTGAAGCGTGGAGTGAAGCTAAAGTGTTGATCATGGAAGTAAGGATGAAATGGAGATAAAAGAAGAGAAAGACGAAGAGAAAATGAGGTCGGAGCATGAGCAAAAGAGGCGAGGCAGTACACAAGGCGCAGGCACCCAGCCGAGAAAAGAAATGTAGAACTATTGGTGCTACAGCACCACTAGCAATCAAGATTGTGGAGCTAAACTTGGGCTCCGCGGCGCCGCCTATCAGTTTTTTAATTTCGATCCAGCTCGGTCCAACTCCTCTTGACACGTTAGGGGACTATAAATACAGACAAAAAGACCTAATGAAAGGGAGGAAGAATGGCTGGAGAGGCAAGGACAAAAGCAAGTGATTGAGAGAAGATTAACAACCATTGGGAGGAGAAATCAAGCTACAAAACAAGTTTTTCTTATTATTTTCTTCTCCGTGTTCTTTCTTTTCAAATTAATCATGTCATTCATCTCAATTATGTACTAAAACTTTAAATCTAGGGTTTCATGTAACCGAACTTGAAACATGTTTTGATTCTTATATGATTATTTTCGTTGATTTTTCCATAAATATAGTTATGTTGATTCTTGCATGATGCTTTTAATCTCCTGATCAATAATTGAATGATTTGACGCTTTCAATTCCGACACTCGAGAGAGGGAAATTTAAGCGTAATCTAAGAGCAACATAACCTAAATTTTGTAGGTTCCGAGAGTAATCTTTGAGGCATATTCCAATTAAGAACCATGTGTGTGATAATTTTTATATTTTTTATTTGGAATAGAAATATTGAAATTAGGTTCTATTCAGCACTCAAAAGAGGAAATAGGATTAATTTAGGGTTTTTGCCCATAAATTTTGAAAAAATTGATAGAAATACTTATAGAAGTTGAAAAACATTGTTGATAGTGTGACAAAATCATTTCCTAGGCTTTCATAATTTGATAAAAACTTCACATTTTGCCTCCGTTATTTGCATTGTTCATCCCATTTACATTAGATTAGTATAAAGACATTGTTTCAAAACTTGATTTTCTAAATAAAAAGATAGCTAAAATAATTATAGTATTCAATAGGATTCGAATATCAATCCCTGTAGATTCGACACTTTTCACTTCATTACTATATTATAAAACTTGATATCGTACACTTGCGGTATAAATCATGTTCTAGAAACGAGTGACAGTAAGATGGACTTAAGCTCTCCCAAAACGGACAGTATGTAAGTTAACAAGTTGGACATCTATGCTGGATCATTACAAGACTACTAGTTCTTCTTCTTCTTCTTCTTCTTGTAGTTCTTTTACCGACATAGATACAATGTAATCCTGTCATCCACTAGGGTTGATCTCATTTAATATTGTTGCATAAATCTTTCTGAACCCTTGTATGGGGATAAATTGCTCTCTTTCATTTTCATGACTATTATTTCTTTCTTCCGATTATAAAATAATGTACTTCCAACAATTTAAAAGACCAAAATCATTTTCCAAAAAACTATATATCACTCTCATTGTTCCCATAGTAAAGATTTAACTTTATTCCCATAATCCTAGCATAACAATGGATAATCAAACTGACCACAAGTTTAATCCTATCCATCAGAATTTAGAACAGGTCATATCTGGTAGACATTTCCCAAAATGGTTACATTACTTTTCAACAGTATATTTTCCAGAAAATAAATCAATACGCAACACTTATCTATTCAAAGAGATCGGATACATACCGCCAAGAAGAGGTTAGGTTTCGAGCTTTCCTATCCAGCCGAAGGTTTTCTAAGGCAGAGGAAGCACGAACTACATCATCTGGAAGCTCATCATTGTTGTATCTCCAATTATATTCATCTTTCCTATAGCCAGACATGGATGACCCAGCTCTTCGTTCTAAGATAGATAAATACAACGTCACAACATCAATTTAGCAGGTAGTAATATAGCCAATGTTATTTTTACTACTCACCAGATGCCTGGGAAGCTGGGACAGCCCTGAGATGAGCATCCATGAACTAAAAGTTATTAAATGAAAATGGAAAATTAGTAAAAGAAAAGAAGTACTCTACAAATAAAGAACCTTCCCAGTGGAGGTAAACCCCCAGCAACTGTTAATGAAGATGGTCTCCGAATATTTCGAGCTTCCAAGTAGGATAGAGATTCGGCATCTGAAGTGTTTAATCTCCTATCGATACCCCTTCCTTGAGATAAATTCTATAGGAATGCAGATAAGAACCATGGTTAAAAAGTTAAGTGTACTTTAAACTAAGATAATACCCAGAACAGGTATTAAAAAACTATAATAAGAAACAAGCTGCCAAAATTGGACATAAACCGATATTATCTGATAATTGGTGCAAATGTTCTAAGGTAAAGAATTGGGATTTCTCTAGTTGTACAATCGAGGTTGACAACGTCCTCACAGGAGGGGGTTCCATGATTTTTTTATTCATTGTGGGCCCCCCTCACATGTGTGTGGTTGTCAACCCCGGTTGTACATGTAGCACTTTCCAAAGAATTGAGACCATATTCTGAAAAATCAAAAACTGTAATCCACTTAGCAATACTGTCGTGCAATCTCAGTGCGCAACAAGCTATAATAAAACATTTCACAATCATATCAATAAAATGGCATCATAACTCCTCTTATTCAACATGACTGGGTGCCACAAAATATCGTTTTGACAAGTTTACAAAGAGGACATGGGTGCCAAAGTTGATTGGAACAAGGAAAGTTTGTTTTTGTTATCTATTTCAAGACCGGCAGCCCTTCAAGTTATTTATCAATGCTCTCTTTTATTAAAATTTTTATTCCTACATTTTCTCTGTCATCTAAAGTTCACAAGGCAAATAGATTTTGTTTGAATTTATGTTTGCAGGGTCCCAAAATTTCACCTGTTTATTCATTTGTTCATGTATTTAACCCCCAAAAATGCCACTTTGGGAGCACTTTCATCATTCCCCATGGTTTCCATTAAAAACAGTTTGTAGAAACTCAAGTTCAAATGAGCAAAAACCCAAATATAAAAAGAGAAAAAATGAGAATCTCAAACAAATGATAAGATGTAAAAGAATCCCCACCCCAACAAATCCACAGTCAAACCCCTCACCCCCACCACTAGTCAGTTATACAATAGTAGCTGTCTTGTTCAAGCTAAGATCTACGTGGAGTGTGAAACCTAGCTCTTGAAAGCTGTGCAAGTTAGGGGTAGGCCCATATCTAATCCCTGAGATTGGGGACACACATCCACCACCCCCTTTCTCCAACCACTGTCAGCTACCTGGCCTGCAGATCCTGTATTTCAATCTATATCTCAAAAGTGAAGCTGAGAATATTCATTGGAGGTTTGCAAGATATAGCACACGTTTGTACTCAAAAAATTTATGTTGGAAAATCATAACAACTTAAATTTCTCCGTTCTTTCCTTTTTCACCAACCTAACAAAATATTTACATGCAGGCGGTAAGCAAGATGGTAACTGGGGGTTGCAGTGGGGCCAGTCCAGTAGTGGGGTTTGGAGGCTGCTGGAGTGGATGAATGTTGAATTCAACGATGATTCTACTTTCTTATATTACATTAACGTTTTTACCTCCTTGAACTTCAGGTCAGAACTGTCTTTCAATGAATTTAAGTCTCTAAATGGTTTTAAGAGACGGAACTTCTCCCACAACGGAAGGTTAACAGTTGAATAACAAATCAAACATTGGGGCTGCACATATCCTTTTTTCTGATCAAGCAGCACTTCATAACACTAAAAAGCAGGTTATATAATCCAGCATAGATTTTCAAAAATTTCTGCATCTCTTACAAATAAACTGATATAAGCTAATAATAAATAATTTGACAACGAAAAGAATGCTGTACTAGATTGTATCGCTCCATATGGTGAGATCAAGACTAACATTTTTACCCAGGAACTCTCCAAGAGATGCTCATATCCACTGATTAAATTAAAAAATTAGCAGGATAGCAAATAACATTATCAAATTCAGTGACTGGCTCAATGAATCTAATACATAAGCAAACACAATAAAAATGACATATAGCCCTGTTTGACATTTTTTATTATTTATTTATTTATTTTGAGTTTATAAGCTGGTCAAACTTAATTTTTAGCCAAAATTCTTTGGATCCAAAGCTTTTATCAACTTTTAGACACACCTTTCATGGGACCCAACAACTTATAATCTCAAAAAGCTTTGTCATACAGGGACATAGTGTTACTAATGCATTAAAGTGACAATGTAACTACTTTACGAAGTTTAACATACAAAACAGTGAGTTTATCCAACCTCATACTTCAAAAAGCCTTCAAGCACACCCAAAAGAAAAGGAGCACCATCTCCATTCCTATTAAGATCATATCCATTCTTGATGCTAAATTCTTGCAATTCAGATATCCAGGAATCCTTTAGCTGCAATTTCAACAGAATTTTGACAGAAGAATATAAAACAAATAAAATTACCCCAATTCATCCAAATGACAATAATAAGCACTGAAAATACCAAATTACATTCCGGCATGAAGACTTTCAGTGTGTGGTTCAATTGAGCCCAATCCAAATATTCACATATCAATGAAGTTAGAAGCCTTCCTGCGTTAGCAAATGAAATGTCAAAAAGAGTAAATTAGAAACAGTAACCATATATATCAACAACTCCTAAAAACTCAACAATAAAACAAGTGTTAATAATTCAAATACAAATCTTCAAAAGGCATATACCTAAATCTTCTACTCAGTAGGCAAATCTTCCAACTGGATAAACAAAGTCACGTGATGGCCAATTGAAGATACAATGAGTATAGATTTTGACATCATCAGTCTTATTTTCTACTGGGATAGAGTGGAAAGATTATATTCATGTATGTGTATAAATTTTGACATCACTAAAAATGTTTTCTATTGGCTAGTGCGGCAAGATTACACACATCTGAAAGAGAGTCATGAAAGAGAAAAAGAAAAGGGAAACTGAAAATTAAATAACCTGAAGGAGAGTTATGAAGTTGTTTTGCACGATCATTACAACTACCCAATAGTGCCGGAGGTAAACCTTCATCTTTCTCAATCACCCTATCCTCCTCTTCAATTGCTTCAAACACGTTAGCTCTTAGCTCAGCCTAGTAAGCAAGAACAACAGAAAGGTCAATCAGTACTGCAAGAAACATTAAAGCCTCTGACACCCACTATATTGGCAGACTACGCCAAGTCTTGGGGGTGAGATACATACAAATATTTTGAATATTCACTTTTCCAAAACCAGGATATAATGTACTAAATCGAGCAAATGTATAAGCAATACCAAATTCAAGATTTGTCAGTGTTACCATGACTACTCAACAGCATTACATGCACTACTTTCAATATTCTTGAATTTACACAGCATAAACCCCAACAATTTAGAATAAATTTATAAGAAAATAAAAATCGCAATGCATTGTAGAATCAATCATGAACAAGCATTACATCCCAGATACAACCACCACAAAACACAAAATCCCCCTTCAAATACCATATCAATGTTACAAACTTGATCTCATGTGCAGCAATCAAGTTCTAAGTTGCACTACCTACCATCCAAATACACCACATCAGAGAATAATTTTGACAATACATATATTTTGATACAAAGCTCGATATATTTATAGAAAATTATAAAAACATAAGAATACATTTAGAAAATATACGATAAAATAAGATCATTTCAGCCTTCTAACATTTAGTAGAAGTCAAAAGTACCATAGTAACATCTTAGAATATATTGTAATCAAATACAAATCTTGCAATCAATAAACAATTGAAACTTACATGATATGATTTAATCCAAGTAATACTTATGCAATGACACCAGATATCTTCAACCATAAATTTAAATTACTCTTCACTCCAATCCAGCAGTCAACAGTGTAACTAAAACTATTTGTATTATTGTATCTATTATAAATGATAAAGTTGATCAACTAGAAGTCTTCAATACCTCACATTATTTACTATAAATGAATTATAGCTGAAACCAAAAGCTACAAGTTTCACATATATGCACAAACAGATAATACCCACACGCACATAGAGTGACTGAAGTTTCAAAACGATGTGTACTCCACTGTTCAAGAAATTGCTTCTATCAATCACTTTTATCCTTGGTTACTTAAGACTTTAGACATTATTAGAAAAAGGTTTACGCCCATTAGTGAAGGTCCCGAGTCCCCAAATTCAACCAAATTAATACCCGACCAACAGGACTGATTCATACCAATACATTACCGTTTCATATCTGTCAAAAAATGGGACTCCATCTAAAAATTTAACTGACACATTCTGCCATTACATCCCTTAAATTTTCTCAATTCTTAACTCTCAATCATCCCAAATTCAAATAATAGCGGACGTCAACACTGATAAGGCTCGTTCGACAGAGATTTTTTCAAGTGAAAAAAAAAATTAATAATAATATTAATATTAATATTAATATTAATATTAATAATAATAATAATAATATTATTATTATTATTATTATTATTATTATTTGGGAGAATGTGTGTTTGCCAATGATTTTGGAGAAAAATGATTTTAGAAAAATCTGTGCCAAACAAGTTTTTAAACAAAAAAAGTACAGCAGTCAATGCGAAATTTAAAACACCATGTAGATGCAAAACCATCAGTGAACTCAAAACTCCACTCAATTTCACGGGAAACAAAAATTAGAAACCCTAATTCCCCTACATGCCAAACGAAGGGCTCGATCCATCGCACATTACTTGAAAACAAATACAGACCCGCAATGAATCAAAGTTATAATAACGCAAAAAGAAAAGGGAAATACAAACTAACACGGATCTTAGCGAGAACACCCTTCTTCTCGAGTGTACGAGTAACCAGCGTTTTCAAATCCATCATTTCTCTTGCATAATCGTCCATGCTCAAAAAATGAAATTGAGGAAAGTGACTTGTTGGAATACCGAGCGAATAGCAGGGTCAAGATAAAGTGGCTTTTTGAGCACCTGAGGTGCATCTTCCTCCAATTCAGTCCAGTGCTGACTCCTTAACTAAACTTTTTGAATTGTGTTCATCTGGGACCCATGTGGCGGAACAAAAATCCAATTGGCCCATATATGGTCAAGTGCGATGATGCACGGGTTTACAAATTATTTAGGCTTAAAAAGATATTTCCTTATTTTAATAAATCAAAAAATTATTTAATAATTAAAAATTAGATATACTAAATATTTAAAATAGATTTACAGGAACGTTATACATTTTTTTAAAGTTTCTAACAAAAAGATGAGTTTCAAATTTAAATACAAAATAGTATAGTAACTTAAATCTTATATAATTTTTTATCGGACTCCAATTCAACATCATCTTCTTATCTAATTCGTTCTTCTTGTCTTCCGATACAAGTGGTTATTTTAAATTATGGTAAAATGAAGAAATTAGTCATTGATAATTTTTTAAAAACCCAAAATTTAAAGAATGAAAAAAGGATGATAATACGCTCCAATGCATGCAAAATTGCGCCTAGGCGTGTTAGGACTTGGGGTCCGTCCATCTTAATAAGGTCAACATTATTAAGAGAAGTGATCCAAAATCTATTTAAGTTGGTCAATATTTCGGTATTTAACCGATGTGGGATTTATTCTCTTAATATGCCCCCTCAAGATGGTGGCTTTTTTTAGCAGACCAATTTTGAAATTCGTGTGCTCATTTTTAAGACTTAATCGAATCGAATAGCTCGTTGGAGTTTACTGAGCTCTGATACCATATTAAGATTTGGGGTCCATCTTGATAAGGTCAACCTTATTAAAAGGAGTGGCCCAAGATCTATTTAAGTTGGTCAATATTTCGGTATTTAATTGATGTGGGATTTATTCCCTTAACAAGGCGCGCCTTAGTAGTCAACGATTGCTGTTGACCTCCAAATAAGGCGCCAAGCCACTTGATTTGGCATTTTGGACAAGCATCACGCTTAGGTGCGCCTTGGCGCCGCCTCTTAGAACATTGATTTATATTTGAAATTAAAATCACTGGGAGAGCTCTTTGTTTTCAATTCTAGCAAAAAAGTGACCATTATACACATATCAATCAAGGCCAATTATGGACTATTATATGGCAGAATTCTGCCATTTTTGCGCCTTAACATTTAATTCATTCTTCAAGAGAGAAGGGCATTTTTGGTATAAAATTTTGAGATAGTAAACAAATTTTGGCCAAAATGGGACCCATGTTCAACTGTGTTACAGGAGAAAAATTGCTAAAAATGGGGAAAAGCTCTCCCAAATAAGGGCTATATATTTATTGGTGAAAGTCAATTATGCTCATGTAACTCTAATTTCTATTAATATTGTATTCCTACATTTTTCCTATAAATATGAAACTTTAGTATGAATAAAGTACACATAAATCTATTCATTTTTCTACTTTATTACCCTTTTTATGTATTTTATAGCACATTATTAGCACGAAGTGCCAGGCAATTGAGTTAGAAAAATTTGTTTCACTTTCTACTTACAAATTTTTGTAAGTGTTATATCATAGGTCTAATCAATTTAGGATATAAATACTTTTAATAAATAATTAATGTAATTTTATGTAGGGATGGTTAAAAAATCCATCAAACCCGATACTCACAAGGCCTCGTCTCGAACTTGGTGGGGATTACCCGCTTAATTGAGTATTTGGGTCGGGGACGAAGCGAGGTATTTATCCCCAAAGCCAATACGGGTGAGTATTCGAGTCTAGGACGTAGTAAGGTATTTCTCCTCGAAGCAAGTACGGGTAAGGGCTCCATCGCATTTAATTTATTTATTTTAATTCAATACTTTAAATGAAAAACTCCACGAAATTTTATTAATTCTAATAGAATATAGCAAGTGAAAGGAAAATTCTACTTGTACATAATTTTGCACATAATGGTGTCCATAATGTGATGTGACAATCATATGATTACTGATGTGCAAGTGTGAGATTTGAATTAAACGTTGGATCTAGTGCCACGTGTAATTATGGACATCATTATGTAGACAATTATATATATGTAGCATTCTCCCAAGTAAGATTATCTAAGGAATATGATAAATAATAAAAATCTTAGTTTGCCAAATATATTTGAATAATTTAACTTTTAAAAATAAATTCATTAATTAAATTTTTTAATAAATATATTATTATTTCATTTTAATGGATGTGAGCGATAAAATGAATTATCAAAAATTAAAAAAATAAAAATAAAAATAAATGGGCACTAAATGGGTCAAGGGCCTGCACCGCTACGCCCCGCCCTAAACGAGTAACGGGGCGGAAAATTACCTGGTGGGGGAGGTTGTCCCAGCCCCAACCCCGATCCGTTTCATTGCCATCCCTAATTTTATGACAGATTTATTGTTTAATTAATATTTAATTAAATTAAATAATAGAATACATAGATTCAAATCTTAATAATTTGTCAATATCAAATAGTTGTGATTTTGAAATACAAATTACATATGATTGAATCTTAAATCATCCACGATCGTAAGTAATAACAAAATACAGATATCGTTATTACAGAGACCATCACATGTGGTATTTCTTACTTATGAAGTAAATAGCTGATTTCACAGGTTAAAATGTAATGATACTTAAACGAACACATGGATATTTTATTATAAAAGAAAATATTAGAGACCTGTTGGGGAGATTCTACATGGATAATTATTTGAGTGTCAATGGTTAATCTTTTCGGTAGTAGAATTGGTCATTCAACTTGAGGTCATCATAGTGCCTTATATGAGACAATCTTATTTTGGTAATATTGGATATTGCTCTGCCAATGATCGCTAATACGACATCGTTTGAGTATATCAAGAATCTTATAAAAATTGCGAATGATCAATAGAGGATACGTCACTCCTAGATAGTAAGATATTATGGTCTACATTTCATTTAGTTAAGTTGATGACGAAATCATTTGCTAAAGTTTACTCACTAGTCGAAAACGAGTTTTAGATTTATATTGACTTAATAGTGGAATGAAAAATATGATCGATAATTGAAATTGACATATATCCATATTTCGTAATTGATGAGATCATATTGAGAAAAGATTTTAGTTTTACGGTAAATAAACAAGTTTTGGTTATCATGCCACTTTACGTTTCTCATCACATATATTTTCCTGACACATTGCTAAATGTCAATATGAGATAGCGAAGGTAAATTGGTGATAAATTAAAATGAGTGTTTTAATTTATCGAATTTTGATTCAATCAAAATAATAATTTACGTTGTTAGGTATCGTGATTGGGAATCTGATGGGTCACATACAAAAAGAGAACTACAAAAATGAGATTCACCAGTTAATTAATTGACAAGTATTGGACAATTAATTAATTGAGTTGTTTGTTAATAGGTCCAAATTAATTAATTCATGGACCAAATTTAATTGAGTTAATTAATTAAATATTGGACGGTTTTAAATTTAAAGGATGGGCCAATCCCACTTGAACTTATGCTAATAGGATGCTAAGGTTTGAAAATTCAGTAGAGAATACAATTAATATTCTTGCTAGCATAAGAAAATAAAACTCAAGTACTTTCAATTTTATTCACTGTGTGGATTTTCATTGAAAACTAGACAACTTTGAATCGCAGACCGTGATTATTCGTGTTCCAAATATCAGCAAGGAAGCTCGTGGAAATTATCAAAGGTATTATTCTAAACATAATTTCTATCTTAGCACAAAGTAAATCCTTAGTAGGAATTGAAAAATAATATATTTTTCGCTATACATGATTAAGTAAATTCCCAACAGTGGTACCAGAGATAGGTTTATGCTTCTTAAAAATTGTTTTACACATTAAAACAATCAGAAGTTGACTGTTCATATTATTCTTAAATCTGGCATTTTAGAAAATTATATTTTATCTTCAAAAATTTGTTTTAAAAGGAAATTTAATTTTTGATCGAAAATATAGATTGAATCGCAGTAGGGCATCGATGAGGGGTCGGGCGGCGATACATAGCAATCCACACAATGACTTCGTGCTGTAAAAGTAGACTTCGCTGCTATCTAGAGCGACGTTCACAACTTCTACTGTAAGGACATGCAATGCCACTACAACTACTACGACAATAGGAAACCATTGCCTGAGTGCGGAGACCCCTATTGAAAAAATGTCTATGTGCTGCCCAAAAAAATTAGAGTTAGGTTTCCGAGTTAGAAGGTGGAGATGGGGAGCCTCTAATGTAATTTGTAAAATAGAAGATCCTCACATGCAATTAAATATCAGGATTATTTTGCAATTTTAAAATAAAAGGACCAGTCATGAAATTTTTGAAATTGAAGGACTTAGTTTTAATTTTAAACTTGGGTAAAGTTGCAATTTTCAAAAAGAGGTTTTGAATTTTAAATATTAAAAGGTTTTAAAATTGTATTTTAAATGGATTTGACCTATATTTTAATTTGATCGAAATTTTAATTTTATTTAAAATTGAAGACTTTTTATCTTTTTGTTAAAATTGGATTTTAAATTAAATATTAAACTTGGACCATAAATTGAATTTTATTTTATTTTATTTAGGAGTTATATCCTAAATTAAAATATTTATTCAATTTGGATTCTAATTTGATATTTAATTAAAATTTGATTTTAATTGTCCCGTCCTAGAATTTTAAGGAATTAGAGATGGACTCTAATTTAACATTTAAGTCTGCGTTCAACTAGTATAGGATACATTTATAGCTGGACTAATTAAGACGTAAAATATGAGGAAACCATGGAGATGGATAGATGGTGCATTGACATTAGTCCAATGTTTTAGGAATTGAACAACTAGTCTTTTATTTTGGTTTGTAAAGGTTAGATAGAATTAGTCCATAATAATTTACATTAATTTTCTTGATCGATATTGCAATCTGAGAGTTGTTCTCAATCATGAAAAGTTGGTTGTCATTGAGTGGCCATTTGCAAAAACATCTGTTGATGACTCAACTAAGGAAGGTGTGACAACTATCATAAATATAGTGATAATGATAATATTGCAACATGTGTGTTGTTTACAGCTATGTTACCTGAGTTACAAAATCCATATAAGAATATAAAATGCTAACATAATGATTTTTCATCTCAATAAGTTGAATGATGAACGATCATGTGTAGAATGATATGAGACCTCCAAGCAATCATACCGGTGCAAAATGGCAGAATGATACTCAATCAGCGCTCATACCCTAAAGATGATTGGTTATATTGAAAAGTTGTCACAGTTAAGTTTGGTCATAAACCATGAACCAAGTTTTGACTTGGTTCTACAATCTCTGCAGAGAACTACTCATAACTAATTATAATATGAATAAGCTCGAGTACACACTTCCTGTGTTGTTGAATACGCTTAAGACCGTCAAGCCCAACATCAAAGGATGTAGTGGGCAAGTCTTGGCCACTGATTCCTCTAAGAGTGCTAAGAGGAAGTCTAAAGGATACTTTGGGAAGCATTTTAGATGGTTAAGCTAGCCAAAGTCCGATGACCTCAATATATTATAGAATGAAAAGTCATTGAAAGAAAAATTGTAAGGCTTACGTCTACTTCATTAGTCTCTTGAATATTAGATGAAGATCTCATATTTGTATAAATATGTAGAGATTAAAAGGAAGTAGACTACGGCAAAAAAGAGTAGTTGACTTGCACGTTGAAAATGAACAAATGTTGCTGCATTACCTGTTGGAACATACTTTTTACTATTGCATTCAAGCTTAGTATTAGAATTAAAAAAAAATTATTTTATGCCCATCATTATTTGAACATTAAATAAATTTCATGTTTAGATATGAACTATTTTAATGTTAAGAACAATTATTGTTCTTTTTTATCTTGATAAAATCTTAATGATTATGGTGAATTACAAAATAACATTTATATTCTAAATACTGAGTAATCTATAATAAGTATAGAAACCAAAGGTATAAAATGATAATCTGAATAACACATATATCTGGTATTGCAAACCCAATCATATAAATGAAAAGCATAATTCCAAAATTACATAGAGATGTATATTTAGGCCAACTGATTTTAAATCATTTCACAAATGCGAATTATGCCTGCTAGGCATAATGACCAAATCTCATTTTACTTGAATGGAGAAAGGGTTGCGTAATTATTGGCCTAATACATAATGATGTATATAGACTCATGTCAATTAATATGAGATGAGATTTTTCGTATTTCATCACATTTACTTACGACCGTTTCAGAATTTGTCATATATAACTTGATGAAATTCAAAGATGAAGCTCTTGAAATGATCAATGGATTCAAGCTAGAAATAGAGAAGTAAACTGGAAAAAGTATTCTCCCACTATAATCAAATCGAGGTAGAGAATTTTATATTATCTAAAAGTGAATGAGACTCTCTCAAACATCGCAACATAATGATCTATCTGAACGGAGGAATCACACAATATTACATATGATGGGATCAATGATAAGCCATGTAAGTCTCTCAAAATCGTTTTGGGGTCATGCACTAATTGTTGCACATTAAATCGTGTCTCGTTTAAGTCGGTTGACAAAATTCTATATGAGTTATGCAAAAGGAGAAGGCCAACTTGTCTCATATTAAAGTTTGGGACTATGACACTTATGCGAAGTACACTAAATCGAATAACCTAGAGTTAAGATCAGATAAATATATATTTGTGGGATATCCAAAAAAAATATTTGGATATCAATTCTATAGTTTCATTGAGAAGAAGGTGTTCGTCTCAATACATGTCATATTTCTAGGAAATGAGTTTGTTTTAGGAGAGGATAGTAGGAGAAAAATAGATCTTGAAGGAGTTCAAAAATCTACAGATATAATTAACCAACTAAATGAACCTGAGTTTCATCCCACACCTATTGAGAGACATACTCTTGATCAGGTAATGGAGACTCCTGAGGACACATCAACTCCATGTAAATCTTGTAGGTTCATTTGACCTCCTAGAAGGTAGAATCCATGATTATTATTCAAGCATTACTAATTGAGGATGACAAACCTATAAGTTACATAGAAATAAAGTCAAGTGTTGACTTAAAAGAGATGGTGAGAGGCTATGAAATTCGAAATGAACTTGATGTATGTGAACAAGGTTTAGATCTTGATCGACTAGCGTAATGCAATGGAACCCATATGTTGCCAGTGGGTTTACAAGAATAAGGTCTACGTGGATAGGAACATCCATATATACAAAGTAAGACTAATAGCAAAATGTTATAAACAAAGATAAGGTGTTTACTTTGATGAAACTTTTTCACCTGTAGTCATGCTTAAGTTTATTCGAATTTTTGCTTGTAATAGCTATATACCATAAATATGAGTTATAGTAAACGAATGTCAAAACTGTATTTCTTAATAGGAACTTGCAATAGGAAGTATACATGACACAACTCGAAGGTTTTGAATCCAAATGTGCTTATAAGATATACAAGCTTTATCAATTTATATATGGATTAAAGCAAGCCTCATGGAATTGGAATCTTCGATATGATGAGAGAATCAAAATGTTTGATTTAATAAAAAATGAAAATGAACTATGTGGTTATAAGAAGATAGTGTGAGCGTTGTTTTACTTTTAATATTATATGTAAATGACATATTATTAATAGGAAACGACGTCTCTATATTTTAATCCTTGAAATTGTGATTGTTAAAAGATTTCTCTATGAAGATATGGAAAAAGCAACTTGATCTATAAAGATAGGTCTAGAAGATTGCTTGACTCATTTCAATCTACATAGATCTTAAGATTTTATATGGAGCAATACTGAGAGTTCATGAATATACTGATGCTAACTTCTAGTCAGACTAGAATATGACAAGTCTCAATATGGACATCCGTTTGCTCTTAATTTTAGAGTAGTTGGTTAAAAATGTTCCAATCATGAGACAATTGTTGATTTTCAATGGCAAGAAACTAATGTTTCATTGCTTTAGAAACAATAAAGAGTTGCGGTATGGATTGAAAATTTCATTAATGAACCTGGAGTAGCTCCTAAGTTGTTAATCACACACCTTGTATTATGATAACAATGGAGCCATTGTATAAGTGAAAGAACTAAGCTCTCATCAATGATTAAATATGTGTTAAGGCGGTATCATCTGAGCAGAGAGAGATAATACAAAGAAATGACATAAATAATTATGAATTTCCACAATTGATAATAAAAAGAGTTATCGTAGTATAAACATGATCGTCATGTAGACTATTATGATATTAGATACAAAAGCGATTGGATCTAGTGCAAGTAGGAGTTTGTAAGTATTATACCTAAGTCCAATCAATTTTGGCTATAAACACTTTTAATGTATAATTGATGCAATTTTATTACAGATCTATTATTTAATTAATATTCAATTAAAATTAAATAATAGAATCCATAGATTCAAATCTAAGTAATTTGTTAATCATAAGGAGTTGTGATTGTGAAATACAAATTATGTATGATTAAATCTTAAATCATCAATGATTGCATGTAATAATGAGGTATGGATATCATTATTATGGATAGACCGTCACATGTGATATTTCTTATTTGTAAAGTAAGTAGCTAATCTCACAAGTTAAAATGTGATGTCACTTAAATGAACATGTGGATGTTTTGTTATAATACAAAAGATTGGAGACACATTGGAGAGATTTCAAATGGATAGTTATTAAGTATAAGTTGTTAATCTCTAACATTTCATAGTGAAATTGGTCTTTCGACTTGAGGTCATCATAATGCCTTATATGAGGATAGTCATATTTTGGTGATATTAGATGTTGTTCTGCTAAGGTTTGCTGATATGGCATCGCTCGGGTATGTTAAGAATCATATGAAGGTTGTAAATGATCGATGGAGGATTTGTCACTCTTTGATAGTAAGAGATTATGATCTACATTTCATTCAATTAAATTCTTAACGAAATCTTTGGTCAAAGTATACTCATAAGTCGAAAACTCACTTACATTGACTTAATAGTGGATTGAAAAATATGATCGATAATTGAGATTAACATATATCCATATTTCATAATTGATTGGATCATATTGACGAAAAGATTTAGTTTCATGATAAAAAAACAAGTTTTGGTTGTCATACCATTTGACACATTGTTAGATGTCAATCTGAGATGGCGAATGTAAATTTGTCATAAATTAAAATTGGTGTTTTAATTAATCGAATTTTGATTAGATCAAAATAATAATTCACGTCATTGGGCATCGTGATCAGGAATCTGATGAGTCACACATAAAAAGAGAGCTAGAAGAATGAGATTTATCAATTAATTAATTAACAAGTGTTGGGCAATTAATTAATTGAGTTGCTTGTTAATAGGCCCGCAATAAATTTGATTAATTAGATAATGGGCCAAATTTCATTAAATGGATTAATTAAATATTAGACCGGATTAAGTTTAAGAGACATGTTAAGCGTGTTGGGCTTATATTAATAGGTTGCTAGGGCACAATTAATATTCTTGCTAGCACAAGAAAAGAAAATTCTAGTTCACTCAATCTTGTTCCTTATACAGATTTTCATTCGAGGCTGGATAATTAGACAGGTATGGATTGCAGATCAATTGTTAGTATACCAAAGTTCAGCAAAGGAGCTTGCAAAATTTATCAAATATATTATTATAAATACAATTTCTATCTAATCACAAACAAGATCAATGGTGGGAATTGAAAAAATAATTTATTTTTCGCTGTGCATGATAAAGTAAATTTCCAACAGTCACAAGTTAGGCGAAGAATAAGAAAAATAAATTTCTTTAATAAAAAAAGACGAAGTTCTAACTGATTGAATTTACAAAGAAACTTTTCTTCTTTGCTCAAAGAAGATGTTGGTTTTTTCTCAACTTTAAATTGTATAATAAAGCGGTAAAATTTTTTGGTCTTAATAGATCGATTTGACCATACTAATTTATGATAAATAAATATTTGCTTGAATGTAATTTTGTTTCGTTCAATATTTTAGTACAATGTTCCAACATAATTTTGTATATTATCCTTGGAAGGAAACAATCTAAATCAACCTGGGAATAGAGATGAGTGACCACATAACTTTGGTAAAACGCCCCGAGCTATGGGGCTTGTGACATTACAAAGAACTTAAATTTGTAAAAATCTACCTAAATAGTTCATAAAATGCGAAAATTCAACTAGTACTAAAAGCATTAATACATCAGAGATCCCGTTACAAGATTTAAATAAATTTTCTTTTGGAAAATTTAGATTTTCAGCTTGTATGAACTTTTTTGAAATAAATCTCGTTCGACAACTAAATGAAATCCAAAATGTACAAAATTTAAACTGTAGACATCTTATACCCAGGAGAATTTTCATGTACAAATTTAATTGATAGATTGGTCAACATTATTTTCAAAACCGGATCTATTTATTCTCAGGTACTTTTTGGCAGTTCTAGGGAAACATTCATAACTTGAGTTTTACACATCCAAAGTTCGTGATTCAAAATCCAAGAGATAGATAACTCATATGGCTATCGTCTCCAGCTGGAATCACCTCAAAATTCCAAGCATTTAGATTTGGGTGAATTTTTAAACTTAGGCTAGAAACTGGAAATATGTATATCCCAGTGTTGTAACTCAAATGAACTGAATAAACCATCATAAAAATATTATATCAACATGAAACAATTTCATCATCAATTCGGTCTACAAGTTTTCAAGAAATACTAAGTTAAAAGTATTCCAAATTTATTGACCATAGCACAATTTTGAAAATAGTAGCAAAATTATGAAATCTTCAAAAAAACACACACATGAACATTAAAACATTTCTGTCTCAAAACATAAATTCATACTACAATCTGAGGGACACACAATGATTATTAAACATAAAATTGGCAATATAAAACATTAGAAATAATTTCTCTAAAAATAGTACATGCCATTCATGCCAAACTATGGTTGGATCTCCGATTACTCCGATAAGGGTTAAATAGAAGTGAGCATGTAAAAAAAAAAAATACTCATTAGGCTACATGTGCTACATGAACATAATAATCATATATTTAATCATGCATTCTTACATGTTGCCTTCATAAATAAGTAAATCGATGATCAAATGATCTAGTTAAGATTCTGATGAGTCTCTGTGACCATCAGTTTAAACAAATATAAATTTTTCTTTCATCAAAATTTACGAGAAAACTCTAAAGGCACTTTATATACTTCATGCAAATATAATGAATAACATGCTTAATTGAAAATTAAATTCATATAACGATAATTTTGCATAGGGATCCTACCTTAGTTCACGGTGATAATGTAGTGACTGAGTCGAACCAAATTCCTTTCCAAACTTTTTCTCCTTTGAATGAAGGTGTGTGTACTGTATGAAAATAATACTAATGGAAGCAATTTTATTTCAACGTGGACGGTGTAATTTGGAGGGTCTCCTTTGAAAGTAGGACTCTATCTAGTAATTTGAATTGCACCAAAATTCACACGGAAATCTAATAACTAATCCTATTGCTTTCATCCTAGGTAGGACTCTATCTAGTAATTTGAATTACACCGGAATTCACATGGAAATCTAATAAACTAATCCAATTTGCTTTCATCCTAGTCTCCCAAAAAAATAATAATAAAACAAATAAAACAAAAGAAAAAAATTAAAAGATGAAAACATTTGACACTCGTGTAGCTGCCCAAAACTTGTTAAGTGCTTAACTAACCTTAGTTGAAATATAACTTCTTTCTAAATACAACAACTTAGACCCAGCTAATCCAAATTAACTTTTTCTCGAGTACAAATTCGCTATTTAATATGAGTTTCGAAACAAACCCAATATCGATATGAAATTTCTCGCTAGAAGAATACTTGATTATTTGACCAAAACTAAAACTTTGACACAAAGACTTATTTTTAAATTTGTCCCTCGGTATCTCAAATTAACAAAACATATCAAGAAGAAATAGATGAAAAATTATTTTCGATTGCTACATTTTGTCCTAGGTTTATCCCAAGAATAAGGGAATCGTAGGACAAAGGCCTACTAGACAACATAAGACCTACCAACATAGGAATAAAAATGAGTGACCACATAACTTTGGTCGTAGGTTTATCCCTACTTGTTTCAATTGTGGAGAGTTAGGACATATCTAACCTAGGTGTCATAAATTCCTAAACATAAATAGAAATCAAAATTTCAATAGAAACAAAAATCAGGATTTGGATAATGGGATTGACATCCTAACTAAACATGTGAGTCAATTGATCAAGCTAATGACACAGTTGACTAAGATTAATTATTCAATTAGGCAAGTTTGGGTGAAAAAGAGTGATCTGAAAAATCTTGAAATAGGTCACGGTGCTCTTAAAGGTAAAAACATTTGTATACCTAACTGACTAGATGCTTCTGGTGCATGTTTGTGTTTATTCATTGTGATTCACTCTTTATTACATGCATTTTATTTTCGTATTTATTTTATAGGTAGTAATTTTGTGAATGTGCATCTTCATCAAGTTTGCATTGGCAAATGCATTTTTTTTTGTGTGTTAAATTTTTTTGAATGATTGGTGCATTCATTTGAAAAAAGGAATTTTTTTTAACTATAACATTATATATGATAAACTTGAAAGTGCGTGTTTTAACCAAGTATGTGTTTAATTGATGTGCTATAGCATATTTTTCATTACTTTGTTTGGTTTTTTTATAGAGTACTTAGTATAGGTTTCTTCATGTACTATTAACACTGCACAAACTATGACATTGTAAGTGTGACTTAACAGCGTGTGCGAGATTTGGAATGACAATCACATATTGGTAAGGTGACCTTGAACACAAATTGACCTTATTTTATTATACCTAAATTCAAGTATATTCCCTTGAAAGATAAAGCTCAATATCTTATGCTCTTTTTCGGAGCCTATTCAACTCGAGCAATAAGCTTGAGAGGTTTTTCATAACCTGGTACCTACGATTAACTAATTTGGGTTAACTGGCTTGAAACTCGCTCCATGGATCATCTTAGTCGTAAAAATTGAAAAGAAAATGATGAGCTTGAAAATATAGATATTGTGTAAAATATATATGCTCAAAGTTAAGGTGAGAAAATAATAATATAAATGCAAAATAAGCTTCATTTACAGGTCCTATATGCTACTTTTGGTCTAACTTTCATAAATAGAGAGATAAACTTATTTACAGTGATGGATACATGTCATTCTCATAAAATTAAAGTTTGAAGTCTTGCTTACATATGATTAGTAGCACTTTATAGACATGGAATACTTATATGCTAATTTTGGTTTAACTTTCATAAATTGAGAGATAAACTTATTTACAGTGATGGATAGCATGTCATTCTCACAAAATTAAAGTTTGGAGTTTTGCTTACAAATGATTAGTAACACTTTATATGTAACGCCTTGATGCGAACCTCGTAGAAACGTTGATTACGAAACCCACAACGAGATTGACGAACCCAGGAAAGCCAAATTAATCCAAAGAGTTTAGGATTAATTCAAAAGAAAGTCGAACCAAAAAATCCAACAAGAACGACGCTTGAAAGACCCTTTGATCACGCAATCCAAGAATTAAATCCGGTTATTTGAACGCCACAAGGTAACACTTGATAAGTTCGAAATTGTTCAATGAAGAACGATGAAGAGAAGACAATACGTCTCACTTTTAATTCAATGTCAATAAAGTCAAAAGTTTTTAACAATTGAATGGAAACTCCTATTTATACTAAACCTAAAAACTAGGTAAAGATCGTGCAAAAGTCGAGCATAATCTCCAAAATATGGAAAAGAATAAAAATCTAACAAAATATGGAAAATTGTCAAAATTGGAAAATTCGCCAAATTTTTGGCCTGTGCGGCCGCATGGTTCAACAAAAATTCCAATTAAAGTTTCGGTATGCCACTGTGCGGCCGCATGGTGTTTTGCCTGTGCGGCCGCATATGCTTGGTTTCAGCCTCTGGTTTCGTCGCTTGATAACAAATTGATCCAAGTTGATTCGGCTTTCGACCTGAACATGAAAATTGTTCCATTTTGAGTCCCGAACATGGTTCCATCAATGGTTTCTTGAACGAGCAATCCCATCGCTTGTTTCACTTACTTTCCTCCTGATCGCATCATTGGTCCGCCATCGATTATCAACCGGTCTCGTCTCGCACTTGCCTTCGTCGGGCTCGACTCCTGGATCATATCATCCCCTCCCTCTTCAAAAGGATTCATCCTCAAATCTGAACCTACATCAAACAGAGAGAGAGATCAGATACATTAAAAGTAGCCGAAACATTGTACTCACCTGGAAGGTCCAACTTGTAAGCATTGTCATTTATCTTTTCAATCACTTGAAATGGACCATCGCCCCTCGGTTGCAACTTGGACTTTCTTTGCTCCGGAAACCTCTCTTTCCTAAGATGCACCCAAACCCAATTTCCTGGCTCGAATGTCATGCACTTCCTTCTTTTCTTCGCCTGCGACGCAACCAACTTACTTTTGTTTTCAATTTGCGCTTTTACCTTTTCATGGAGTGACTTAACCAATTCCGCCTTCTTTTTGCCATCTAAACTACCACGTTCATTCACAGGTAAAGGAATTAAATCTAAAGGAGTTAGTGGATTAAAACCATATACAATTTCAAATGGAGAATATGACGTAGTAGAGTAAACAGCTCGATTGTATGCAAATTCAACAAATGGTAGACACTCCTCCCAACTCTTCAAATTTTTACTCATTACTGTGCGTAACAATTGTGTCATAGTCCTATTCACTACCTCCGTTTGCCCATCTGTTTGTAGGTGACAAGTTGTGGAAAATAGTAACTTAGTGCCTAACTTACCCCACAAAACTCTCCAAAAGTGACTCAAAAATTTGACATCCCAATCCGACACTATACTTCTAGGAACCCCATGTAAACGCACAATCTCTTTAAAGAATAAGCCAGCAATGTTCGTGGCATCGTCAGTTTTGTGACATGGTATAAAATGTGCCATCTTACTGAACCTATCTACAACCACAAAAATAGAATCCTGACCTCTCTTAGTCCTAGTTAAACCCAAAACAAAGTCCATCAAGATATCAACCCAAGGCTCACTAGGTGTAGGTAAAGGTGTGTACAAACCTTATGGTAAAACCTTAGATTTAGCCTTTTTACAACCTATGCATCGACTACAAATTCGCTCAACATCACTTTTCATCTTAGGCCAATAAAAATGCTCCTTCAATACATCTAAAGTCTTTTGAACTCCAAAGTGTCCCATCAATCCACCACTATGTGCCTCCCTTACTAACAACTCTCGAATAGAACAATTAGGAAGATATAACCTATTTTCCTGAAATAAATACCTCTCATGCCTAAAGAACCTATCAACCGCCCATTTTATGCATGAAAAATAAATATTCGAAAATTCAACATCTTTTTCATATAATTCCTTAATATGTTCAAACCCAAGTAACTTAGAATCAAGAGTAGTTAGCAATACGTACCTTCGTGACAACGCAACCGCCACCATATTTTCCTTATCTTGTTTGTACCGAATTACGTATGGAAAGGTCTCAATTAATTCCATCCACCGTGCATGCCTCTTGTTCAATTTACCTTGTCCCGCAAGTACTTTAGTGACTCATGATTGGTGTGTATTACGAACTCTTTCGGCCATAGATAATAGCTATTCTAGCCAAGCCCGAATCTCTATCTCTTAGTTAGCCAGGATTTAAACCTCTTCTCAATGGAAAGCTGTCCATTGATCGTACGAGCGCTTGAACAAGGGCTTCAACTAGAGGCATAGATGGATCTTTCTTTGGCCCCAGCCCCGCCTGCTATTCCCTCTTCAAGAAGGTAATCTGGATCCTCATCCTCATCTCTTGAACTCTCGGCTGATTCAGCAGGGGCCATTCTTTCAACTTATACAGGAGAGATGAAAAAGAATTTCTGTCTTTAGAAGTCAATCCCACTAAACTACACTTGTACGCATAACTCATTCCTTCATGGAATTAGAGTTTTTTGCATATACTTCTGCTTGAAGAGAAATAGAGTGGCTCAGGAACATATTGGTATGTTGCCAAGTCTCCAAAGCTCGAACAAGTGCATAAAGTTCTTTGTCATATGTAGGATAATTTAAAGTAGCTCCACTCAATTTCTTGCTAAAGTATGCAATAGGCCTCCGATCCTTCATTAAAACTGCTCCAATCCCTATTCCTGATGCATCACACTCAATCTCGAATGTTTTATCAAAGTTAGGTAATGTCAAAATAGGTGCTTCACACAATCTACCTTTAATAGTATTAAATGCAAGTTCCTGTTCATCACCCCAATGAAAACCTACACTCTTTTTAACTACTTCCATGAGTGGTGCAGTGATAGTGCTAAAATCATTTACAAATCGCCTATAAAAACTAGCCAAACCATGAAAACTCCTAACTTCGGTTATGCTTTTAGGTGTTGGCCAATCTCTAATAGCTTTTATCTTTTCATCGTCTACTTCTACCCCATTAACACTAACCACAAAACCAAGAAAAATAACTCTATCCATACAAAATGTGCATTTCTTAAGATTAGCATAGAGTTGTTCTTTCCTTAAAATAATTAGCACATATTTTAAATGTTCCAAATGCTCTCCTAGGTTTTTGCTATAGATTAAGATGTCGTCAAAATAAACCATAACAAATTTTCCTATAAAAACACGTAAAACATGATTCATTAAACGCATAAAAGTGCTAGGTGCATTTGTGAGTCCAAACGGCATAACCAACCATTCATATAAACCATATTTAGTTTTAAAAGCCATTTTCCATTCATCACCCTCCCGTATACGAATTTGATGATACCCGCTTTTTAAATCAATTTTAGAAAATATGCAAGAACCATGTAATTCATCAACCATGTCATCTAACCTAGGTATAGGGTGAAGTATACTTTAGCCATCTAATATTCATGTCTCAGTGCCACTAAGGTGTTTAAATTTATTTGGGGTTCTACATTATAGACATGAATTAGTTATACAATTTACTCCATTTTAACTTGAACTGAGTACGTAGAAAAATTTACTAATCACTGATTATGCTATCAACTGCATCTTTGAGTTATTATGTATTTATGTTCAATTGTATTTGGTTAAGTTTGCTTAGTCATTTGTGACAAAAATGGAGAGGGAGTGATTATAGAGAGAAAGAGATTTGCATTTGATTCCATTTTTGAAAGAGTAGGCAGTAAGGGGATAGATGATTTTAAGGGTAGAGATGAATTGTATTTTTCAATCATGGCATTCCATATCATAATACATTGCTTCTTTGAGTTTTTTATGTTTGGTGATATTAATGTTACAGTTGGTGTTTTGATTAACATGAGTATAACTTCACGATCTAGCTAGCACATTTATATAATGTGCTTCAATTGTTATATTTCATGTATCTTGTGCTTTTACACTTGATATTTGAGTTGTTGATTTCAGAAAATAGGTTTAACGAGGAATACAAAAGACGGACCTTCAGTTCGGGTTTGGGTATATTAGTTTTGTATTGTATAGTTTTGTCACAGAGTTCCAAATGGGGAGTTTGTTAGGATTTTATTGTATTGGTAATTTTTTAGACAAAAGGACAAATATAAAAGGTTGTAAAATTCAATGAGTCAATTGAAATGTTGTACAGATGAAATAGGTAACTTAGGGTTCACGTTTGGAACAAGGAGGAAAGATTCGCTGGATATAGCTAGCCTATCGCCCATCTGATGCTCCAGCGAAAAAACAGTAATGTTGTTGCTCGCCTATTGCTGAGCTATTGTTTGATCGATAAATCGATCACTCGTTTGTTGCTCAAGCGACCATATTACGTGTAATACCTTAGTTTGCATTTTTCAAGAGTTTGAACTGGTCTATGCTACATAAATGACTTTTAATATATATACCAAACCCCTGTGGTTGTTCATTATATTTTCTCTTCATAACATCATACAAAGATTCAAGGACACATTAAAGACTTTGATTTACCGTTGATTCTGAATTCATACAACTACATATTTGTGAAAAACATTAGTTTCATATAATCTAAAAAAGACACTTCTTACATACATAGGAAAAAACTTTCTCAAGAGATTTCAGAGGTTGCTGGAGAATGAGAGAGGTGGACCAGAAGTATAGGACACAAGAACAAGAAGTTTTTGGTGATCCACAGGAGATGGACAATTCTAGAAGATCGAAAACAAGTGTGATTGATGTACATTCCAACAGGTCTTGAATATTGCAGGAAGTAGATCAGTGACTCTAGTGAAATTTTCTAGATTGGATCGTACTGTAAGTTCATCGTTGTCTACAGTGGAGGTTACTGGTTTGGTCCCGAAGTTTTTACCCAGTTGGATTTCTTCGTCAATAATTCTTATGTTATTTATTGCTTTTATATTACAAACTGTGGTAGTTCGACGAAGGATAATTTGAATTGTTTGATTAACCATCTAAAAACAATTAAAAAGTGACTTGTTACTTTAATTATTTAATTTCTCACGTTGTGTCAAAATAAATTGGCTAAAGAGAACTTTAGGTCGAACTAGTAACTTGCAGTTACAATTACGGTTTATGTGTGGTAAAGGTTACCAAATATATTATCTACCTGAAGGCAAATACATCTGATGGAAAATTGTAAGATTGCACCTAGCAGCTCAACTATACAAGCATGTTTAAGTCCAAGTCTTTTGTTTATCTGGAATATGAGTCTAGATGTTTTATCCCTTCCTAAATAATTTCACTTATAGTTTGGAAAATGTTATTTATTTTTACATGTTTTGGATGACAAATTTATCCCATTTTGTGAAGATTCTACGACGTTTTTTAGTAGTTTTAATCACATTTTGTCGTTCACTAAAATTTATTGTTATCTATATTGCCATGTTAAAGATAATTCCGAAATGCCTGATTCCATTTTGTTGTTATAATTTAACTGAGTTTATGGTACTTTGGTAAAGTAGGCTGACGTAGAATTATTGTAATATTAATGTCCATCCTACTAATATTTTTTGCGGATATACATTGTTACGTGTTGTCATACTTGGCCAACCTACTTGGGCCTATGGCCCACTCAATCCGAACCACGTGGTGCTCTAGCCGAGGTGGCATGTTTGGTCGAGGCCCATATGCCAAGCCCTGTGAAGATAGCTGAAGCTCAAAAGCGGAAGTACTACGTGAGTGGCAGAAGCCTCCGAATCATGAAGAAACGTCTTCCATGATCACTTCTCCCAAGAGATCTTCTACATAAAGATCTTGTGAGAATGATTGATGGAACATTTGTCATAAGTATACATGTCAAGTCTTGTCATTAGCATGGGGTTCTGCATAAGCAATAAATGCGCAGCAAGCTAGCAAGTCAAGAATGATGCCTAAAATTGGATGTTTGGATTAAAGAGATGAGGCCACGTGCCACCTCATCCAAGGGCTGCCATTTCACATATACCACTATAAATACTTCCCTTATGTAACATTGAAGGACTAATGCAAGAATCAATACAAGAAACCACACTTTACTCTCTCTTTCATATTGCCTTACAACACAATACGAGTTCATACATATTTACATGCACATTCATGAGCACCGATTGGTAATTATTGTACAATCGGATTAAGAACATCCCGCCGGACTCCGAACGTTCTCGTCCCACGTCGTTTAGCTACTCCCACGCCCCTGATCCGTTCGTTCTAGACCGTCCACGGTTCTTAGCGTGTAGGCCTTCGATCATGTGTGCGCAGGTGGGTTCGACATCTGTTGGTGACATTTTTTGGGGTCAACAGATTGGCGCCGTCTGTGGGAAACCATACCATAATCACGAACAACCTTGTGGTGAAAGCTTATAAAAGAGCATTTGGGCACCTCCCCCATTGAAAAAAGATTTGTTCTTGAAAAAGAACAAGAGGAAGCCCCACAACTTAGTGAAATCTGAAGAGTTAGACGAAAAGAAATGAGTTCAAATGAAGACACACCCCCAGGAGGGTAAGAGAAAATACAAATGTGCCTCTTCCGCCCACTGCCCCAACAGTTCGACAAAGACTCCACCACTACCAAAGAAGAGGTGGAATGCGGGCGATGGCACGGCTGTCAAGAGAAATGGCTGCCATGGCTACCAACATGAAGGATATTGCTAGCCAAAACTTGGCTATGAGGGAGCTCAAGGCCCAAATGCAGGGCCAGGGAGGCTTCCCCATTCCTCCATACGCCCCTCAAGGGCACTACCAGCAAGAAGATGAAATTCAAAGTCATAGAGCTACCTCGCTGGACTATAGCCGAGGTGGAAGCCCATTTGAAAGGGAAGTGGAAATTGATGTTTCCTCCAACTACGCTTCTGGCCGACCCATCGAGGTCCCATTAAACCATGATAACTTCCCACCTCCGTATGAGTAAGAGTCAAGACATAGGAGGGCAAGCAGTGTATTTGACAGAATTAGCCTCGTTGAACCGAGGCTTAGGCAACAGCAGGCTCACCAGCCTTGGACAAGGCTACCGTCTCCATCTCCAATGCCCTAGCAGCCAGAAGAAAGGCATGAAAATGCTCGTCGTGTTGCTACGCCTACAATAGGCGCCAGAAGAGGGAGGAAGAGGCTAGGAACCATCCCGAAACTCTCTCTCACCACCAACCACGGCATGAGGCTAATGAATACGATTCAGATGAGCACCAGAGGTCCCGTGACTTGGACGATGACGATGAGAATTTGCCGTTCTCAAGGGAATTAAGGAGTGCCCAGGTTCCAAGTCAATATATAATACCAAAGATACCAAAGTATGATGGAAGAGGCGACCCAGATGAGCACCTGAGTGCTTATAAAACTCACATGAGCCTAAGGGGCGCCACCCCAGTTGTGAAGTGCAGAGCTTTCCATTTGACACTTAGTGGAGCGGCTGAAATTTGGTATAGTAGGTTACCACCTAGGAGCATAGGAAGCTGGCTCGAGTTCAAGACAACATTCTTGAAGAGGTTCGCGGTAAGCAAAGAAGGAGAAGCCCCCATCCAGCGTCTCCAAGATATGAGACAAGCACATGGGGAGTCCCTATAGAGCTTCCTATCACGCTTCACAGATGAGATGACGTATTGCATGCAAGTCACTGACCGTGAGGCACTATCCGCATTGAGGAGAGGTCTGAACATGAATACCCTATTCTGGAGGGACGTGCGAAATCAAGATCCTACCACCTATGATACCCTACTGGAGATGATGAGGCGGGAAATCATCATTAAAGAATTGATTGAGCATAGGAACAGGGCAAGTACAGGCCTCCCACCTCCTCAAAGACTGCGTGCTAGAGGGCCAACCTCCCACCTGATGGACTACCAAATGAACCAGGCTGGAAATGAGAGTTCTGTCCAAGCACTTGCCACCACCACTTTGAATGTGGTTCCGACCTTGACATATGAGGATATCAACCCAATTACTAACACCCAACAGACGGAAACCCCACAAGGATCTCGTAGGGGGAGAGGCCGAGGCCGGGGTTCGATACCTAGAAATAGGTCAAATTAGAACTCGCTGGAATACTGTGTATACCACCGGTCCTATGGACACGACATGGCGGATTGTCGAGACTATGCGCACCGTTCCCGGCTGAAACCCCCTAGGGACAGATATGAATCGCCCCAAGCGAATAGGACCCTGTTCAGGCACAACAACCGACGTGGGCGTGAGGAGGCTGCTTCCCGTCAAAGGGATGTTTCCCCACAATGAAGGGAGATTGATACAGAGAGGCCCAAGGAAGGACTTGGGCACCGAAGAAACCGACAAGCCCAGGATGAGGCCCCTATCCACGAGATAGATACCATATTTGGAGGCCCATAAGTCGGTGGTGAGATACGAAACGCCAAAAGGAATTACGTCTAGGAGGCGAAACACCCCCCGTTGGCAAGCTACATTGTGGATAGTAGCTCCTGGAGGAACCAAGTTCCACCCATTGTCTTCATCCAGGAGGATCCCAAAGGTGTTCACTACCCCCACTGCAATGCACTTGTTGTGAGAGCCGTCATAGCCCGAAATGGGCTCAAGCGAATGTTAGTGGACAATGGTAGCTCTGTCAACATTCTATTCGAATCTGCCTTTGATAAGATGATATTGGATCATCAGCTGACACCCACCACAACTCATCTGTATGGATTCACTGGAGATAGCATCACTCCAAGGAGAAAGATAATAATTTTAGTTGAGATGGGAGAGTCTCCCAAACTACGATGAACTTCATGGAGTTCCTCATTGTCGACAGTCGATCGGCCTACCATGGAGTATTAGGTAGGCCAGCCCTAAAAGAATTGGGAGCAATCACCTCCATTCACCACCTATGCATGAAATTTCCGACGAAAAAGGGATGGCAATGGTGAGAGGTGACCAAAGAGGATCGAGAGAGTGTTATCTAAGGTCTATCAAAAAGGTAGAGCCCCAGGACGTCCATGTAATCATAGCCGATATAGTCATGGCTGACGTCCCAGGTGTTGCTCCCACTGAACCAGAAGATATGGATATGATTGATGCACCACCCAATCCGGAGGTATTGGTCATTGATGAGATCGATCCCTGTATAATTGAACACGGACCTCAAGCATCCCCAGTTAAGGAACTTGAGAGCTTCTTGGTAGACCCCCGAGACCCATCCAAGATGCTGAAAGTAGGCAATGGCTTATCCAACATTTTGAAGGAAAAGATTAAAGATTTCCTAAATAGGAACCTTGATGTCTTTGCTTGGAGGCATGAGGACATGGTGGGTATAGACCCCAAGGTCAGTTGCCACCACCTGAAAGTCGATCCTAAGGTTGCCCCGCACAGACAAAAAAAGAGAGTCCTCAATCCTGAAAGGTACGAGGCTCTGAAGGAAGAGGTTCAGAAGCTCATCCAAAATGGCTTTATTAGGGAGGCTATACATCCGAGGTGGGTCTCCAACCCAGTTTTAGTGAAGAAACACAATAGCAAGTGGAGGGTGTGCATCGATTTCACCAACCTCAATAGAGCTTGTCCGAAAGACAGCTTTCTTCTCCTAAGGATTGATCAACTAGTAGACTCCACAGCTGGGCACGAGTTGTTAAGCTTTATGGACGCATACTCTGGCTATAACCAAATACCCATACACCCGGCAGATGAGGAGCACACCTCTTTCATTACAGACCGAGGCCTTTATTGTTATAGGATGATGCCCTTCGGGTTGAAAAATGCCAGAGCGACTTACCAAAGGCTCGTCAACAAAATGTTTATGAACCTCATCGGCAAGACAATGGAGGTATACGTGGACGACATGTTGGTAAAAAGTTTGGAGGCTGAGGATCACACAACGCACCTCAACAGCACCTTCCAAATCTTGAGAAAATATAGGATGAAGCCCAACCCTCTCAAGTGCGCCTTTGGAGTGGCCTCCAGCAAATTCTTAGGATACATGGTTAATCAACGTGGAATTAAGGCCAACCCTGAGAAGATTGAGGCTCTATACAAGATGAGGTCCCCCCAAAAGCCAAAGGAGGTGCAAAGTTTAACTGGGCGAGTGGCCACACTTAGCCGCTTCGTCTCCAAAGCTACAAACAAATGCCTCCCATTTTTTAAAGTGTTGAAAGCTGGGAAGAAGTTCCAATGAAATGAGGAATGTGAAGAGGCCTTCCAAGGCCTAAAAAGGCACCTGAGGTAGGCCCCCCATCTCCAAACCGAAGCCCGGTGAGATCCTATAGCTATATCTGGCAATGAGGCCATCAGTTCGTTTCTAACCCGAGAAGAAGGGACCACCCAACTTCCCGTTTACTATACAAGTAAAGCACTCCTATCGATATGGAAAAGCTCACTTTGGCCTTGATCACGGCCTCCAGGAAATTGAGACCCTACTTCCAAGCTTACACCATCCACATGTTGACAAACTTTCCCCTAAGGTAAGTGCTCCAAAAGCCCGATGCCTCAGGAAGATTATTGAAGTGGGCAATGGAGCTAAGTGAATTTGACCTCATTTTCAAGGCTAGGGCAGCCATCAAGGGTCAAGCCTTAACTGACTTTGTGGCAGAATTCGCCAATTTACTCGAGTTAGATGAAATCATGGAACCCATCAAGCTCCCTACGTAGAACTTATTCGTTGACGGGTCGGTTGGGGACGCCGGCTCAGGTGCTGGAATTGTCCTCATCAGCCCTGAAGGTCACAAACGAAACTCAGCGGTGAAGTTCGGGTTCAAAGCCACCAACAATGTAGTAGAATATGAGGCACTTCTTGTAGGCCTCAGGCTGGCCAAGGAAATGTAAGTAAAGAGGCTAGTCATCAGCAGTGACTCCCAGCTGGTTGTTAGCCAAGTAAATGATAACTTCTCAGCCAAGGACAAAACGATGGCTTCCTACTTGAAAATGGTGATGACCCTCATCCCATCCTTTGAAAAGTTTGAACTAACCCAGATCCCTCGCATCAAAAATTCTCATACGGATGCACTCTCCAAGCTTGCTAGTAGCAAGAATTCAGAACTACTCGCAGTAGTACCTAAAGAGCACCTCCTCCTGCCGTTAATCGAGGCCCCCAATGTAATGTGGGTCGCTGGAACTCCTACCTGGATGTAGCCAATCGTAGCATACCTCAAAGACCAGGTACTTTCCACTAACAAACATGAGGCCTACAAGCTAAGGAGAAGGTTAGTCCACTTTCTCTTCGTTGATGATGTTCTCTATAAGAGGAGCTTCTCCTCCCCACTCTTACGATGTGTTGGAGGAGAAGAGGCTACTTACATATTAAGAGTAGTCCATGACGACGTGTGTGGCAATCACTCCGCCGCAGGTCTATCTTTGGCATAAAAGATATTAAGGCAGGGGTATTATTGGCCTACCCTGAAAAGGGACGCCCTCGAGTTTGTATGAAAGTGTGACAAATGCCAACGATTCTCTTCGGTACAAAGACAACCGTCGCAGGATTTGACCGCGGTCTCCAGCCCTTGGCCTTTCTCAAAATGGGGTGTAGACCTCATAGGTCCTCTACCGAAAGGTAGAGGAGGTGCAAGCTTTGTAATTGTGGCCATTGATTACTTTAATAAATGGGTTGAGGCTGAACCACTGGCAAAAATAACTGAAGCCAACACTTCCAAGTTCTTGTGGAAGAATATTATATGTCGGTTCGGGATTCCCTACTCGATCGTCTCAGACAATGGTAGACAATTCGACAACAAGAAGGTCAGAGCACTATGCGAAGAACTCGGCATCAAGAAGCATTTCTCCACGCCTCACCACCCACAAGCAAATGGACAAGTTGAGGCTGTGAACAAAACAATCAAACACATCTTGAAAAGGAAGCTTGATGTGTCAAAAGGGGCTTGGATGCACGAGCTGCCACAAGTTCTTTGGTCAATCCGAACCACCACGAGGACCCCAACCAGGGAAACACCTTTCCTCATAGCATATGGTACTAAGGCGATGAGCCCCGTTGAGGTTGAACTTTCGTCTCCAAGACGTCTGCATTTTACTGAGATAACAAACGATGAGTTTCGGAGGTGCGACCTCAACTTCATTGAAGAGAGAAGAGATGACTCCCTGTTGAAGCTCGACACATACCAAAGGAAAATGACGAAGTACTTCAACTCAAAGGTAAAGAAGAGATCATTCTGAGTCAACGACTTGGTCCTTAGGAGAGTCTTCCTCTCCTCAAAGGAACCTAGCTCCGGCTCCTTGGGTCCGAACTGGGAAGGACCATATAAAATCAGAGAAGAGATCCGGCCTGGGATTTACTGGATTGAAGACATGAACGGCAAGGCACAACCTCGTCCATGGAACATCGAGTACCTCAAAATCTATTACCAATGAATGTACTACCTCGCTGGACGATCTTTCCCAGCTCTTGTAACATTTTTATGGTTCAATAAAATTCTATGATTAAATTAACGTGTTGCATTACTTCCTCACCTCAGAGGAGAGGCCAGCGTCCCATCTCTGGGCCACCTCGCTCGAACTCCGAGGCGCATGCACATGCCTCCCTATGGCAAGGCTGAACGCCAAGGGGAGAAGTCTCAACATGGCTGCACCATCCATCATGTTGGGAAGCGTCGTCACCTCGGAGGAAAGGCCAGCGTCCCATCTCTGGGCCACCTCACTTGAACTCCGAGGCACATGCACATGCCTCGCTTTGGCGAGGCTGAACGCTAAGTGGAGAAGTCTCAACATGGCTGCACCATCCACCATGTTGGGAAGCGTCGTCACCTCGGAGGAGAGGCCAGCGTCCCATCTCTTAGCCACCTCGCCTGAACTCCGAGGCTCATACACTTGAATCAGAGTAATATTCCTAGTTCAGCTGCAATGGTTTATTCTTAGGATCTTCTCAGGTTACAGTTATTAAGCTTAAGTACAATTCATTTGCTGCTTAAGTCCAATATTGGTCATAACTCGTGAGGCTTTCATACAATTTATCTGTTCAAGTGATTGGAGTTACGATACCCAGTTAAAGTTATTTAGTTCTTCAATCAACATTACGTAATTACTTAATGAGGCCAACGCACTTAAGAAAAAGAAACAACATTGAATGAAAAAGAGATTATATTGATTTTCAACTGATATTACAAAATGGGGGCTTGAGGCCAGTACATCATCGGTAACTGAAAAGAAAACTATCATAAGCCTGGGAAGATGATGGAGGTGCCTCAGCAGCTGGGACTTCCGCAGCTTGAGCATTAGAATTTGCTCCTTCTGTCTCTGCTACTTCATCTCCCACCACCTCATCAGCTGGGGTTTGAGGCACTTCGTCCACAAACTCTGACCTGAGTTGCGACAAATCCTGATTGGGATACAACTCCTCAGCCCGCTCTATCACTTCGGCATAAGCAAAGTTCCTCTAGTAAGTGTTGAAGCTCTGGTACTCATTGGTATTGTGGAAGTTGGCAATGTAGTCTTTCACTGCTTCCTCCCTTGCATTTTGGGCTTCCTCCCTAGCATGGGTTGCGTTATCGATGTACCACTTAATTCGGCCCTCGATATACTTGTATGCATCTTGGGCCCCTGCCAGCTCTCTGTTAGCCTTCTCTAAGGCTTTGGCTGTCACCTTCTAGTGGTCATTGGAAACCTCCACCTTCTTAGTCAAGGAGGCAACCTCGCACTAAGACTCATGTACCTCCCTCTTTAATGCCTCCATCTGAGCCAAGGCATACTCTAGCTTGGCTGATTCTTCAAGTTTTTGGGCCCTAGCTTCTTCAGCCTCGGCCCTAGCTGCCTTCAGCTCCTCTGCAAGGGAGGCAGCCTTCCTCTCAAAGGACTGGGTCCTTGTCTGAAAGTCAGTGAGGGCCTCTCTACACTCCAGTGCGAGGCCAAAGGTCCTAACACTTTGGTTCACAAGAGCCCTCGTCAAGTCTGGGCATCATAGGCAGAGGCATGCAGTTGCCACTGATCCATCCAGAATTTATAAAAACTTTCAATAGGGCTTCGGATCTCAGGCGACAGGGCCTCCACGAAAGCTGGGGCCAGAGGCTCCTCCCTGCCGACAAGGAAGCTCGGAGACTTCCTTTGCACTTGAGCAGGCTTCTGTTTGGCAGCCTCCTTCTCGGGCACCTCAGCTTGCCTCCTTGTAGCCTCCTCCCTAGCCTCTTCAGCACCAGCACACCTAACCATTTCAATCTTAATCGCTTTCGAGGTGGCTTCCAATAGCTTCGGCAGCCTAGCTTCTTTGCCTTGGGACACAGAACTCCAAAATTTGCCAGACGAGCTGGAGACGTGCACCAGCTTCCTCTTCTTCGACTCCTCAGGGACTTTCTCCTTCCCCCGAGGTTCCTTGGACTTTTCTGGCTTCAGGGGGTTCTCTCTTCGGAGGCCCGCGATGTACTATCCTTGGAGAGACGCTCCACTCTGCCTCGGACCTCCTTGGCGCCAGTTGACCCCGGCTTTAGGGGCCTCGCCTTCACAGTAGAGGTTGCCTTAAGTATGGATGCCATGTTAGGAGCTGGGTACTCCTTCCTCTTAAACTTGTCTGCAGAACACAGCTTGTCAGTATCAAAACGAAAACACAAAAATATACAAGTGTGGGAGCTTCGTACCCTTGGAGGCCATTAGCTCAAAGTCGAGGAAATAGCGACTTCTGTCAACGAGGTGGTCGAAGTGGCGAGACTTCAGAGGTCTTTTGTAAATATCCTCTATTACCTCAAACTCCTCCCTGCTTAGCTCGAACCTCGTACTACTATCTGCAAAGGACGCTTCAACAGTTAGAAAAAATAAAATTTTTAACACAGATTACAAACTTGGGCTGGGAGACTCACGAGCTTCGTCGTACTGGGTCGGTACTGTGCAAGCCAGGGCTTTGTCCCCTTCCACTACTTGCCACCTGCCTCGCACCCAGAACCACGACTCCTTCCACCCCTTGATGGAAGAAGGCAGTCCCACGACAAATGGTGCATGAGCCCCCCAAGGACTTAGGTAATACTGCCCCTTCGACTCCTTCCCTATTACCCTGGGCTAGAACAGGGTCATGAAGACGTGGAGAGGCATGTTCTCCCCAAGTGATACTTCCTTCCATAGGAAGTACGAGCCGACCAACTGGCTCCACCCGTTTGGCAGAACCTGGGTCGACGACAGCATGAAGTTCTTCAACACCGGCCTAAAGAAGGGGTGCAGAGGAAGACGTATACCTGCCTTAAATAGGTATTCACTCACCGTCACACAACTAGGCCTCGGATAACAGGCCCGCTCATGGGCTTCGGGAACTAACATTTCCACATAGTGAGGCAGACAGTACCTCTCCCTAATCTCCCCCAGCCTCTTCCCTGTCATATTTGAAGGCACCCTAGACGCTCCCCACTCTTCGCTATAGTCAACTGGCTCCTCGATCATAGCATACCTATCCACCTCGAAATCCTCCCTATAACTGGCCCCATGGCCCAATGACGCTACAGTGACCAACTCCCTACCTGAAGTGACTCCATCTCAGAAATAACTAAGAACACAGTAAAAGGAGGATTTTCTGTGAAACATACCTACTGAAAAACTACACGAGCAGAGTGTGCTAGAAAAGCAATGAACGGACTTGCCTCAACGCTGGAATGTTTAAGTTCTAAAAGAAGAAATCAGATTGCAAATGCTGGAAAATCCAGAAAAAAGGAGTTTTCTCGCCTTTTATAAAGGGTCAGGACGAACCCCCACCGTCGATCGAAGTTTATTCAATTTGAACCCTTCATTTTAAATCAAATTCGAAGCGTAGAATTCAAACGGTTTTTCAAACATACGCCTCAGATTTAAGCGTCTCTGCCACGTACCTCATCCAACGCGTCTGCTTCTAGAAGCTCCAGCTGTTCTAATAATTACGATTTTAATTCGACGGCAGTAGGCACCTAGGAAGTTGCAACGGTTTAGCCACCTTTCCTCGAAAACATGCGAAAAACATCAAATCATTGGCACAACTGCCAAGGAACAATTATTGTCAATGAACCTCGGCTTCATCTCCAACATTCAGCATCAAGCCTCGCAAGTTCGATTTCCCAACCACCTCGGCTTCATCTTCCTCGGTTTCATATTCAACATTCAGCCATCAAGCCTTGCAGGTTCGGTTTCCCAACCACCTCGGCTTCATCTCCAACATTCAACACCAAGCCTTGCAGGTTCGATTTCCCAACCACCTCGGCTTCATCTTCAACATTTCAGCCATCAAACCTCGCAGGTTCGGTTTCCCAACCACCTCGACTTCATCTCCAACATTCAGCATCAAGCCTCACAGGTTCGATTTTCCAACCACCTCAGCTTCTTCATCATTCACCCACAACAGCACATTTCTAACTCCAACCATGATATAAATATCTATACTTGGACTTGGGGGACTATCATTTGAGGTTCAAAAATTCTTTCAATTTTTACCCAGCCCACCGGCTTTACTTCATTAAAGTCCACGCATTACATAAATATCTATACTTGGACTTGGGGGACTATTGTTACGTGTTGTCATACTTGGCCAACCTACTTAGGCCTATGACCTACTCAATCTGAACCACGTGGCGCTCTAACTGAGGTGGCATGTTTGGCTGAGGCCCATATGCCGAGCCCTATGAAGATAGCCGAAGCCCTAAAGCGGAAATACTACGTGAGTGGCAGAAGCCTCCGAACCATGACTGAACGTTTTCTACGATCACTTCTCCCAAGAGATCTTCTACATAAAGATCTTGTTAGAATGATTGATGGAACGTTTGTCATAAGTGTACATGTCAAGTCTTGTCATTAGCGTGGAGGTTCTGCATAAGCAATAAATGCACAGCAAGCTAGCAAGTCAAGAATGATGCCTAGGATTGGATGTTTGGATTAAAGAGATGAGGCCACATGTCACCTCATCCAAAGGCTTTCATTTCACATATACCACTATAAATACTCCCTTATGTAACATTGAAGGACTAATGCAAGAATCAATACAAAAAACCACACTTTACTCTCTCTTTCATATTGCCTAACAACACAATACGAGTTCATACATATTCACATGCACATTCATGAGCACCGATTGGTAATTATTGTACAATCGGATTAAGAACATCCCGTCGGACTCCCAACGTTCTCGTCCCGCGCCCTTGATCCGTTCGTTCTAAACTGTCCACGTGTCTTAGCGTGTAGGACCTTCGCTCACGTGTGCGCGAGTGGATCCGGCATCTGTTGGCAACATTTTTGGGGTCAACATACATAATAGGTTCATGAGTCACAGAATCATTGAATAAATAAAAGTATATATTTCTTGCGTCAGACAATTATTGAAAACATGATCCATAAAATAAAATTTGACTTAGGTACTCTTGTATCAATAATAATACACTGACAAAATAAAACCTCACGGTGAAATGCTAGCTTTTATTCAATATAATTATGTCTGAAGGGAAAAGCATCTAATTTATTGAGAATATGAACAAATGTTATTTTTAATATTCAGCAGTGATATACTGCAACCCCAAAAGCACAAGCCCAAGACTTAATTGAAAGCGATAAGGAAGATGATATGTGTCTCAACTAGACATCCAAAATTCGTTTAGGTCTGCGTATATGACTGAGAGGTTGAGGTTGCTTACTCGTTCTTCTATTATGAATTGTACTATCACATCTTCCACAACTTATTGAATGGGAAACCTCCAACCTAATTCTTCGCCTTGATTTTTTGGTCTGCTTGGTTGTCTTTAGATATAAGTAGCAAATATCTCACTGTGGCTTCGATAATAATCGACTTTCCATTGTTCATCATCTCCAAGCGGTACAACTTTTCCAGCATAAGAAGCGGCATAAATCTTGTTTGTGTGTTTTTACGAAAAATAGCTGCATTGATTGTCTCCTTATCACTAATGATGACTAAACCATGTTGAGATGGTATCCCATCCATCTGAAAATGATTGCTGGTACATGTCACCAAATTCAAGTTGAAAACATGATATGCATTTTTATCCGATACTTGGTACAAGAATTCATTGGATGAAAATACTTACAAGTCACATAATTGACGTTAGGTTCTATATGGGATATAATATGACAATATCATACAAATTATGGTCTATATGATCAATATCACCTTAATTCGCAAAACAAAATTATACATGAGGGTAAAGGAAACCATGCACAACTAAATACACAAATTGATGCATATTTGTCTATGTTTTGTTATAGAATACGTCATCTTAAGTTTCAACGAGCACTTCGATTTTAAATCTCAGCAAATTTTCTATTTTGATGCTAGGCATGCAAATGTCCCTTGGACGAAATTCTAGTTTTTGGAAAACCAATTTTGTACTATGTGTCACAATGGTACAAACAAATAATCAATAGGGTAATGCTTTACCGATTTTGTTACTGCATTGATTGACTCTACAATGCTTGATTGCCTCGTATCAGGTTTGCATTTATGATCTCGACCACCTTTGGATACCAACATTCTTGTACAGTTGAGGTAATAAAAAAAATTATTATACATTGCGATATGAATAAATGGACGTGTTATATTAATGCAAAACATTTAAGGTAAATGTAAAATTCAATGTGAATTATCATATTACCCTATGAAATTATTTTTTAGTTTGTTTTAATATATACATAGCAATGTAACGTACAAAATTCCGCAAGTGCATATTCAATACTAATGTTTTTAAAAAAATAAAAACAATAAAGTCATGAGATGTTTTAACATTACCAGATCTCTCCTATTTGCCTTGTTAATTTGATCAAGTTGTTTTATGTGATACTCGAATCATGCTTCATGTATGCTTTGGATGTTGCATTGAAAAGTCTTGTAATGTTTGTCCTACAATTTCCATAAACCTCATGTTTTACAGGATATGACGCGTATAGAAACCATGAGATACTCTCGGGTATACCACATGTGCAGCATGTTCGATACTTCCATGAAGGTCTAATACAATACAAATATTGCCTCTCTCCTTGTATGCTTTCTTGAATTGGCTTAAGAACAAAAATTACGAGTTATTGTTCTTTGAATCACCAACACCGAAAGCCAGTAACAATAAATATAGAACTAGTCGCATCTTGTGTGCATGTTATGAACAAACTACACTCATATCTTCCTGTCAGGATAGTTATGTCAGCTACGATGATGAGTTTGCATTATTTCCAACTTTGTATGGACGTGCCCAATGACATAAAAACATATTTAAAATGTCCTTCCGTCAATTTCCATGTTTGTTTTCGAACCTGTATTCTTCCTTTCAAGCTCTGTTAGCTACATTGGTAATTTCATGTACGCCTCATCTGTGCAATCCATAACCACCTCAAATGCATGTTCACAAGCTCTCCAAGTCTTCTTGTATTTTAACGTCAATCCATATACCATGGACATATTATGTATAATGTCGATAGAAGTGTAAATAATCTTGGCTGAAATGTATTTATACTTTACAAAATCAACTATCAATGAACTGTTAGTTGTGATCTCGGATAAAGGCGTCCAATTTGCTGCTATGACCATGTTGGATATAACAACTCGCAACCTTTACCAAGACACTTTGGGATATATTTGCGATTGTTTGACTTACATATTGAGCTAGAAGTTGTTCTGTATGGTATATAATGCAACAATCTTCTTCATCAAGTTCTTATCTCAAAAAATCATATTCACAACAATACATACATCTTCAATTATCGATACAACACCATAATTTTCTTAAACTTCATCTTCTTCTGGTGGCAAATGTAATATCTGCATGCTTGTGGCAAACTCGTATATCGTTGGAATTTTAAAAGAACTTCAAAGATTTGTGCAGTAAGCTATCCAAATGTAGGCTACATTCTGCAGCATTATGGTTGAACAATTCTTCAATGTCAACATGTAATGCATAAGCCATTAAACATGGATACTTCTTCAAATCAACGTAGAAAATGAGTGAGTGGTCATTTTTAATCCTAATTGGGGATAGGTTTCTATCCAATTCATATTCTACTTTCAAAGTTAATGGTGTTATAAATGGGGAAAGCATAAAATTCGAACAATATAACAACTATATTTTTATCAAAAGTAAACCAAGATATCACATTAACATTATAACAAGGTACAACAAATTAGTTTTCCAGTGCTTCAGAGACACCGTAAGTTTGATGGTGATATGCATAAATCAGTTATATTTCAAATGACGATATAATTGTGTATACGTTAAATTATAGAAATTTAAAGTAAACAACCACTGAACATTGCTACTAGTCTAGAATCACGTTCAATTTCAAATGACCCAAAAAATTGGACTTAAAAAACAAAGATAGTATTAAATATTCAAAGTCGCAGTAATATTGGTTAAAAATTATATATGCACACTTGTGCTTATTTTGTAGAAAATTTCTGGAAGATAATTCAATGCAATACTAGTCAAATGTCACAAACGATGATTATCCCACTGAAATCAATCCGTCACGGTCATCGATAGTGGGTAATCTCAATTTACTTGTTAAAGTATCGTAGCAAGCAATTTCATTTGGAATTTTAATCTCCATATGCTTAGCTTTTGAATTTAGGGTGCGTTTGATTACAAGTAGGAAAATTACATGGAAAAAAAATGAATTCCAAGGAATTGAATTACCTATAAATTGTTTTCATGGAAATTGTAAATTATTGTGTTTGATTGTATAAATTTTTCACGTGGAAAATGTTGAAGTAAAAGTATTTTTTGATGTTCGTTTGACTTTGTTTTACGTGGAAATTGTCAATTTCAGGGATATCATCTTTTACAATTATTCCTAAAATTTGTTCCCATTGCCAACAATTAAAAAAAAAATAAAAAAAGCAAAAAAATAAAATAAAAAAAAGGTGGAAAACCAAAAACCACCTATCCCCTAGGAAAAAAAAAGGTGGAAAATCACGCTTTAAGGTGTTGTACCTAGAAATTCGTGGAAAATTAATTCCCTGAAAAATTTTGTCAATCAAACAGGCCAAAAGTGGAAGTTGGAATTCGAATTCCAAGTTCCATGGAAAATTTCGTGCAATCAAACGGGGCCTTAATGTCACCCGTTTCCACTGTCTTTGAAGATTTTTAGTCATATATCAAAAATAAAAGTTTGTTATATAGTACTTTTGGGATTCTTATAGAGTTATGTAGTATTTTCAATTATTAATTGGATTTAATAGTATAAAATTGATTGTTATGCGCTTGTTTGACAGCGATTTTCATCTAATTGTTAGGAAAAATCCGATCATTATATATGGGAAATTGGCCTCACGGTGTAGCAGCCATTACACTCAACATCATTAGCAAGGACATTTTTGACATTCCAATTATTATTATAATGATAGACAGTCGACAGTTTTAGTCAATTTTTTGCCAATTTATTTCCAGGCGTGGGGTCCATTGACTGTATATAACGATTATATTTTTCATTATAACTATGCGAGAATTGTTGTCAAAGAGGCACTATATATTAATCAGATATATGTGATTGTTTTCCCTTATTTATATTAATGATGTTTTCAAATTAATGATTAGGACAGTCAAAAGAAAGACAAAATAGAATTGATGATCAAGCGAGATACGCTGTAGCATATCTCGTTAAAACAAACTTCGCCTCCGGCATAAGTACAAACATGATAATTAGATATTTGTCTTTCAAGATACAATGCTTGTTTTAAAGTCGGTACTGCACTATATCAACTTGCTGGATGAACCAAAGTGTTGACATTATTCCTTATAAATGAAATATACGTGAACTAAAATTGCTTGGATGAAGTTTATTTTTTAAATTAATTTGAACAAAAATTTTATTTGAGCGAAATGAAAGGAACAAAATATCTGAAATAGAGAATGGTATTATAAACCAATTTCTCTTGAATTGATTTCATGTACAAAACTGGCAATTAGGGTCCCTTTATATAGATTTTCAAGTAACTTTTCGGAGTAGAAACATCTTTTGACATAAATTAATGTGGGTCACTAGATTACACATTTTCATATCTAATGGCCCAAATTGAAACCTATCGAAAGGTTGTGACTTTTCATTATGTACCATTTTGAATAGTCACATCCTATCTGAAATACCACGGCTTTTTAATATGCACCCTTTGCATTTGAAAAAATAACAAAATAAAAATCATGACTTGTAATTGCAACAATTGGAGAATTTTTCAATTCACGCCTATTAAAATTATGAAATCGCATCGGATTCCAATTATTTGTTTAGGTGTTCATAGTTTAAATTCTGAATGAATAGAAATCAATGGTGGAAAACATCTGTGATAAAATTGACTTTTAAACATGGAACAAACACAGACCAAGATAAGTGTAAATGTTCTAAAGCATCGAGTTAGCTGTACTCTTTATGCTATTCTGTTTACTTAAAATGGGTGTATTAAATTAGTATTCAAATGTTTGAGTTGTTGTCAAAAGCTTCACTTAAAAGTGTTCGAGATGATATCAAGTGTGATGATAAGGAAATTACTAATACCAGCCATGCGGTCTCCACAAAGAACATCTATATGTCATGGACTTAGCTTCGTTACTCCTGAACAAACTAAAAACGTGCGACCTTAAAATTCCACAAATCCCATCCCCATGAGATAAAGTTAAATCAGCCTTTCAACACCCATGAGAATTTAACCTTTGAAGCTAAATTAAATTAACTTTGAATAGAGAAGGTAGATAGAAAATTATATTGAAAGGAACATGCACATAAATTTGGGAACACACCTCTTTGTATAAATGGAAAGAAAAACTATTTATAATATCTCAAGTATTTTCTATCTACATCTATTTTTACTCAACACTCCATGTCATTTACAAATGACCTAAAACATCTACTTATAGGCAATGTCTTGGAAAGCAAGTTGGAATCAATGGCCAAGATTTAGCCCTTGTTTGAGCTCCATTTTTAAAAAAAAAAAAAAATTTCAAAACTATTTTTCAACCACACATTCACCATCAATTTACTATTCCAAAATACATTATTTCTCTAAAATGGGGCTCAAACGAGGGCTTAATTAATCCAAAGGTCATCAATGGTTGCAAGTTGCATTTCCCCTTTACTCAAATTGCAACTAACCTCCTTTGTACAATTGGTAGCCAAATTGACATTTGTTACCTTACAAGTTGCATATCTCTACAACTCTTTTGCAAGTTGTCATGTTCCTTTCATAATAGCCAATTTGAACTTTACTTCTTCTTCAAGCTTTTTTGTAATCAAAATGGACTTGGTGTAGCGACCGAAAAAAAAAAAAAAATCTTGTGCCTCGTTTTAAAAGAAAAATTCCTTGTAAAACCTAAAAATAGTTTGAGTTATATTATTGCGTCACTACAACCCTTCCTAAGAATTTAATTATAGCTTTGGTCGCGATAGTAAACTTATGTGCACTTGTTTTAAACGTTTTTATAAGGTGTCGAAATCTCTTTTAAATGATGAATATTTATTTTGATGACACTTATTAATAGTCCAAGTTAAAGTTTTTCTCACTATAGTAATGTTGGCTCACTTGTCTAAAGATTTACGTGAGACGTCGAATTCAAATTTAAACCACAAATTTCCTATTTTGAGCTAGCCGTGCCAAGTTATTCTAATAAAATTAATATATATATATATAATGACTTTCTAGGAATATGTACGGTTATGGTGGGAAGGAAATGAATATGTTTAATATAATTCAAGAAACCTAATTATCCTCATTAATCTTGATGATAAATGAAATTATTAACTATCATTTAAAAACCAATTATGTTAGCTATAAAAAAAGAAAAACAAAGAAAAGAAACTGGTACCTTTTCATTTGAATATAACCTACATGTTTTTAACCCCATTTTATACCCCTAATTAACATCCCACTTAACCATTTGCTTTTACTCACTTTTTGGTTACTTGCCATCACTCTATTTGCATTTGAAAAATAATCTCCTACATCTTCTATAACCTCTAAAATTCTCTCCCTATTATACTTATACATAAAATCATTTTACTCCTTTTCCCATAGACTAAATTTGAAAATTTTCTAAGAAGAGGCAAAGAGTATGCTGGATTTTATTTTTTATTAAATGTAAATAGGATATTCAAACTCCAAGCTTAAGGTAGGGGTGATCTCGGCACTTGTGTAAGTGGTTTAAGGATTATTTGTTTTCATTTTGCATCAAATTTATTGTTGTGTCACTCATGAAGGAGGCACCGTTTGGTGGCTCAAATAAGAGAAAGAGATTGAAGTGACACTATTATTGTGTTACTCATTGAGGAAGCACCCCTTGGTGGTTCAAATAAGAGAAAGAAATTGACGATGACATGAATAAATCAAAGTTTGCATTTCTAAAAACATATATGTATTTTACCATTTACTCTAGTGTCTTCATAATGAGTATTATTTGTAACACACCCACTATAATCTCACAGGTCGATTTGAGGCATGGCACAGTTTGGCATAGTGGCAAGTGCTCGGCAATCTGAAAAACTTTCAACTTTCTAGTAAAATTTCCAATTTATGTAACGCATTATGAATAATTAGATAGCACTTTTAAAAATTTTTAAACATCTGTTTCATTCAGTTTTATATGCTATTCGTATCAACCATAATTTGGAAACTTTGGAATGACTATGACCGAATTTTATTTCCTGCTGATTACAATTTCAGATTCTGTCTTCCATTTGAAAATGGTATAATTTGGGCTACGTTACATATTTTAGAGTGAAAATAGTGGCATTTGAAAGATCTATGAGTCTTCTAATAGTTTCCTTTGGAATTTCTCAAAAATATTATCTACAAAAAAAGTTATGCCCGTTTTAGTAAAACTGCGTCGTGTCGAATCCCTTTTTCTGTTCAGCATATTCGAGCAATATTTTCTTGCTTCAAACGTTATCGTCGAGACCCCAAATTTTTATATATGGTACATATATGAATTCTTTAGTATCTGTTAAAATTTTATAATTTTTAGTCATCGTTTACTAGACCAAACATATTTTTTTTTCCACTGCTTCGTAAATCGTGTTTGCTGTATTTTTCCCAAATGTTTTCCAGAAATCAAATTTTACCATAATTGTCTAAGTTTACATGGACAAATGTCTCTCATTATTTTCCATATGTTTCAAAATCCAAAAAATTTCTAATTTACAAATTAATTTTGTTAACACCAAATGAGTCGAACCAAAGAAAAAACGACTTTTTTAAAGCTTTGGGTTCTGAGAGTTCGAGGTGTCACAACTTGGTATCAGAGCAATGGTATATTTTCTGTAGACTCACATTAGAAAGTAAATCTTAGGAGTGTTGTGTCACATATAAGTTGAACGAAATTTTTTTTTCTAATGAAGATCCTGAGCACTATGCCTGCCATGCTGTGCCATGCAAATTTGAGATAAAGAAAGTTTCATAAATGTGATTGCATCTATGTGATGATTATAAGAAAGTTTATTTGAGATGCAATATTTGAAATGTATGTAGGAATATCAGCATATAATTTGAATACTTTTTGTAGATAATCAGTAATGTGCCAAGTATTTTTTTGGAGAACGTGACGAGATTAAATGTTTGTTTAAGTCCTCAAGAATTGACTAAAACTTATTAGACACCCACTTATTGGATTTTGAATAATTGGTATGACTCAGATAGTACGGATTAAGAATACTTGTAGGAAGACGAGTTCATCGATGCCTCATCGATATGAGATCTTGAGATAATATGAAGAGTATCGGTGGAATCTAATGCACAACATGGGCCAACACATTTGGGAAATGTTAGTAAGATGGAGGGAAGTGAGACAACTAGGCTATGTGGTCACTGGTCATCGAGTCACCCGCCTCCTTATTGAGACATTGCCAGAGTTACCTCGAGAGATTGATTATGAGGCCTTCTATGCAAAGCTAATTGAGCCGTGGGAGTTAGCCCGACTTGAGATCCCGGAGGATGATAGTGTGCCCACCGAGATGCACATTCGTAAAGATGCACCTCCACTATTTTGGATGATGAGGTTTAGTTTTCTGAAAACCTAGGATTCATGGAGGCTGGATTAATGATTATGATAGCAATGATGTATAAATGAATTTTAGTAGTTTTTATCAAGTTTAATTGTTGGTGGTGTTTAGTAGGATTTCTTTTATGGTGTTGTGGAATAGCACCAAACGCTCTTTTACTATTTTTTTTTTTGGTCTCCTGAAGGATTTGTATGAGACAATAATAAAGGATGTTGAGTTATGAATCTTTTTCCTATATTACACAAATATCGTTGGCTCCTTTAAATGAGATTGCAATTATTCTGGCATATAGGAATATGGCACAAGCGAGGACAATTAGGGAGTTAAGGCAGGAGATTGATGAGTTGAGACATGCCTTAGCTGCTCAGGCTACACCTCCAGCACCTCAGGCTGCTCAGGTTACACCTCAAGCTTCACTGGTTCCACAAGCTCTGCTGGTGCCACCAACGGACCCGATTGTATCGCCTGACGTGATAGTAGAACAATTTCGTAGATACCGACCAACTACCTTTGATGGTGGAAAAGACCCTCTAGTAGTTAATGAGTGGTTGCGTACTATCAAGAAGATTTTTCGGCACGTAATGGAGACATTATTCTATTTATTTTGATATTGAAAATCAGGTTTTTGAAATTGACAATGATTATTCTTTTCTGAGTGAACTAGAAAGTTCTTTTTATAGTAATCAGAATTCTAGTTATATGAATAATGGATCTACTAGTGAAGATCCCTACTACAATCGTTACATGTATGATACTCAATATAGTTGGAATAATCACATTAATATTTCTTTTTGTCTTGGTCCCAATTCAATACTAAACAAGTCCAAACTAATTGAATATCAGTATCAGAAATTCCTCGAATTGGTTTGCCATTTCCATAAAGGATATAATTGACAACTCGAAGTTGCACATTATTCCTTTCCTGCAACTAAAAATCCACCCATGAGATACACATGAAAAATATGCAGGATCATCATTAGGACCATCATACTTGCGGACCATCGATAAACTGATCGGATTAACCAACCTAAGTTAGCTTCCATTATTATGTATTGAACACCTCTATAACTGTCGGACAATAGTAAAAAGGCACAGCAAATCCCGTAGCTACTTGTACTAAAAAACACAGTATCAGGAAGAATGATACCATGAATCCGATTTATCCCAACTTTCTCTATGAAATTGTCTATCGAAGTTTTTTGAAGGATGATATATTTTGGGTAAGTATTCGTTTGTAGTATTGTCATTACACAACATAGTCCTTGTTTCGAGTATATTAAAAAAAAGAGATTCTTTGTCTAGAGCTTGAATAAAAAAAAATTTAATTGATTGTTTTCGATTCACCAGATTTTACCTCTTTTGAAAGAAGTCAATAAAAAAATCAAGATATGCACTAATTTAAATAGAATTTTCTAATTTTTTTATTCTTACTTATTCTGTTAAATATTCCAAATATTCAAATCAAAAAGTTACAATTATTCAAATCATATGAAAGAAAAAGATTAATTACTAGTCTCTAAAAATTCAATTCAAATTAGCCATATTTTTACCTAGTTTGATAGTTAATAGAAAAAAAACATATTCTTCTTCTTTTTTTTCTATTTTTAGTAATATTTTATGTCATTTTCACATATCTTTAACCTATCTCTTGCCCAGAAAATCAAAAAGTATTATGTACAGAGTTTATGCTATTCGATAGAGCAGGCCATTGGTGAGAATCTGCATCACGCACTCGCACCGAGGAGGAACAACGTAACTTAACGTGAGATCAGTTCAAGATGGAGCTAATAGAAAAGTTTTTCTCACAAGCTATGCTAGACCACAAGGAGACGGAATTCTTAAGACTGGTACAGGGAGATATGGAACTTTTTGAGTATGAGAGCAAATTTGAGGAATTGTCCCGATATGCCCCACATCTTGTAAGTACAGAGCTCATGAGGCAAAACGTTACGAGAGGGGCATGTGCCCAGAGATCAGACAGATTGTGAGTTCACATGATCTCACCACTTTTCAAACAGTGGTAAAGAAAGCTCAAATAGTGACCTACTCGGGGATGAAGTTGGTAAATCAAGGACAACATAAAGACTTCGGGAAAAGGAAGTGGTAGGATAAGAATAGGAATACGGGATAGTTTAAGAAGCAGATGCATGCCAGCTAGTTAAGCAATCATGTATCCCAATGTCCTAAGTGCAACAAGTTTCACAAAGGAGAATAAATGTATGGAAAGTATGTCTGCTATAAGTGTGGTCAACCTAGCCATGTGGCTTCTTCGTGTCCATTAATTAATAAACCCAAAGAAGAGAAAAAGGGAAAAGCAAGTGTGTTTGCTTTAACTCATTATGAGGCTGCCAAAAATTTGGACGTGATTGCAAGTATTTTATCCTTCTCTAATACTCCTGTTTACGTCCTAATTGATTATGGTGCAATACATTCGTTCATATCTAATGCATGCCTAGATAAGATTAATGCTTCATGTCAGAAGAATGCTCGTGTACTAGATGTAAGTATGCCATCAGTGGAACTATTGATATGGATAGGATAGCAAAAGGGGTACAGTAGATTTTGATGGACTGACTTTAGAGGCTGACTTGTATACTATAGAGATGAAAGATTTTGATATTATTTTAGGTATGGACTAGTTGGTTGAGAATCGAGTCACGATAGTATGTTTTGAGAAAGAAGTAATTTTTCTAAGATCGGAAGAAGAAGAGTTCAGATTTTATGGATCGAGGATTAAAGCACTTCCTCACATTATCTTGGCTTTAAAAGAAGAGAGCATGTTGAGAAAGGCTGACTGTCAAGGATATCTTATCAGTCTTACTAGCACATCTACTCAAGAGAAAGTATTAGATGATGTGCCAATAGTACGAGAGTATGTTGACGTGTTTCCAAAGATCTATCAGGTGCTCCGCCCGATAGACAAGTGGAGGTCACGATGGATTTGATACCTGAAGCTACCCCTGTGTCAAAAGCCCCATACCAAATGGCACCAAAGGAATTACAAGAGTTGAAGATGCAGCTTGAAGAATTTCTAGACAAAGGGTTCATTAAATCAAGTGTATCTCCATAGGGAGCTCCGGTACTCTTTCTAAAGAAGAAAGATGGTACTATGAGGATGTGCATCGACTACCGTAAAATAAATAAGTTGACGATTAAGAATAAGTATCCCCTTCCTGGGATTGAGGACCTATTAGATCAATTGAAGGATGCATCCACATTCTTGAAAATTGATCTAAGGTCAAGCTATCATCAGTTGATCAAGTCGACTGACATACCAAAGACGGCATTTAGAACCCGATATGGGCATTATAAGTTTACAGTGATGCCCTTTGGCTTGACGAATGCCCCTGCAGTATTTATGGACTTGATGAATAGAGTGTTCTATTGGTATTTGGATATGTCTGTCATCATATTTATTGATGACATATTGATATACTCAAGAGATTCTCATCAACATGAAGAACATCTAAGGATAGTTTTAGAAACACTACAGGAGGAAAAGTTATATGCCAAATTCAAGAAATGTGAATTTTGGCTAGATCGAATTGGATTTCTAGGCCATACTGTTTTAGCACGAGGAATGGAAGTGGATCAATCCAAAGTTGAGGCTGTTAGATCGAATTGGATTTCTAGACCATACTGTTTCAGCACGAGGAATGGAAGTGGATCAATCCAAAGTTGAGGCTGTGATCAATTGGCCGAAACCTACAAATGTTGGAGAAGTGCGGAGTTTTCTGGGTTTAGCCGATTATTATCGAAGATTTATAGAAGAATTTTCCAAGATAGCGAGTCCTATGACACAATTGACTCGGAAGGGTACAAAGTTCCTCTGGTCAGAGAAATATGAGCAAAGTTTCCAAGAGTTAAAGGACAAACTCGTACCTACACCAGTGTTGACTATTCTAGACTATTTGGAAGGTTTTGTGATTTATAGTAATGCATCCAAGCTTGGTTTACGATGTGTTTTGATGCAACATGGTTAAGTCATTGCTTATGCTTTGAGGAAATTGAAGCAATATGAACAGAACTACACTACACATGATCTTGAACTAGTAGCGGTAGTGCACGCCTTAAAGATTTGGTGCCACTACCTATATGGGAGCAAGTGTGAGATTTATACTAATCACAAGAGTCTCAAATACTTCTTCACCCAGAAAGAGTAAAATATGAGACAGCAGCGGTGGTTAGAGTTGGTGAAGGATTACGACTACACTATCTTGTACCATCCGGATAAGGCCAATGTAGTCGCTGATGCATTGAGTGGAAAGAACAAAGGACAGTTGTCAGTACTTTGTACGAGGTAGGATCATTTAATCAGAGATTTTGAGAACATGAGAATTGAAGTTTTAACATCACCAGTAAGGACATTAATGATGTTAGCAAGTTTTACTGTGAAGCCGACACTCGGGGACAGAATAGTAGTTGCTCAGAAAGATGATCCCTTTTTGGAAAAGATTAGGGCTGATGTGGGAACTAAGAAGAGAAAATGACTTGAAATAGCCGAAGACAAAGCCTTGATGTTTAAGGGTCGATTGTGCGTGCCGAAGGATGAAGTATTGAGGAATGAGATTATGACTGAAGCTCATTCTACTCCTTATGTCGCACACCCAAGTAGAGCTAAAATGTATAAAGATTTGCGTGATAGATTTTGGTGGAGAAATATGAAGGGGAATATAGCTTTGTTTGTGTCCAAATGTATGGTTTGTCAACAAGTAAAAGTTGAACATCAGAGGCCGTTACGGCCATTGAATCCTATGGACATACCCGAATGGAAGTGGGAAAAGATTGCAATGGACATTGTCTTTGGTTTTCCTAGATCAGTGAGGGATCATGATGCGATCTGGGTGATTGTAGATCGACTTACAAAATCTGCTCATTTCTTACCAGTTCAGACAACCTATAGTTTAGAACATTTTATGTAGATTTATATCAGAGAGATTATGCGACTTCATGGTGTTCCAATTTCTATTGTATTGAACAGAGACCTAAGGTTTACTTCAAAGTTTTGGATAAGCCTTCAGATTGCTATGGGTACCAAGTTAATGTTTAGTATTGCATACCATCCTCAGACTGACGGACAATTTGAATGAACTATCCAAGTACTTTAAGATATGTTGAGAGCATGTATCCTAGATTTGGGTGGTAAGTTGGAAGACAAATTGCCGTTAGTTGAATTTGCATACAATAATAGCTTCCAAGCTACTATTGGCATGGCACCATATGAGGCTTTGTATGGTCGTCGATGTCGTTTACCATTATATTGGGATGAAGTTGGTAAAAGGAAAGTTTTAGGTCCAGAATTGGTCGAGAAGACAGTGGAGGCTATACATAAAATTAGATCAAGAATTAAGGCCGCCCAAGATCGTCAAAAGAGCTATGCTAACAAAAGGAGAAAAGAATTGACATTTGAGGTTGGAGAGAAAGTATTTCTCAAAGTGGCACCAATGAAAGGAATACTACGATTTGGGAAGAAAGGGAAATTGAGTCCAAGATTTATTGGTCCATTTGAGATTCTTGAAAAAATTGGGAATGTGGCATATCATTTAGCATTTCCACCCGAACTATGAGCAGTGCACAACGTATTTCACATTTCTATGTTGAGAAAGTACATTTTAGATCCTAACCATATGGTGAATGTTCGATCACTAGATGTTCGGAGTGATATGACGTATGAAGAAGTTCCTGTACTGATTATAGAGAGAAAAGACCATGTTCTGAGAAATCGAAATATTCCATTAGTCAAAGTCCAATGGAGTAGACATAGTGAGAGTGAGGCCACTTGGGAAAAGGAAGAAGGCGTTTAGCCAAGTGTCCCTAACTCCTTAAACAAGTAAGTTAAATTTCGAGAACAAAATTATTTTTATAAGGTTTTGAAATCTCTTTTAAACGATAAATATTTATTTTGACGACACTTCTTAATAGTCCAAATTAAAATTTTGCTCACTATAGTAATGTTGGCTAACTTGTCTAAAGATTTACGTAAGATGTCGAATTCAAATTTAAACCACAAATTTCCTATTTTGAGCTAGCCGTGCCAAATTATTCTAATAAAAATTAAACATAAAAGTTATTCTAATAAAATTAAACATATTCATTTCTTTCCCGCCATAGCCGATGTTTAATATAATTCATGAAACCTAATTATCCTCATTAATCTTGATGATAAATGAAATTATTAACTATCATTTAAAAACCAATATGTTAGTTATAAAACAAGAAAAACAAAGAAAAGAAACTGGTGCCTTTTCATTTGAATATAACCTACACGTTTTTAATGCTATTTTATACCCCTAATTAACATCCCACTCAACCATTTGCTTTTACTCACTTTTTGTTTACTTGTCATCACCCTTTTTGCATTTGAAAAACAATCTCCTACATATTCTATAACCTCTAAAATTCTCTCCCTATTATACTTATACATAAAATCATTTTACTCTTTTTCCCATAGACTAAATTTGAAAATTTTCTAAGAAGAGGCAAAGAGTACGCTGGATTTTATTATTTATTAAACGTAAAAAGAATATTCAAACTCCAAGCTTAAGGTAGGGGTGATCTCGGCACTTGTGTAAGTGGTTTAAGAATTATTTGTTTTCGTTTTGCATCAAACTTATTGTTGTGTCACTCATGAAGGAGGCATTGTTTGGTGGCTCAAATAAGAGAGAGATTGAAGGTGACACTATTATTGTATTACTCATGAAGGAAGCACCCTTTGGTGGTTCAAATAAGAGAAAGAAATTGATGGTGACATGAATAAATCAAAGTTTGCATTCTTCAAAACATATATGTATTTTATCATTTACTCTAGTGTCTTCCCATTGAGTATTATTTGTAATACTCACACCCACTATAATCTCACAGGTTGATTTGAGGCATGGCGACGGTTTGGCATAGTGGCAAGTGCTCAGCAATCTGAAAAACTTTCAACTTTCTAGTAAAATTTCCAATTTATGTAAACACATTATGAATAATTAGATGGCACTTTTAAAAATTTTCAAACATCTGTTTCGTTCAGTTTTATATGCTATTCATATCAACCATAATTTGGAAACTTTGGAATGACTGTGACTGAAGTTTATTTCCTGCTGATTACAATTTCAGATTCTGTCTTCCATTTTAAAATGGTTTAATTTGGGCTACGTTGCATATTTTAGTGTGAAAATAGTGGCATTTGAAAGGTCTATGAATCTTCTAATAGTGGCCTTTGGAATTTCTCAAAAATATTATCTACAAAAAAAGTTATGCCCATTTTAGTAAAACTGCGTCGTGTCGAATCCGTTTTTCTGTTCAACATATTCGAGCAATATTTTCTTGCTTCAAACGTTATCTTCGAGAACCCAAATTTTTATACGTGGTACATATATGAATTCTTTAGTCGCTATTAAAATTTCATAATTTTTAGTCATCGTTTACTAGACCAAACATATTTTTTTTCTACTGCTGCGTAAACTGTGTTTGCTGTATTTTTCCCAAATGTTTTCCAGTAATCAAATTTTACCATAATTGTCAAAGTTTACATGGAAAAATGTCGCTCATTATCAAAATCCAAAAACTTTCTAATTTACAAATTAATTTGGTTAACATCAAATGGGTTGAACCAAAGAAAGAACGACTATTTTTAAAGCTTCAGGTTCTGAGAGTTCGGGGCGTCACACTTGGCTTCTCCATGCAAGTTGCACAAGTTGGTACCTACTTACGTCCAACACAAATGGCTGTAGTTCATGGCATTTATCCCCCTCGAAATGGTGGTTTTTGACTTAGAAAAACTTGATTTTTGTGCCCGCATTTTCCCTATTTGCACAGCCTGCCTATGTTCAGTCTGCATTGCTTGCCTACTCCCCCGGTTGTAGTACTACACAATGTGCTTATGTTTTTACTACCAATCTCCTGTCGTAGTGCCTACACAGCCTGCTTGTGTCTCATGCCATAGGCAATTACATCCTATCAAAACGCCTTGCCTGTGCTAATTTTTACGGTCGCTGCTGGACGTTATAACCAAGATTATAGCCATATAATGCTGAAGCTTGGACCTAATTTACCATAGGTCTACTTCATTCTCCCATCTCATACCATGACATTCTCGAATCACGTCAAGCTTCAAGTCACTCCACTTTAGACCGTGATATATAGCATTCTTCTTTATGAGGAAAGCAGAGATTTGTGAGCGTCAAGGGGACGGGTTAAATCCAAAAAGAATCAAGATTATAGCCATTAGAAAGCATCCCCAAACATTCATTCTTCTTACCACTTTTGCAGTAACTTGTGCGGATATATTCATTCCTCCTTTTTCAAATCATCATCATCTCCTCTTCTCAAAATTTCCGACCCTCTATCTTGTGATCATTTCTCAAATCCAAACCCTAATGCTAGTGTGCCGAAAAGAAAGTCAAATTCTCACAATTATAAATTTTTTGACTTGTAGTCCATCAGAAGGCTAAATAAAAGCGTAGTTTTGACTTCGAGGCCTGAGTTATTTAAAAAAAGTCCTTTTTTGTAATGACTCAGGCCTCGTGCTCAAACCGTTCTATTACGTACTATCCCCTTTGGCTCTCTTGTAACACAGTACGTATGATGTTACGGCTTAGACATAGAGGTTGGATCATTACACAGACACTTTGAATAGTTGATAAATCAAGGTAGTGACAAGCTACGGAAAGGCAGAAAAAGGTCTCTCAAAGCGAACTCTTGAATGATTATGCAACAATGTTGCATTTTGATAATCTACAAACAGGTATTCTGAAACTCATGGCAGCAGGAATTCAGTAGATGCCATAAATCCCCCAGAATAGTGGCACCTTTAAAATTGGCAGCACAATATGTGAATTCTTAATGTTGGTTTTGCTTATGAGAGTTGATTCACTAAAATATATAACATTTGGATTGCAGTTAAAAAAATAAAGAAAACTTCATGACAACTTTTATGCATGCAAAAGAATTTTATAATTCAACAATTTACCATTATTCAGTGACTGGAAAATGCCATGATCATTGTGTTCAACTATGATTTGTATCCACATGCAAAGCGCAAAATAACCAAACCCAACACTGACCAAGAGTACTAAATGACAATAGTTTTCTTCTCAGATCAGTAACTACAATTGTAAAAAAATATATACATACTTGATTCAACTGACAGTAGCTACATGCACCATAATTAACATTCCTAATTCACACTAGAGGACATTAGAAGCCGTTCGAGTCAACACCAACGCTTTTATGAGCCTACCGCTATAACTTTATTAGTACATCACTCTCC
>NC_036249.1:14469437-14530065 GCF_002742605.1 Olea europaea var. sylvestris | reverse complement strand
CCCCCCCCCCCACCAAAACCCCCCCCCCCCCCCCCCACCAATCAATTAAACAAGAGAAAAAATCTTATGAAAATCTTCTGAAATTTACAAATTATATTTCTCCCAGCAATCAATTACTAGCTTTAATCCTTATTCAATCAATTTATAGAAACGCCATTTTATGCTCAATATTATGAGGGAAAATGTCAATTAAAATTTTGCATTGATGCATAATCAATTGTACAAAAAATTATTGAGATTTACTTACACTTAGAAGTACCAAAATTGACAAAAAGAAGCTTATAAACCATTAATACCCACCAGTCAAACAAATAGCTATTGCCTAGCACTACTCTTCTCCTCAAGCTTCTTGCAATAAGCCTTAAGCACCATGACCAAGTCTCTAGCAAGGGATTGAATAGTGGCAATTGTTGGATTTTAATATCCAATAAATCTCAATAGATGATGTTAAACAGTTCAATTATATAGACCTCGGCCAATGTATGAAATTATATCAACATACCAACATTTGGTATCTCAACTCGAAATCAACTTGGGGAGCATTAGAAGTAGCCTAATTTAATTATCGATACTCATGGTCCATTTACTCATTCAATGGTCCTTGTAATATATCTTGACCTATTCCTTTAGTTGGCCCAATTATTTAGTATTGTTCTTGTCCCACTTGGCCTTTTGGCCCAAGTTGGATTTAACCTAATGAAATGACTATATATCCATCCTTATTCCTTCCTGTGTGTGAGCACTTTGCCTGTGGCTACCTTATTCTTCTTCTCAATGCCTTGGCTTCTATTGCTTTTATCTTTGCCTTGGTGGCTTGCAAACCACCCGAATATTTGTGTGCTTTGTGGATATATTAACTTGGACAACTGGAGTAACATAGTTGTGGGTTGTTGAGCTCGTGGTTATATATGCTGAGATACTGTAAACTTAGCCTAGATTCCATAAATTGAAGAACAATTCCAAAACAAATTGTATCATAGCGTGATTAGTGTAGATTTTCGGCCAAAAATTGTTTCGAAAATACCCAAAAAACTAGTAGAAAGGCAGATCAAAATTCTATCCATTATTTCTTCAAAGCAACTAGACTGCTAATTAATGATTCTGGCCAAACAAGAAGGAATTAGGAGAAATGGGTGCCAAATTCTTGTTCAGAGGTAGAGGTGTAGCAAGTGGTGGTATGCTTGATAGCGACGGCTATCGACGACTGGGTGTATAGAAACTCTGATGGTGGTGCGTTGGACTATTTCTAAAGGAGCTTTTTCAGATAGAATATTTCTAACATGATTTCTAAAAATTTTGTATTATTATTTTTTCTTTCAACTTATACAGCAAATGTGGATGATTTTGTCCCTGGACCTCGATTTTACGAATATTGGTTGATTGTGTTGTAGTATTTTTTAAAACTTTAGGACGAATAATGATAGTTCTAAAGCAACAAATTAGCATCCCTCATTATTTACGGACTGCAAATTGGTCTGCTTTTGTAAATTGGCTTATCCCATTTAAATTTAAGTATTAACGAGTCATCGTGTGGGGTGACATTCGGATTGGGGTTATCATGTGGGGTGACCATTTCTTGTGCTAGAAATTTAGGAATTATTCGACCAATTTGAAGGTTAGATTTAATTACAAGTTGATTAGTGATTTGTGTTTTAATTGTCATCAAGTCACCGTGTGAGAAACTGAATTTTCGTTGACACACCTTTGTGTAGTATTAATTATGCTATTAGAATACCTGGAAGGTAGGGACATTTTGCACAATAATAATGAAAGGTAAAAATGTTTTGTGCTAATTATCCTTTTAATAATTTATTTGGACTTATTTGCACTTTTTAAAAAAGTGTGGGAGTATAATTACAATTTATTCTTCTTTTCTTTTCTTTTTTATCCTTTTATATAAATAGGGGATATATTTGTCATTTTGCACAAGAAATTTAATGAAAAAATTAGGTTAATAGCACAAAACGTCCCTACGTTTGACACTTATTGCGAAAAACGTCCCTACGTTTCATTTTTTTGCATTTTCATCCTTTTTTCAACGTTTCATTACTAAAAATGTTATTTTCACCATTTTTGAATGAAAAAAAGACCAAAATACCCTCATATTTAAATAAAACAAAAATTTTTAGGCTTTTAGGAAAACATTCCTACCTTTGACACTTCTTACGGAGAACATCCATACGTTTTAATTTTTTTTTTTTTGCATTTTCATCCATATTTTCATGTTTCATTACAAAAAAAGTCATTTTCATCAATTTGAAACGTAGGGACATTTTGTGATATTAAGCCTTTTAATAATTATTTGGACTCACTTGCACTTTTTAAAACATTTATGAGTAAGATTGCAATTTATTATCTATTTTTCTTTTCTTTTTTTGGTTTTATTTAAATAAGAGGGTATTTTGGTCATTTTACATTCAAAAATGGTGAAAATGACGTTTTTAGTAATGAAACGTTGAAATAAGGACGAAAATGCAAAAAAAAAATGAAACGTAGGGATGTTTTCTGCAATAAGTGTCAAACATAAGAACGTTTTGTGCTATTAACCCGAAAAAGAATTAGGTGAAAGTAAGGGTGAAAATGCCAAAAAATTAAAGGTATGGACGTTTTGCACAATAACATTGAAAGGTAAGGACGTTTCGTACTAATTACCCTTAACTAAAACATCCATGCATGTGAAAATAGACATAAGTATCAAACACATGCATATGCATGAATGTATTATGTGCATGAGAAAACAAGATTACTAAGCTTTGAAGATTCTTCTCCAATGATCAAATTTCAAAATCAAAGACACTAGGTAAAGACAGTAGAAAGTAGCTCGTATTAACAAAAAGCTGACCCATTAGGAAAGCAAGATTTATAAGAAATCAAGATATATCTTTCTAAAAGGAAAAAGTACAGAAATGTTTTGTCTGTACAATTATATATTGTTGCGAGAAGAAGTCAATCGAATGCAGAGTAGAAACAAGTCATCCAAGATAAAACTTAGCAGTAAGGAAAGAAATATGTAACAATCATAAAGGGAAAACCAATTTAACCAACACTCAAAAGAAAATAATAGAAATCAGAAGGTAGTACCAATAGAAAGATGACAAACTATCAATGATAGGAACAAGGACTTGCTTGGCCGAATGCCAAACAACAATAGAAACAAATTTAAAACAGGTTTCAATTTACCTCGATGCTGGGGCTTGCACAAGTACTACTCCTTTTTATCCCTAAAATTGATAAGCACAGATCCAGCAAATTGATTTTCCTGTTTCAGAAATGAGAACCCTGATTGGTTACCATTATGGAATCCCAGGAAGAACCAAGCAGACCTCAAGTTTATCATGCAACTCAAATGAACCATTAGGTAATGTCATTCAATCATCACAAGAATCGAAACCCATTTTCATAACATCTAATATTATATTGCTCTCCACAGCATCTAAAGCAGAACTTTTCTCGTTATTAGTCAGGCTATTATCATAAATTCTTCGCAAGTGTTTTACTATTTCCTCATTGGAAAATAAGTTGGAATTACTTCATCTCATGACATCCATCATTCAATTCTAAATTTACAAATCTAAATGGTAAAGAAGCTTCATCCTCGTAATATTAACAACAGTATGATCTACACTGAGATCATTCAAATTATGAGACTTCTTATTCAACGAAGTAGGAACGCTCATGTAACGACCCAAAGTTTAACAATTTAGATCATTATTAAAACTTTCATCCCAATTAAATAAATTATTCAAACCATCCCAATTAGAAAAATTTTAGTTTCATTAATAAAATAAATAAATATCTATGAAACATAATCAATTGAAAAATGATTTAAATCCTAAATAACAAGTTTCACATGAAAATAAAAACTAAAATAAGGTTGAAAATAAAATCTTTGGTCACGTTACTCCAGATTTATTTTTATTGAGTTTCATAAATCTTGACACCACAATGCCGAAATACACGCCAACCAATGAACCGTTCTATTTTGTGAGGAGTAGGAAAAATGGTTATTACATAGGAATACTCAGCAGAACATAAAAATTAATGGTGCAATCCCGAGAAAAAAATTTAAAATATGAATCAGAAAATCATACTGTCTCATATCTTTTTAAACCTATAAGAGCTCATATCATATCATATCATTTGTACCGGAATGACCATATTATTCATATCATATCATATCATAACTTTAGCTTTCATGAGTACAATATTTCATGAACACAAAAAAATAATAATAAATAAATAAACTGGATAGAATAATTGCACCTCGATATCCTACCTTAAACCTTTGAAAATCTTAATTCTGGGTTCCAAATCTTCTTTCAAACCAATGCGTTGAATAAGTGGATATGCAAATATGCTAGATGATATTATTAAATGTATGTAATTGGCTTCTTGATTTCCCACAACTTCTCTCTCTCTCTCTCTCTCTCTCTCTCTCTCTCTCTCTCTCTCGTATGTATAATTTTTTTTGTGTGTCATTAGTCTTCAAATTGATACCTATATATATCTACACCCTTATGGCCTAGTCTACTAGAGTTTGTTAGGATTTAGAAGTTGGAGCCGTACCAACAAGATATTGGATAAGAATTTGGGCAAATAAAGTCTTCTATTGAGAGTAGTGCATGAGATGTCAAATGAATAGGTAAGATTCTTGTATTTTGATTGAAATACAATTTTGATTCAAAATGGAAGATAAGTTTGTATTTATATATAGCACACTACACGTGTGCCTATCTACTAAAAAAATCATAAACAAACCTAAACAAATTTCTAATCATAACTTCTACAAATGGCCACATCTTGAATCTAACATATCCAAATTAACTTTTTCTCGAACCCTTTACACATAATTAATTACAAGCTATCCATCGAGTACAATATTGATATATTTATCGTTACTCTATCAATATTTAAATATTTGACCAAATTAAAATTGAATTTAATATATTTATCATTTTAGTCCCCCCAACTTTCCAAAATTAAGATATAGTATATCACTACAACAGATTTTGCTTTTTATAGCATGCATTGCATGCCTTAAAAAGTAGTTTACGGCATACAGTCGCATGCCGTATAAAGTCATGCCGTAAATATGTATATCTTTTTACGGCATGCATTGCATGCCGTAAAAAACAAGAAGCGGCCGTTAATAAACTATTTACGGCATTCTTTGCATGCCATAAATGCTTAACCTTTTATGGCATGACTTTGCATGCCGTAAATAAGATACTATTTTTTAAAGCAAACATTTTTGCATGTCGTAAATGGTCGTCTCATTTTTTTTTACGACATGTACTAGCATGCCGTAAAAGTAATGAAATTTTATATGACTTTCACATTTTGTACGCAATAAAGATTCATTTCTTTTTAAATATTTATTTTTCGATAACCATTAAACCTATAATAATTAAAGAACATAATTCCCAATATAGACACATATATAATAACTTCTCCCATAATTTCAGAAAATAAAACCAATACAAATGTCGAGTTAATTTAGAAATGAACTAAGAACATAAGTAGCCTACTCAAAATAGTTGATATCAACATCCAAAAGTATGAACTACTACTCCAAAAACAAGTAATCAAAATAGTACAAAATAATTGATCCACATCGATTTTGATTAATTTGATCAACAATTTTGTTATCCCAAAAATAATCAACTCCTTGCACATCACAAAAATAAATGAGGGTGTAATTAATATATTAAAGTAAGTACACAAATGAAAAATGATATTAAAAAACAAGTAAAGCATACGTTTATTATGCTTACAGCTAGTCCATTTTGATGAACCTGATTGGCCATGCAATTGTACTTCCTAATGCATCTTCAAGAAAAAATAGCTCACGTGTGAGACGATATAAGGTAACATTGTCAATCATTTCATTAACCCAAACTCTCCAACATTCATCGCCAAGAGGTATATGATGCACTAGATCACAAGGATTTGTTGATGCGATTTCACCATTTGCAACTACATCAGCTTCCCCAAACCAACGTAACAATTTTCATTTTTTACTCTGAAGGCTATCTAAACCATTCAAGCTTCTATCATTATGCTGTAAAATTCATATGAAAGTACAACATTTGCAAGGGCATATGACCTTCTCTGGATTCCCTGCATTGGCTTGCACCATATTTGCAAACTTTCTTGCACCATGTTGATATGCCTCTGAAGCTCTATAATAAAATACTAAGTAAATCATCTAAAAAGTGTATACGAACATATTTAAAAATTTTTTAAACTTAAGGGGATAAGATAACCTTGATAGGTGTACCCAATCTTTATCCATGATACTATACCAACACTATTAAGATATAACCTGTTATAATATGATTTAGAAAAAAAAAATTGGAAAAGTATTACAGTAAGAAAGACTTGCTTAATAGTTCAAAACTGAAAAGAGCATCAACTTTTGTACGATGAGACCTTTAAAGATTTCTAAAAGGCCCAATTGATCACTTAATAAATTTTGTATCATGAAATATGAAGGACATCATCCAATCCACTTACAAAACGAGCCAATACAATTTAGTCACACCTCTAAAACGGCCCGACATATTCCACTAGGGCATAAGGTGGTCATGTTGCCTATGCCATTCATAAAAAACCACGTTTGTGTACGTACAAATTATGAGCAACAGCTTTGACAAATGATACAATCATAAGGAAATAGAGGAAGAGACAAAATAATGGCACCTTATTTTAATCAATTTTGAGAATCAAAAGATTTTGGAATGTCGATTTTCAGATATTTATAACTAAAGAGAAAAAATCAGTAATATATTGATAGTGGGGTTTACCAAATTGATTTTTGCTATTGAAGATAGAATGATATGTGAAGGCTCCAAAGCAAAGTGCCATGTCGTTTCTAGCGTTCGTTTCGCTTTGATTAAAAAATGCCATTATCACAAATTAATCATACATTAACAATTATAAACTGGATTAATTAAGGCTTGGAAAATTCAATTGAAAAGAAGAGTTTTGTCCAGTTTCTCCAACATTGGCATTGGATTTAGACATGCAGCTTTTGATTCCTTACATTTCATTCTCTTACAAGTGGGATTGAGACATTTATTTGTTTCCTAGTGCAGTCAGTACACGACAAGTACCTGAACCTTAATTTAGCAGATTGTGGTAAATATGTTCTATTTAATAGCCGATTCATTATTGTAGCAAAAACAAAGCCATTTTCTCAATAAATTTGGGGATCGGGACATGATTTCTCTTCGAATGGTGCTTTTATGTGGTTGTCCTAATTATACCTCACTGTGCAGCCTGCATCAACATAAGGATCCAAAAATTTCTTGTTTTGGAATATGCCCAATTTTGTATCATCAACATAAGGATCGAACTTTTTCTCCCCATGTTTATGGTAACAATAGTTATATCTCCCAACATCAAACTGATAATAGATAAACTCTTTCTTAATTCAGAAAAGCAAATAAGAAAGAGGATTGAAATAGTTGCACAAAGAGCTAGGACCCCTTCAAATACAGTGACTTTGCATCAGTAAATACTGGAGGGAAAAGAAAAGGCCACCTCACAAACAATTAAGACAAAAATATACCAAAATGAAATTCACAAGGGCGTTGCAACATGAATCATTCTAGTCTCGTGCCAAGTTAAAAAAAGAAAAAAGAAAAAAAAGAAAAATTTAGTTCTTAAATAACTTTAATTCCATCCTCTACTTCCCATTAATTATCCGAGAAACTAAACTACAAAACCTTCCTTCAATTCTACTTGTAGACTTCTAGATCAATGCTTTGCACTTTTTAGCTCTCACACTTGATATTAGTCACAAATGCTCTTGGATCTTCACAAGAAATCAAGCATCTAAGAATCTCAACATGACTAAGTCAAAATAAAAATAGTCTTGAATCCCAATTGAATAATTTTGTTCAACAGACCTGTTATGGTGTTGTTCTAATCCTACAGAAAACATCATTCAATTATAAAGATCTTAAAAACAATATATAACCATTGACACTTCTCTTTCCTGTCTTGAAATGAACTGAAAGGCAAAGGTTCTACCTATATTATTCTAAGCAGCAACAAAGGTTCTCTAGGAAAGAGACAGCAGAGAAATGGCAACAACTCAAAACAACTTCTCATGAAGACAGTCTGAACATTATACTTAAACAAAGAAAACCCAGAGAGGAAAATTTCTTCCTCCTTGTTTTTCTCTTTCTCACATTACAGGCAATCAAAACAGTAACCTACAATCACTAAAACCAAACTTCATACCATTACCATACATTTAAATCACATTCAAACCATACATAATAAACGACTATTCTCAATGTCATTAAGTCAAACACATTGCCCACACATTTAAACACATGCTCAAATATTGCATAAACAGAGGAAGAACAAATTTATTTTGCATAAAAATATATATTGACCGAACTTACAAGACAAGAGGCCAGAAGTGGTTATAGACGAGACGAGAGGCCGAAAGCAATTACGTTCAGGGATGACCACCTGAGAGATTTATTCGCACCAAGCAGAGGCAGATTTGAAGCCGATGTAAACTCAGTTAGGACTCCAATCAAGAGAACAAAGCGCCAAGCAGAGAGGGAGATTGAGAAGTCGGGAGAGAATGGATTTGGGAATTAATGTCGTTGTTCAATTTTAACACCAACATGTAAGGTTTTGGGCTGGATCAATTTTTCTCTTTGGGCTAGATAATTGAAAAGCCCAATTTTCAATTTTACCAAAGAAAATGAAAGTGTTGGGCTAGCCCAAAATTCCAGTACACGGCATCTTTTACGGCATGCAAAGAATGTATGCCGTAAATATTCGATCTTTACGACGTGCAAAAAATTTATGCCACAAATATTATAAGTAATTTATCAATTACGACATGCCGTAAATAGTCTATTTTTATGGCATGCATTTTTTGCAAGCCGTAAACGAATGCCATCAAAAGTTCTTTTTCTTATAGTGTATAAAATAAATAAATTCTAGTATGTGAAAATTTTCGGGACTTTACAGCCCAATTCCTTGGAAATGCTTGTAGGATAGGTTGTTGGAGAAAACAATCCCACTGGCTTGAAGCATGAGAATTCTTTGATCCTTGATAATCATACGACAGTGAACCTTCTGTCAATCGTTTATCTAGAATATCTTTAAACTGCTCCTCCCAGCACAATTTAATGCCTAGATGATTAGATGCTGAAACTTTAGATATCTTAGTAATAGAATATGGAATCCCCGGATGTACATATCCATTTGTTGTTACTGAAGAAAATTTGGAGCACTAGTTCCCATCTTCAGGAATAGTTCATCTTTTATTGGACAAGAAAAATTAGATTGTCCAATAATATCTACAAAAATTGTCATTTTGTTGGGTACTGGAACACCTTTCTCGTACTTGTTAGGAACTGTGCGTGTCATGTCACTATTGCTATTTATAGAACCATGAGCTTCATCCTGGAAATCAATAGTAGAAGTATTTAGCGATAATTTTCAATCTGAAGCTATTATCAACAAAACAAATGTTATCTTAGGGTAAAAAATGCAAATAGTCACTAAACTTTGTCCTAAGTTTCACGTTGGTCATCGAACATCATTTTGCTTCAAACTAGTAACTGAAACTTTTAAAAAAAATTTATTAAGTAACTCTATTAGACTGATACAAAGTTTAGTGACAATTTGGAACAAATTAAAGATCAGTGACAAACAAGAAATTTTGGGCAAAGTTCAGCAACCATTTGTTGTGTTTTACCATATTATCATCTTATATGCAAAACTTGGATTATAAACTTGGCCTCCGTTTGGGTACCAACTTATAAATGGATTATAAATTCAGTTAAATCATTTCAACCACATACTCATTACTACTCATTTATTATCTACAAACTCTGTGGGACTATTAATATTCCTCCATATAAATTATTTAAAAATTTTCCAAATGGAGGCTTAACAAGAAAGGTGTCATAGAGAAAGAACAGTGTTGTTGACGCGTACAAAAATACAATCATGCCATAAATGATCTAACACCAATCTTGAAATCAAGCAAAACCTAGTCCAAAGTTATTTACAATTACGGCACTTGTGGATATAGGTGAATCTATAAAAGCACTACTACTATTGCAGTCCACAAGAGATGGCAACACACTGTTGAGCACCTTAGCTGATTATTTATGGCACCAACAATTTGTTGGACTCTACTCCTTTAATTTTAAAGACCAAGAAATAAAGTTAAAACCTACTAAGGTAGATATAGAAATGGTGATGAACATTGAAGATAATTGTATCATTCTATGATAATCTGTACTACCCTATGAGCCTCAATTTATATTACAAACGATGAACTAAAAAGGTAAACTTCTACGAGAAAAAATATAAATTTACGTAATCTAAATAGAGTACACACACAATTATACAATAATACATAATATTTTGATATATCTCAAAATTTCTATGCTTCCCTTTAAGTTGGATTGTAAATGTTCATCGAATCCAATTTGAAGATGAAATCCTCAAAATTTTGTCAAAATAGTTCTTTGGTAAAGATATCTGCAATTTGTTCTTTAGCAAGACATCAATCATGCATATAATTCCATCTTCAACTTTTTCTTTGACGAAGCATGTGTCCACCTCAAAATGTTTGGTCCAATCATGTTGGACTGGATTGAGGGAGATATTGATAGCTGTTTTGTTATCATAATAGAGTTTGATTGAAAAATTTATCATAACCTATAATTCCGCCAATGATTTCTTTATCCACAGTCTTTCACATATTCCTTATACAACTGCTCTAAACTCAGCTTTTGCAATGCTTTGGTCATCATTTCTTTATCCACAGTAGTTGATATTGTCTTCTATTGATCCAATCCAATCCACATCAGTAAAGACTTCTATTGTTCTACTTCTTTCCTTTTATTTTTCTTAAAGAAGAGTCCCCTGCTGGGGGTACCTTTAAGGTATATGAGTGTTTTGTATACTGCTTCTAGATGGGTTTTCCCTAGAGTACATGTATTGAATTATTACACTTAACACGAATACAATGCCGGGTCTAGTATGTGAAAGATAGATTAGTTTGCCAACTAATCGTTGATATCTATCATTTTTAGCTGATTCTCCCGTGTCTTTTACTTTTTTCCTTATGTCCATAGGTGTACCACTTGGTTTGCATCCAAGTATCCTTGTTTCAATTAGAAGATCAAGAATATATTTATGTTGTGAAACACTAATCGACTTCCCTGATTTGGCTACTTCCATTCCTAAGAAATATCACTTGTTTGAGGTCTTTAACTTCAGACTCTATTGTTGAGCTCTTCTTAAGTCTCTCAAGTTCCATTGTATTATCTCTCATTAGAATTATACCAACCACATATACAATTAGGATTATTTTTGTCCCAACTTCAGATAGTTTATAAAATATAGTACGGTTTGACTGTCCTTGTTGATATCCTTGACTCAGTACTATTACGAAATCAAATCAATTAAGAATAGAATTTCCATTATTGTGTTTTATTAGTTTTGATGAGATCATGAGTTTGTTTCCTTTTCAAAAGGAAATTCTAATTTTCCTTATTAGGAGTAATTTTCATCTCAATTTAATCTAGAACCTGTAAAACGAGACTCATTGATGGTAATTGACACTTGATTATTGAATAAGAATACAAACTTTATCCCATTTCTCTCTTTCTACTCTCTTCTTCTTCTTGATTTTCGACATCATTGTGTGTATCCTTTTGCAATAAGACGCGCTTTATATCGTTCTATTGTCCCATTAGCTTTGTATTTTTAAGTACCAATTTACAACCGACAAGTTTTTTCTCTCTTGGTAACTCTACCACGTCCTAAGTTCCATTTTTCTCTGGTCCTTGTATTTCTTCTAAGACTACTTCTTTCCATTTGAAAATAGTCATGGCTATCTGAATATTCCTTGGAATTTCTATTTTATCAAGATTAGAGATAAAAGTAAAAATCCTACAGATAGTGTTATAGAAAACAAATTTCAAGATTGGGTAGAGAGTATATGACTAGGACTATTTCTTGAGAGCAATAAGTAGGTCATTGTTCGAGGACTCAATTTTATTTGAAGAATTCTCATAGAGATTTGGAGCTATAATCGATTCTAACTCTTTTGATGCTTTGAATGTGACATTCTCTTTAAGTAACCTAGTCTCCTTGTTAACTTATTTTTCTATGTCTCTTTTAGAGTTTAAATTTCCTTCCGTGAATGGAATGTTAGGGCAAGGAGGCATGATTGAATCAGTACGTATGACAGGTTCAATGGATGAGAGATCAAGGATGAAGAGTTGATCTTTACTTATGAGCCAATCTTCATTCAGAGTCTTCTTCTAAAGAGAGAGTTTGAAGTAGGGGGTTCTTTCAAAGAATGTGATATCAAAGTTGTAAGTATTATGCCCTAGGTCCAATCAACCTTGGACATAAATACTTTTAATATATAATTAATGCAATTTAATGACAGATCTATTATTTAATCAATAGACAATTAAATTAAATAATAGAGTCCGTTTATTCAAATTTTCGTAATTTGTTAATCACAAAGAGTTGTGATTGTGAGATACAAATTACATATGATTGAATCTTAAATCGTTCGTGGTCGTAAGTAATAATGAGATACAGATATCGTTATTATGGATAGACCATCACGTGTGGTATTTCTTACTTGTGAAGTAAGTAGATGATCTCACAAACTAAAGTGTGGTGACACTTGAATGAACACGTGGATGTTTTTGTTATAGAACAAAACATTGGAGACCTGCCTAGAGATTCCACATGGATAATTGTCTGAGTGTCAGTGGTTAATCTCTAATATTCGGTAGTGGGATTGGTCCTTTGACTTGAGGTCGTCATAGTACCTTATATGAGGATAGTCATACTTTGACGGTATTGGATGTTGCTCTATCAAGGGTCGCTAATATGGCATCATTCGGGTATGTCAAGAATCATATGAAGATTGCGAATGATTAATAGAGGATTCGTCACTCTTAAATAGTAAGAGATTATGATCTATATTTCATTCAATTAAATCGATAACGAAATCATTGGCCAAGGTGTACTCATAAGTCGAAAATGAGTTTTCGACTTATATTGACTTAATAGTGGAGTGAAAGAAATGATAATAATTGAGATTGACACACTTCCATAACTCGTAATTAATCGAATCATATTGATGAAGGGATTAAAGTTTCACGGTAAACGAACAAGTTTGGTTTTGTCATACCACATGAAATTTCCCGTCACATGTATTGCCCTGACACATTGCTAGAAGTCAATCTGAGACGGGGAGTGTGAATTGTTGATAAATTAAAATGGTGTTTTAATTTATCAATTTTGATTAGATCAAAATTATATTTCACGTCGTTAGGCATCGTGATCAGGAACCTAATGGGTCGCACACAAAAGAGAATTAGAAGATTGTAATTTATCAATTAATTAATTTAACAAGCGTTGGATAAATTAATTAATTGAGTTACATATTTATAGGCCAGAATTATTTAATTGGATTAATTAGTTCACAGATCGGCTTTAATTAAGGGGGTTAATAAAATATTGGATCGAGTCAGGCCAAGCCCATTTGGATTTATATAAATATGACTAAGGTTTTCAAATTCAGTAGAGAATCCATTATTCTTGCTAGCACAAGAAGAAAATTATAATCCTACAATCTTGTTCTCTGTGTGTGGATCACCGTTGAAGGTTGGACAATTGGATATCTGTGGTTGGCAGATCAAGATCGTTGGAAAGCAAAAAGGTAAAGGAGTTTGCAGATCTAGCAAAAGGTATTACTTTTATCATAATTTCTATCTAAACACAAAGGCGATTCCTGGTGGGAATCGAAAATTGTTTTAACTTTCCGTTGCGCATGTTAAGTAGATTCCCAATAAAAGCTAATTAACACCCTTCTTAAGGATAGATCGTAGCATTTGTACCCTTTAAAAGTAGATGAATATCTAATAAAGACACATTTCAGTGCATGAAGATCAAGTTTACTCTCGTAATAAGGATGTGTATGGATGAAAAAGGTACACCAGAATATTTTGAGAGGTAAGCTCAAGTCAAGATGGGATTTGGCCTAGGTCTTTGTACATTTTGTATGGCCTAGGTGTGTAGCATAAGGGATGGAATAAGCCTCTGTCATAATTTTCTTTATCAGTCCTTTGTTGATTATCTCTAATCGCTTCCTTTTCTCGATTCCAACATCGACCCTGATCTTTTCCAAGAAAGGGTTATGTTTATGATTTTCTATAATCTTATTCTTGAGTGTCGATTTTAAAAGCAAACTTGCTAATTTCCCTAACACTCGAGCTGGTAGCATTAGCACTTTTATTCTCAAATTTTCAAAATCCTTGATCAACTAATCATGCTAATACGTAGTGCTAATAAATGACCCATAATCTTCCTACTCAGAGTATTTGTTACTACATTAGCTTTACCCGAATGGTAAAGGATGATGCAATCATAATCTTTTAATAGTTCTAACCGTTGTCGTTGTCTCATATCTAATTCTTTCTGGGTAAAGAGGTTCTTGATACTCTTGTGATATCTATAAATCTCACACTTGTTCCCATAAAAGTAATTATGCCCAATTTTCAGAGCATGAACTACAGTTGCAAGTTCTAAATCTTGCGTTGGATAATTCTTTTCATATTGCTTTAACTATCTCGATGCATAGGCTATCACCTTTCCATGATACATCAAAACAAAAACCAAAAACCTAGCTTAGATGCATCATTGTAGATCACGAATACATCTGATTTATCTAGTATTGCTATTAGTAGAGCGGGTACTAATCTATCTTTCTATTCTTGGAAGCTCTGTTCATACTTTTTAGACCATACCAACTTTACTATTTCGAGTCAGTTGCATTAGTGGACCCGCTATGTTAGATAAGCCTTCTATTAATCGTCGATAGTATCTAGCTAAACCTAGAAAGCTCTTTAGGTCTCCAAAACATTCGTAGGTCTTTGGCAATTAATAACAACTTCAACCTTACTTGAATCTACCGTTATACCATTAGCTATCACAATGTACCCAAAAATCCTATTTAATCAGCCAAAATTTGCACTTATTGAATTTGGCGTACAATTTCTCCTTATGTAAGGTTTCCAAAATTGTCCTCAAATGATTTTCGTGCAACCAAGAATCTCTCGAATACATGGGTATATCTTTAATAAACAGAATAACAATCTTGTCTATGTACTAATGAAATACCCTATTCATCAACTTCATAAATGCTGCGAGACATTAGTAAGCCTAAATGGCATTACTATAAACTCGAAATGTCCATAGCAAGTCCTAAATGCTGTGTTAGATATATCAATAGGTTTGATCTTTAGTTGATGGTAGTCTGAACTCAAATCAATATTTGAAAACATGATTGCTTCATTCAATTGATTAAATAAATCTTCAATTCTCAGGAGATGATATTTATTCTTGACAACCAGCTTGTCCAACTACCAATAGTCAATACACATTCTCATTGTCCCATCCTTCTTCTTCACAAAAAGCACTGGAGTTCCCTAGGAAGACATGCTTGTTCTGATTAAACGGTTATTTAGAAGTTCCTCCAACTGTATCTTCAACTCCTACAGTTCTTTTGATGTCATTATGTATAGAGCCTTAGACACTGGCACAGCTTTAGGTATCAGATCTATTGTAAACTATACTTTTCTATCAAACGAGGCACCCAATAAGTCATTAGAAAATACGTCATTGAATTCCTAAACAACGGCACTTGATCCAATGTTGACTATTGTAATGGTACGCCAGACAGGCTAACAAGAATCTTTGACAAGTTTTTCCTCAATAACCTCTCTGCCTATGTAGTTGAGATAAGATGGGGGGAATGCCTTAATATTTGAACCATAAAACCTAAACTCTTCCTCTCTAAGTCTTTTGAAGATCACTTCTTTCTCAAAACATACAATTGAGGCTGTATTGCTACCTAACAATTCCATACCCAAAATAATGTCAAAATTCCTTAATTCTATGACATGTAAATCTACCTCAAGAACTAGCCCATCAAAATTTATTTGTACTGCCTTAGCAATCTTATTTGTGTCAATAATTCCTCCTAATTGTATATTAACTTCTAACATATTATTAGTTTTCTGACACAAAACATTGATATTGGCTAGGCATGCCACAGATATAAATGAATGCATTGCACCAGAATCAATAAGAACGTAAACAAGAATATTACAGATAGAAAAAATACCTATAATTACATCCCAATCCTAGGTGACCTAATTATGCGTCATTGCAAAAGTCCTCGCCTTTCCTTTTTTTGTTTGTCCAGTATCTTTAACCGGCAATGTCCAACAGAAGCATGGTGACCTAACTAGCCACACTTGAAATAGACATTCTTGCCGAAATGATATTCACCCCTATGAGATTTCTAACACTTAGAGCAAGGAGAAAAATGATAGTTCGATTGTCTGCCAGTAGGCCCATTGTTTTGTTTCTTGAACTGTCCAAAGCTCTTATCCCTATCTTGACCATGCCACTTTATTTTTCCAATATCATTCTATAGTCCATGACTTTGGAGCTTTTAACATGAGAATGATATAGTTTGGGTATTCTTTATATCTTCTCAATAAGTGTTGAGTTCATGTGAACTCACAATCTACCTGATCTCTGGGTGAAGTCCTTGCTTAGAGCGTCTTACTTTCATAAGCTCCGTATTCACAAAATATGGAAAATAACGAGATAATTTCACAGATTTCTTCTCATAATTAGTGATGTCCCCACCTTCATGTATCAGTTGTAAGAACTATGCCTCGTATGGTCTCGAAAGGCTTGCAAAAAATATTTCTCAATCAAATCAATCTTGAATTGGGTCCATGTCATATTTTGTTGTTCTTCTTCTGTCCATTATACGCGTTAAAGATTTCCACCAATGGCTAGATCCTTTGACTAGCTTAAATTCTGTACATCACACTCTAATTTCCTGAATGAGATATGTGCCAAAAGATTTTCTCAATTGTGCTTAGCAATTCATTTGCTGCCAAAGGGTCATTATCACCATCGTAGCTAAGGGAAATTTGTGTTGCAACATGTGGCACTGTCAATATATCTTGTCATGTAGAGCCATTGGTCCAGGCGAANATGAGCCTTGGTGTCGTGACACCAGATTCAGGGTGCCGCGGTGCCAAGGGTAACTGAGAGGTGAACCGTGATGCCACATCGCCACCTACAAACGTAACTAGGGCACGATTTCGACCCTTTTTTAGTCTAGACGAAAACCCTACTTTCTACAAACGACAAGACACCTATAAATACAAATTTCTCATACTTTTGAAGGGAGATGTACACATTGAGAGGCAAGAAACACAATTGAAGAATCAAAGGAAAATTCAAGGGAGAAAACATTGAGAAGTTCACGATGTAGAGCATTGATTGGAAGAGGAAGTAGATCTTGGTGCAAGAATTCTAATTTTTGTTTTACATCGTTAATACAAATCTGATGATGTATTTTAAGACAATTTATTATTTTTCTTCTTTCATTATGAATAGCTAAATGTTAGGGCAAATAATGTAACCAATTGGAATCCTTTATATTTTTTTTATTAAGATTCATGGTTTTTATTATTCCATGTGTTGATATCACTATGAATTGAATGCATTAAATTATTTGATTACTAATTTGATGATTTTGTGAATTCTTTAGTAAAGATATATGTTTTAGGATTTAGACCATGTAGTAAAATCCAGTAAATTAGTATAAAGAGTAGAAATATCTATACTAATTATTGTTGTCTTAATTGAATTCCTAGGACAAAGAACTCATTTAACTAAGTTAGATTTATGTAGAGATATGAAATTTAATTAGTTAAATAGCTCAATGAGAACTCGAGATAGATAAATTGAGTATAATAGAAAAATTCGACCGAACACTACATTAAATGTGAATCTTAATTAAAGATGTAAATGTGACCAATAGGTGAAATTGTTCTTCCCTAACATCCATCATTATTTTATTTCTAAACCAGTCGGTGTGCATTCACTTATTTTCTCGTGTTTAGATCAAAACTCAAATCCTACAAGTTTTTATTTCATCAAATAGTAGTTAAAGAAAAATTGAATTAAGTGCTAGAGTACATTCTTCGTGAGATCGAAAATCCGAACTCTTAGGTCCACTTACTACTTGTTATGATCTGTACACTTGTGGAAACAAAATTGATAATAACCTTCTTACTAATAAAACAATAACTAAACTGGGAAATAACATGTAAACACTATTCTATAACTACTCCTCATCATGTGAGCTAGGAGAAGTACATCAATATCAATATATTGGACAATAGGCACAAAGTCTATCCTCAGCTCAAAGTAAAAGGCCCCTTAAGCAATCTACAAAGATAAAATGGGTATGATGGCCCTTTAAAGTTGATCGTAGATCTCCTCTGTAATTACCTACCACCCATTAGGCAGGGTATCAATTAGGGGTGGGCGTGGGTTGGGTTAGGTCGGTTTTCGCCCCAACCCTAACCCAACCCAACATGATCGGTTTGGTCGAAATTTAACCCAACCCAACCCGTGTAAAGTTTGAAACCCAACCCAACCCAACCCAATCCAATCAAGTATCGGTCGGGTCGGGTTGGGTTGGGTTGGTCGGTTTAGGACAACTTGTTAATAAAGATTAAAGTTATTCATTTTTGGGTGTAAAGCATCACTAACATAGTCCCAGAGCCTCAAAATTTACAAAACTAATTACCACAGCATAGATAAAATTCAACTGAGACACTAAAAAGCAGAAATCACAACCAATTTAGAAGTTGGTTTCTCACAAAATTCTTTAATAGCGGCACGGGATTGGAACTTATAAGGTAAAAAAAATTCATCAATACAACATGCTCCAAATCATTAAAGGGCTTCTTTTGGATTTGGGAGTGACCGAGTGAGAGGGAGGGGGAGGGAGAGGGAGAGGGAATGTAGAGATTTTAGGGCTTCTTTTGGATTTGGGAGTGACCGAGCGATTAGCCATTTACGCATTTTTTTTTCAAGTTCGGGTTGGGTTGGGCGGGTTGGGTTGGTTTTTATAGGTTAACCCACAACCCGACCCAACCCAACCCACCTACGTAGCCAAAAAATCGAACCCACTTAAAAACAACAAAAAAATCGACCCAACCCAGTCGGGTTGGGTTGGGTCGGGCGGTTTGGACGGGTTGGGTCGGTTTTTGCCCACCCCTAGTATCAATAAGGTGACCCGTGGCTTGACGACCAGTAACTAGGTGGCCTAGTTGTCTCACCTCTTACCATAAGCACCATATCACTTGTATATGTTGACCCATATCATGCCTCGGGTCCCACTGATATTTTTCATATTTTTTAATAGATGATGTTCAAAGAACTGGGTATCTTCTCCATGCAGTCATTCTCCTACATGTTCATATCATTCATGCCATATATGTCATACCAATCATGCGAAGCCCAATTAGATGGGTTTCTAATATGTTTTTTTAGCATAACTAAAATACCCATTCATGATTTAGTATGTTCTCAAGGTATCTAGGAAAATTTCACAATAGCTCAATCACATTCTCAAACTTGCCTTCTTTAAACATAAAATCTCCTTAATTTTAATAAATATAGTAGCTCATAGACATTTCAAATGCCTTATCATAACATAAATTTCTCCAAACTTTCTTTACCTCAAAGTAGGCAGTTTGCGACAATGATAGGCATGATGCTAACTAAAACAAGTTACTCGACATATGATTTCTAAAAATTTGAGTGCCAAGTTTCCGTTTTGTAAGTCTGTAGAAAGGTAAAGCGCGCTTTGATACCAAAATGTAACGTATCGAATTCTATAACCCGATGATGTTTGAAGCATGAAATTATTTTTTAAACTAGCTGGTGCGTGTTTCCTGAATCTAACAATCATAGTTTATTAAACATGCTATAATATATTCCATGAGACTTCAATCAACCTTTTTTTAGTTCCATATGGTAGTTGTTGGGAATCTACTTATACATGCACAGCGAAATTTAAAATAATTTTCGATTCCCACCAAGAATCGTCTTTGTGTTTACATAGAAATTGTGATAAGATTGTACCTTTTCTAGATCTGCAATCTTTCTGCTTTTCTTTTCGTTCCATCAATCTTGATTCGCCACCACAGCTGTCCAATTGTCCAGCCTCCAACGGTGATCCACACAAAGAATAAGATTGCAGCTTCTAGGGTTTTTTTCTTGTGCCAGCAAGAATAATGAAAACCATATGGAACTCAAACCCTAGCTATGTATTTATATAAACCCAAACGGGCTCGGCCCCGGTCCGATCCAATATTTAATTAATCCAATTAATTACGTCCGGTCCGTGAATTAATTAATTCAATTAATTAATTCGGGAATATAAATAACTAATCCAATTAATTAATTAATTTATCCAACGATTGTTAAATTAACCAATTGGCAATTTGCAATCTTTCAATTCTCTTTTGTGTGCGACCCATTAGGTTCCCGGCCACGATGGCTAACGACGTGAAATATTATTTTGATCTAATCAAAATTGATAAATTAAAATACCCTTTTAATTTATCGTCAATTCACACTCGCCGTCCCTGATTGACATCTAGCAATGTGTCAGGGCAATACATGTGACGGGAAATGTCACGTGGTATGATAAAACCAAATTCGTTCGTTTACCGTGAAACTATAATCCCTTCATCAATATGATCCGATCAATTACGAGATATGGAATTGTGTCAATCTCAATCATCGATCATATCTTTCACTCCACTATTAAGTCAATATAAGTCGAAAACTTCTTTTCGACTTATGAGTACACCCTGGCCAAGGATTTCATCATCGACTTAATTGAATGAAACGCAGATCATAATCTCCTACTATCTAAGAGTGACGAATCCTTAATTGATCAATCACAACCTTCATAAGATTCTTAACGTACCCGAACGATATCGTATTAGCGGTCATTTTCAGAGAAACATCCAACACCGTCAAAGTATGACTGTCCTCATATAAGGTACTATAACGACCTCAAGTCAAAGGACCAATTCCACTATCGAACGTTACAGATTAACCACTGACACTCAGATAGTTATCCATGTGGAATCTCTCGACGGGTCTCCAATGTTTTGTTCTATAACAAAAATATCCACGTGTTCATTTAAGTGTCACCACACTTTAGCTTGTGAGATCAGCTACTTACTTCACAAGTAAGGAATGTCACACTTGATGGTCTATCCGTAATAACGATATCTGTATCTCGTTATTACTTACGACCACGGATGATTTAAGATTCAATCAGATGTAATTTGTATCTCACAATCACAACTCCTTGTGATTAACAAATTACGAAGATTTGAATCTACCAACTCTATTATTTATTTAATTGTCTATTAATTAAATAACAGATCTGCCATTTAATTGCATTAATTATATATAAAAGTATTTATGTCCAAAGTTGATTGGACCTAGGGCATAATACTTACAGTAGCTAACTCATAAAGGGTCTTTTTTCAATAAAAATCATACTGAAATTTTAAAAATATAAAAAGTAGTAAGTTTTTAAAAATAATGGTAGAAGGCTGGATATTCATGAAAACATATGTCCAAAAGTTAAATTTACCATCTCAAAATATAAACTTAAAATACAAATCTTTGGACACCAGGAGAATTATGAAAATAAAAGTGATAATCTAAAATATAGAGAATCAATTTCTCTAAAATAAAATATGTTGTTCATGCTAATCCATCGTAGAATCTCCAATTACTTTGAAAATATTAGATAGAAATAAGCATCTCAAAGAAATATCTAGTAGGCTATTCATACTGTATGGATAAATAATCATGGATATAATCATGTATTCCTACATATTACTTTCATAAATAAGCAAATCGATGATCAAAAGATCTACTTAAAGTTCTGATGAGGCTCTACAACTATCAGTTAAACATATATACTTAAAGTTCTGATGAGCCTCTGCAACCATTAATTAAATATATAATTTTTTTGATATTAACATTTAAGAAGAACCATTAAAGGCACTTCACATATTTTCATTAGCAAGCACATAGAATAACATGTATGAATGACAATTAAACCCATATAACAATCAATTTAGTGTAGGGATCCTACCTTAGTTCATGGTGATAAGGAAGTGACTAGTTGAATAGAACTCCTTTTCAAAACCTTAGACGTAAAATATTTCTGTCTTGCCTATTATATTCGTATGTATTTTTAAGAATAGGAAGCTGTGTATCACCCAAAAGTTTGATGAAAATTGGTTTCAAATAGTAAAGTTTGAAAAAAAAAAAAAAAGAAATATCTATCGTTTGAATTAATTTTAAACACGTACAAGTGAGTGTTTACTGGTTGAAGGAGTCTGAATATATTTTGAAATTTGAATTTCATCCTAATCCAAAAATGTTAAAAAGTCAAATCCCATTGAATACCAAATTTTATTAAAACTTAATTAAATATGGCTTCTTTGGGCATCAATATCATGACCTAGCTTATTTGAAATAACTTTTTCTTGAGTCCAAAAATCCGCTATTTAATATTAGTTTCGAAACAAGCTCAATATTTACAGGAAAATTCTCGCTACTGATACTTGATTATTTGATCGAATAAAAAAATAATGACGTCAAAACATAATTCCATATTAGTCCCTCAACATTTGAAAATTAACAAAACATACAAAAATGAGATCAACGTAATTTTTATTTTCGATTGCTACACTACAACGAGTAATTAATTATATAATTGATGAGCAGTGGGTATGCAAAATTAATTAAAAAACGCAAACAATACCTAACTATTAGTTTTGAATTAAATAAATAAACAATTGAGTTCATCGTCAGTCAATACAAAAATGAATCTAATATAACATGATTTTATATAAATTACAAGAAGGATAATGAAAAATTATCACCCAGATCATGAAATAATGTAAGAAATCTTGATATTCAATTTCAAGGTTGAATTTTTCAAAATTTTGATATAATTGGCCTTCAATTCTTGGTCGGATTTGATCTCATCTATCAAAATATAACAATTGGTCTCTTGTTCTTGATAAATATGTGTTATTAGAGGCTCAAGAGAGTTTCTCATTATTTTGCCCAAGTTCTGTATTTTATAAGAGTCAAAAATTAGGTTAAAATCTCATCCAATTTGGTTTCAAGGAGTTCTAATCGAAAAAGGAAAACTTGGCCCATCATTTACATGGCGCCGTGTATTTCATTGCGTGCACATCATTTATAAAAATTGCTCTTAGGTGATTTTTAAGTGGTCAAGGCATACGCCCTAGCTTGGGTGGCCCGACTACTACGCCTAAATTTTTGAGATCTGAACAACCTTTAGTATTTTTATCATAATTTTCTCTCACGTTATTTGATTGACGTGATTCCAAGTGCATTGAAAATCCTACTAAAAGGGCTATATTGCTTTTAGAAATGCCATTTCTCCAATTTGAATGTTTACTATCCTAAAAATGAGTTTCAATCCAAGGTTAAAAAATTTGGAACATAACTTGTTCAACTAAAAATTGATTTTTTTTTTACTTATACTTCAATGCTTCACTCCTTTGACATCTAATTGAATCCTTTTAATATCCTAGCACTCACCGTCATCAACTTGCGGCCCGAATCAATTTTGAAAGATTTCATTTTAGTCCCTGAATTTTGGATTTCTATTATTTTTGCCAGTTTTTCTTTTCTTTCGTTTAATTTCACTTCCAAATATTGATGAAATTATGACTTTCCACTGAACAACATCCCATTCGGTACAAAATGACATGACTAAATTTGAGATTAACATGAGCTAAAAGGGTTCTAAATTGAGATTCAGATGAACTTGATGAAACACTGATAATCTAAATATGAGATCGAGATAATCATGTTATTGACAGAGAAATGATTAGGATTGGAAGTCCTCATGTTTAAAGTATTAATTTAGATTTGTGTCTTGGGAGTAGAGTGTAAGTTTATTAAACCTTTCAAGTGTGTAAACGATGACGTTGGTTAAGGCATAGAAGATGGCTATAGAATTTTGATAGAGATGGACGAGTCTAGATTTTAAATCTTGAGCTAAAATTTTCACTTTGATTAATAGGAAATAAAATAATTTCAACTTGTCTTAAAATGAAATTGCCACTTTGGGAGTAGAATGTAGTCACTGATAGTAAGGATCCGTTCTGCATAATTATTACTTTTACTTTTACTTTTTGTAGAAGAACTTTTAGAAGCACTTTTTACTCCGAAAGTGCTTTTAGAGAAAGCCACATTGAACTAATTTTCACTAAAAGCTCTCTTAATTAACAAAAGTGCTTTAACAAAATTAGTCAAAAGGGTCTAAAAGCAACCTTTGGATCTTAAAAGCTCATTTTTTCCCAATCCCATGTCTTTCTCTCTACCTACTATGTATGAGCCATAATCTTCACAACTACAATCATAAATCAGTTATTGTGAAATATTTAATTATGCTGAATTTTATCTTGTTATTGAGAAATCTGTTGGATAGAAGAATCCTCGAGATTTTGTTTTTTGTTATAAAAGAGAGGAAATGAGGGAAAAAAAAAAAAAAAGAGCCAAAACTCAAGTGTATATTATTAAGAACCAATGTTCTATATTTATAGAGCCCAAAATAAGAGTTACGATTGGAATGAAATAAATCTTTTAAATTAGATAAAATTTATCTATGTATCATGATAGTGCTAAATAATCATCAATAATTATATCATTATTTTACAACACTCCTTCTTTGATGATTATTTGTACAATAACTATTTCATTGAAACCTAATTTGGCAAAAATCAAATAGGACAAAAATGCTAACAAATAAAAAAAGAGACAAATAATTTGGAGTAATAAAATGTCGCATCGTTAAAACATTGTCAAGAAAATCTAGTGGCACAAAACTTGATTGAAAGAAAAAGAGTACATATACTCTCCATAATTTCAATTCTTTTATCAAGCTATCCATATCTCGTACATCAATGTCTTCAATATTACAATTTTTGTTGAAATATATCTCATGTTGTCTTGTATAGTTTTCAAATAACTCAGTCTTCATATGAGATATTTATCATCATTTAATAACTGTAGTAACTTGGTGATTCGAAAATAGCTCTTATTGATCTCTTCAAAAGTTTCATACATATAATAGTATAATTTTGAGAGTAAAAGCCTTATAGATTAAGGACATTCATTACACAAAGAATATATCTCATTAAAATCTTATTAGGAAAAACTTTGTGGGAAAAATCATAATGAAGGAAAAATAGTACATTATTCTTTTGACTACGCCATAAAAGTTGCCTTAATTTTCAATATATCAGGTATTTGAACCTTTTCTGGGGTTTTATATTTTGTTATGTCTAAATACTTATGAAAAGTATATTCTTCCTTATCGAGTCTACCTTTGTGAATTGCCCCATTTTGATTTAGAGATTTTTTTTTTTGGAATTAGAATCGAATATTATCATGCTTCAGGCGTGCCATAGATATATCAAATATAATGCTATCAAATTTTTTTCCTAGAACATCAATTAATGTTGGAACATTTAAAATTAGTGCGTGAGATATTGTTGATCGCTTTGGTCAGTAAATGTATCTAAATAAATTATCTTTCCAACTTCTGGTTCGAATTATATTTTGCGAGAATTTAGATGATGATGCATTTATAATTATTTTCAGCTTCTTTATTTTTTCTCCAAATGCTGAGAGAATTATCCAATCAAATTAACAATCAGTATATTGCGTTATCAGATATCACCCCTTTACGATAAGGGTTAAACCTACGTATTTATTCTTAGTATTCTTTATTTTCCATCTCATTTTATTGTGGTTGTTCAATTTTACATGTACTATACTATCAAAATAGTTAGATATAGAAATATTAGGCTCTGTCCATAAGCCAATTATAACAAGGGAACTATGATATTGGTATGATGCGTAATAGAATTTCTTAAATAAAAATCGGAAGTACTTTGTTCTCAATTAATTAAAGAAGTTTAACAAATAATATTGTTAAACCATTTATCAACATCTCAACTAACACTTATTAAAATCTTGAGATTCAGAATCACTAGCATTAACAAGACACTGTCTCGATTGTATACTCTAAAAATTATGTTAATAATTTAAAATTTGAACAGTAATTTCGCAAACTTCAGGTTGCGAATATCACGCAATCATCTAGAATATGTATCAAATCTACTAGATAAAAATAATATTTAGATGATCAACGTGGAGGATGATGGAACCCCATTTATCACCCTAATCAACTTTTAGAAATATAGAAAATTTAGTCACTATTTTAACTAGTGATGGTCAATGAAAAATTTTCATAAAAAAGAACACTCATCATATATAATCGAATTGAAGAACCTTATGGAGAAAGATAATAAAATAGAGTTGAAGAGAAAGAAAATATAATTTTTAAAAAATAGAAACATAATGAATGAAATTACTGAGTGAGCATGTTAAAAGATTTTCAATCTTTTTATTTGCTCATCAGCTTGATGGACTCCATCATCTTGCATTGAAGAATTTTTTAAAGGGTAATTAGTACAAAATATCCTTACCTTTTATTTTTCGATATTTTCACCCATATTTTCAACTTTCATTGTTGAAAAGATCAGTTTATCTAGTTTCTCAATAAAAAATGTAAAATGACAAACATGGGCTCCTATTTAAATAAAACGTAAAAAAGAAAAGAAAAATTAAAGAACAAATTGCAATTATACTCCCAAACTTTTTAAAAAACTACAAATGAGTCCAAATAAATTATTAAAAGGGTAATTAGCACGAAACGTCCCTACCTTTTAATATTATTTTGCAAAACATCCCTATATTCATTTTTTAAGTATTTTCACCCTCATTTTCACATTATATTGCGAAAATCATCATTTTCATCCATTTTCTCAAGTAAAAGCTGTAAAATGACGAATATGCCCTCCTAATTAAATAAAAAAAATAAAATAAAGAAAATTGAAGAACAAATTGCAACTATAGTCTTTAATTATACAAAAAGTACAAATAAATTTCAAATAGTTAATTAAAAAGAGAAAATGATTTTTTAATTGCATTTTTTTGAAAATTTTGGGAGTATAGTTGCAATTTGATCTTTATTTTTGTTAGAATAGTATATTTGTTATTTTATAGCTTTTTAATTGAGAAAATTGATGAAAATAATGATTTTCACAATGAAATGTGAAAATAAAGGTGAAAATGCTAAAAAATGAAATATAGGGACTTTTTGCACAATAATATTAAAAGGTAGGGACCTTTTGTGTTAATTACCCTTTTAATAATTTATTTGGGCTCATTTATAGTTTTTTTAAAATGTCTAGGACTATAATTGCAATTTATTCTTTCATTTTTCTTTTCTTTTTCTTGTTTTATATAAATAGGAGGTTATATTTGTTATTTTACTTTTTTTTATTGAGAAATTGGATAAAAATGATCTTTTTTTTTTTTTTTTGCAATGAAATGTGAAAATAGGAGTGAAAAAGCCAAAAATGAAAGATATGGATGTTTTGCACAATAACATTGAAATATAAGGATGTTCTGTGCTAATTACCATTTTTTAAACACCGTCTATTTTTACTTATGTGACAAATTCTTTAAACAGTCTACAAGTGCATTGTAGATATTTAGATGGAAATTCAATGCTTTGGAGACAAATTTTGACCTCGACCATTTATTCATTAGATATCAATATTAAGAAAATTGAAAGCCTTCTATCTACTTGCTACGCATACTGTATCTATAGAATGTATTGGAAGAACTCCAAAATCTTCCTTCCCTTTTAGGTTATAATTTTTGCAATTGATGAAAATTGCTTATCTGGCAATCACTCCACTTAATTGGTGTGTACCATGTCAGTTGTAATGCTTCAAATTTTCATAATAATCCTTGGAGTGCAACCAAAAACTTACTTCTCTTTACATTAAATGCGAAATAATTAAAATAAATTTGTTTAAAATAAAATAACTGGAATATCCATGAGTTTAAACAAAATATAGAAATTGTATCCTTAAAAAACAATAATCTCATAACTAATTAAATAACATGTCTTTTAAACAAATTAAACTAACTAATATATTGAAGGATAGTAAAATTTAATTTTTTTTCAATCCATTCGGCTGCCCGCATTAGCACTGTACCACAAAATCAAATCGACATGCATTAACTTGTAACATAATTATAAGAGTAAGTATTTAAAAATATTTAGTAAGGTACGTGCAGTTTTTATAAATAATTATATAACAATAAAATAAACACTTCATACCACATTTTTTTGCAGCATATTGATGACCAAGCGAGATATCCGCTAGTAATATTTTGAATTCCCGAATGATTTCACATTTCGTTATAAAAAAATCTGGTAGAGTTCGCATTTATTTAGGTCAAACTCGAAGGTCCATTAACAATTCATACATATTTAATTGAATATAAAAGCACATGGAGACAAATAACTTGCACAAAAGTATCTTGTCTGATAGATTTTAAAATTTTTAATGTAATGTAATAATTTTCTTTCCAGGCTAAAGCTATAAGGGATTCAAGCTTACGAAATGCCATTCATTCCTGCAGGATACTTCGCCAGTAGCTCATCATCCGTCCTAGGACCGCCTTTTCACACAACCATAATGCACGTGAAAATCGTTTTCTTTTTCTCTCTCTCTCTGCTTTGGCTCTCTTTATTTTCTGTAATGAAATAATGAGAATTTTTGTAGTGTTTATAGTTGAAATTCTTAATTGAGTTTGATGCAACTAGAATTAAAAAAATCGTATAATACAAGGATTTTGGATACAAATTGGTTTCAAATAATATAATTATGATTATTATTAAACTTTATCAAAATCAAATTAAGATTACAATTGAACTTATCAAAATAGGATTAATATTTATCTACACATGTTTGGCATAATAATTAAATCCTTAACCAACTAATTAGTTACTAATGAAAGGTAACTTCTTAGAATTTCAATATATTGGACCTAACTTATCCGAATTAACTTATTCTCAAATCTATTGTGCATCATTTAATATGAATTGCAAAATGAGCCCAATATTGATATAATTATTTTCGCTTTATCAATACATAATTATTTGGCTCAAATAATAATCTACTAATACTTATTTCACTTTAGTCTCTCAACTTCCAAAATATAAAAATATAACATCTAATAAATGATTTTATTCAACAAAATTTTTGGAGCATTACATCAACTTACCAATACATCACGTGTATTGAAAAAATACAAGACATTGAAATAACTCTTATTTTACCATTTTTCGTTCTTAGAGTTCCGCATTATATTAGGTAGAAGATCAAATATAATTAAGCATTTCTTATAAATTTAAAACAAAATTGAAGTATTCGTTATAAAACATTTACAAACTATGAAACTTCATTTATACTCGTATATTTTAATAGACCAAAAGTATCCACTTATTCACATATTAAGCATTTTCTAAATTGTAATTATAACACAAGCGCGCGGTATCAAATTTTGTAAGATAACTATAAAGTTAGGATGTCGAACCTACAATGATCGAAATTTGATTTAATACTAAGTACTATAATGACATAAACCTTGTTTTATCTAGACAATTGGATTTATAATCAATGTTTTTATCTAAATCTACTTGAATATTTTGACGAATTCAACAATTTTATGCAAGTTTTAAAGATTAATCGATATAGGAAAGGCCTAAGGTTATGATTTCATCAACTATGTTACTCAATTATATAGTCATCTCTAATTAATCTTTTCAAGTTTATAAGCAAGAAACCTAATGTAATTTTAATCCTTATCTCGAGTGCCAAGTTATTCCTAGAATTCAGTTTCAATATCTCTATTCCGAATTAGAAGTCTAGGAATCATCAAGTTTTATGTTTCTTATGTGGAACCATTTCAAAGGACCAATAATTTTCTTAGTTGTATTATTTTAAAACACATCTAGGGTTCCCTCTCTCAAGTGCCGAAACATAAACAATCAACTCAATCAATTAATTGATAGTTAATTGAAAACATTAAATACAAATAATGCAAATAAACTTTAATGAAAAATCGCAAAGAAATAATTAATAAAGATCAAAACATGACTCAAGTGTTGATTAAATCAAATCCTAGACAAGAAGTTTAGTTCATGATGGATGAAAGAGAAATAATCAAATTCATGATCAAAAACATAAAGAAGAAAATAGAAAAACTGTATTGGGTAGTAATTTAATATTCTTCGCATTGTTGCTCTTGTTTTCTTGCTTCTCGCCTTCCTCGAATACTGCTTTTGAACTCCTCTCTAAGTTGTATTTATGCATCTCTAATGGTTGTCCCGAAATTGGAGTTGTTCTGAGCATTATATGGGCCAAAAAAAATCAAAACTAAAATTTCACCAGGTAGGGACACGATGTCATTTCATTAATGTGGCTGGCGCCTGGGAGCTAGAAGCGCAGAGCCCAGGCGCTAGCTCCTTGAAAATCATTTGCTTGTTACGGTGCTTCGACGCCAATGTGCTGCTTGTTCTCCTGAGACTGGGTGTTGGGGCACTCAATTTGTGGTGCCTGGCTGCCACTATATTGCAGTGGCGCTATGTTTCGACAAATATCTGTTTCATTGTGCATTTTGTGGCACCTAGGCACCTTGCTTGGGTGTAAAAATTTCATTTTTTGTCCTTTTAGTTATCTTTTCTCATTGGTTCATCACTTTCATCCTTCATTGACCTCTTTAAATTCCATGAGAACCCCATTTTTCACTATTTCACTAATCCTATGAAAACAACATTAACACACACCAAAACGTTCCAAAACTCGTAGAAATAAACTAAATATCAAGATTAAATGGTATCAAAAGCATGAGTTAAATACATTCATCACCACCATTATATCTTCAAAAACCCTTTTTAAATTCTCCCCAAATGGAGGCTAAACTTGTACTATGATTTTGTTGAAAATTGATGTCAAAATTGACATATTTAGACTATAATCTATTTCATTTAACTAAAAAGATTGGTAAAATTAAAGTTAAAAATTAAATAATTTTAAACATATATTTTATGAAATTGACAATTTTCAATTTATTAAAAATATAATTTTTATCTTAGCCCAATCGGATATATATAGGGGTGACAATTGAGCCGAGCGACTGATCAAAATTGGGCTTGTGGGATGCTCGGACTCTTAAAAATAATGAGCCCAAGCCGAGCTCAACCGCCCCTTTGGCGAGCCGAATTGGCTTGACTCGCCAAACAGGAGAGAGCTCGTGGGCTCACAAAAAAGAACCACGAACCAAGCTCGTGTAGCTACAGTGAGTGACCGTTTTCGGTAACTGAACTATGAATAGTGGCCAAAACAGCCACAAACTTTTTTTTTCCCAAAATTTTTTCTATAAATACCCACACACCTCCATTTTCATCTTCACAACAATTACACAATCTCTCTCAAGTCTCAATTCTACATTTATTTTGCTTCATTTATACAATAATTCTCTCTCAATTCTATATTTATTTTTGCTATATTTATACTTTTACTGTTTTACATTCATACTTACTAGTTGCTACATTTCGATTTCATCATAAAAAATGGATCTACACTCATTTATTGAGGGCTTGTTCGGTATGAAAGGAGGTGAATCGCCTATGATGTCGCAAAGTCAATTTTTGAATAATTTTTTTGATCTAAATGATGTACCATACCTGAAGATATTCAAGATTTGAGTGCTCATGGAAGCAATTATCCAATTTATTTGGATGATGTTGACGTTCGGAACATGAACATGGAGAAGAAGCTGACTTAAACATTACCAATGGTAGGGAAAAACAAGCAAAATGTTGGAATCACTTCAAGTTGATTTCAACGAGAAAAGTTGTCGATAGAGTCGTCGAATCTAAAGCAGTATGTAAATATTGTTAACAAATATTGGCATGACAAAAAGAAATTGGTACTAATTACCTCAACCGCCACTACAAAGCATGTACAGCCAAACATGGACTTCTTCCAACTAGTCAAACACAATTGCAACTTAGCAGTCTAGGCACCGATTCTATGACTTCGACCATGTCCACGTGGGTGTATTAGGAGGAGAAAGCTTGAACCGAAATGGTGAAACTTGTTGTCGGTGTTGGGTTGCCTCTAGCAATAGCGGACAACCAACACTTGTAACCAATGTACCTTGGGGATAAGTTGAAACACTTTTCTTTTAGATACAATACAATATTTCTTTGATTTAAAACAACAATTAATTATGAATTTGCAAAAATACGGGGTATTATATCTTTAGCTTTGGATATATGGGAAGTGATTAATAAAAGAGCGTATAAAGCTGCCACTACATACTATATAGATCCACATTGGTGTATACATAAGAAAATTATTGCTTTTAGAATTATTGAGTTTCCTCACAATGCTAATAATATATATAATACTATTATGAGTGTTATTAGAGAATATCGTTGCGAAAGTAAAATTCGTTCTTTTACTTTCGATAATGATAATATTAATAAAGTATTTATCGATAAATTGTGTAGGATATTGCAACCTAATTTGGGCGAGTATTTGTTTTATATTCATTGTGTATGTCATATTTTGAATTTAATTGTGTAAGATGATTTAAAATATATAAATGATGAACTTCAAAGGATTAGGAACACACTATATATATAATTATATCTTTTAGTCGAAAACAAGTATTTGAGGATTATTGTGTCGAAGTTAGGGTGACAAATGCTAGAATATTTGTTAGCAACATAGGCCATATATGGAACTCCACTTACTTATTATTAAAGTCATGCGAATGTTTAGAACATTTAATAACTGACTTTTATAATATAGGCACATTAAAAACGATGATGACTTGATGTTGAATGAATCCGATTGACTTTTAGTTTTGAAAGTTTAAAAAATTTTGACATCTTTTTATGACTCCACAAATATTTTATTTGACGTTTACTATATCACTAGTTGTATGGTGCTTGAACGCCTTTATATAATTGCAAGAATATTTCATAAATATAATAATGACTCTGATTTTAGTACAATTATATATGCTATGGAATTAAAGTTTAGAATTGGGAAAACTTGCATATGTTATTTCCTTTAACATGCGTAATTAACCCCCGATATAATTTATCGGGAACTAAATATATAATTGATCGAATTTCAAAAGCCTTAACTTTTAATACACCTATAACCATAGGAATTTAGAGCAAATATTATGTGAAAATGTATAAATTATATGCAGAACAAATGGGTACAAATGTTAGTCAAGTACCCTTTGTATCTACTCCTTTTGCTGATATTGAAGAAAATGACGCAAAAATATTAAATTTATTTGAAGGCATTAATACATATAGATATGACACAACTGCAATATGTTCATTTAGTGCTATGTCATCTACATCTGCATTTCATCAAATATCGGACACAAATCCAAATGCATTGCTTGTTGAATTAATTGATTATTTCAATCATAATATATTAACAAACAAAACAATTAAAAAAAAGTTCAGAAAAAGTAATTGAATTTTGGCGAATGTATGAACGACGATGGGCAATTGTTTCTACAATTACCAAAAATCTACTGATACCTCCGATTAGCACTGTTGCTTCGGAATATGCTTTTAGTACAGGTAACAATGTTTTGTTCGAGGTCAGGAGCTAGCAGAAAAGAAGATATTTTAAAAGCATTAATTGCGTGAAAAATTGACGGGGACGCTTATTTTCGACTACAAGATAAATATGTCAAACTTACATGACGTCAGATAAGTGATATTTAATTTAATCATATTAATTAAAATTTCTTATTTTCTAATCATTACTTTTAATTTTCTTTACAAAATTATACATGTTATAAGTTGTTCGTGTATAATATTTAACTCTGCCTACTAAAAAATTTACGTAGTCAATTCCAAATTCAAATAAAAAAGAGTATAATTAAAAGGTGGGGACAACTAGCTCACGAGCCGAGCTCGCACCTGAAGTGACTCGGCTCGTAATTAATCAGCCACGAGCTTGGCACTCGTTTGTTTACGCCCATTGCCACCGCTGGATATATATTCATGGTTTTAGCCCACAGTTGACACCCTAATATTTTCTCCCTCCTCTAGTCCAGCCTCGGGATAGTGGAAGAAAGATACGAACGGCAGCAGCTGAACAATGAGGTTCATGACATTAACATCCTGCGGCAAGAGCATATCGTCAGCCTTCATATTTTCCCCTTTAAATTCCAGTCGAACTTTTTCCTCCATTCTCTGCAAAAAACCCAATCACAGTAGACAAATTTCCTTCTCTGTTATTTTCTGCTCGAAATCAATTTCTTCCCGCTGCTTCCGAAAGGTGTCTTTTCCGAGGAGTAATACTGGGATTTCTGTGCCCAAATGCATTTCGTCTTCTGCCGCCAACACTGTGGACTGGACAGACACCGTTTCGGGCTCGGGAATTGGGGGAGGTGTGAATTTGATTGAGGAATTAGAGGTTTTAAAGCAGGAGGATGAAAGTAATGAATCTTCCAAGGCTCCCATTCCTGTTAGGGCATTTTTTTTCTCTACTAGGTTTGAGTTCTAAATTTCACTTCATTCTTAAGAAAGAAAGGAAATTAGCGGACTATGTAAATATGTTATACTCAAACTTCCAAGTCTCCCATTCCCGTTATTGTTAATTTTAATGAGATAATTTAATTAACGGTCACTGAACTCTGCTATAGCTTACTAATTGCTCATCAATGTTTTGAAAGTTACTAGTTGCTCGACAAACTTTGCTACAGGTAAAAGGTTACTCATTGCCCATGTAAATTTGAATAAAGTTACTAGTTGCTCACTAAGCTATAGATAACAATAATGAAAATGATACTATTGATTGATAGGTGACTTTGTTCAAATTTGGGTGTAAGTAATGACTTATAGATCGGTGAGCAAGTAGTAAGTTTAGCAAAGTTCGGTGACAATTGATTAAATGAACTCTAATTTTAATGCTTTGCGAGTATTATTATATTGTTTTGGTGATTTGGTTGCAGTGTGGATTTGAGGGCCTTAGTGGAGAGGAATAAGCAGAATTTTATTCCCCCTTCATCAAGAATGACAAATTATGTGGTCCTGAGATTTGGTGACTTGAAGCCTGAGCCTAATGCAAGTTTCTTCTTTTGTGCAATTTATGTTTATAATATTGTCTTTTATTGAATGAATTACATGTCTTTGATGTATAATTCGTTTCATTTAACACTGCATGATGATGACATTAAGCATTTGATTTAAAACAACTATTTAAACAAATGGAAGATTTTTTAATGCAGTATATAGTTGAAAATGTGTGAACTACACAAGTTTAATTTATTAGGGTAATTCTTCTTTCTATAATGATAGAGGATCAGGAGATCTGTAATAGACATCAGTATTTGTTTGGGTAGGTTATGGAATGACTTTATAAAATATCATTATTATATTGACTCCATCCTTAAGTGGCAAAGTTACATTGTTATTGTAAATATAAGTATAGCTGGCGTGTAAAGATCTTTCAACTCCCAACATTTTTGTGAGTTGTGTTCAAGGAAAACAACCACCCCTTATCAATGCTACTGTGATGTACATATTTATGAATTGAAGTGCTGAAGAGTATGTAACTGATATTGTATTTTTGCGGGCATTAGGATTCTTAGCTTCACTTCAGTGATGTAGAAACTAACTTTTAATTATACCCTGTTGCGAATTAATTGCTTCTTTACCAGTTTACTTTTGTATAACTGGCCCAAAAAAACTCATACCCACGACCCGTCCTCCAATGTAGATAATTTTGTATCGAACAACTTTTTATCAAACCAAAATTTTAAATTATTATTGTTGGTACTTTTTAGCTTGAGACTAACTTGCTTAAATAGACGCAGTTCTTGGAAATGGCCAACTCTTTTCTTTTCGAAGATTTTTGGACTAAACAATATGGATTTGTAAACTATATTTTCTCAGGCAATTTGCAGAAGGCTAAGTGTACAAAATATAATGGTCTTTTCTATTACTGCTGTACAATGTGCTCTGGTTTTACATTTTGTAGTAATTTGCCGATGGCCCCTATCTCCCTTTCTCAGAATGAACATGCATTTGCACTCATGCACGCATGCTGCAAGTAGGAAACATAAATCCATTGTTGAAAAACAAAGGCAAAAATAGCAGAGAACAAGGGGTTGTTGATTGTTGTTGATACAATATCTTTCTTCTTCCTCTAGTTAGCTGGAAGCTTGTGAGCCTTCTGTACGGGTAGTAATTGTAGTTAACCATATCTACTGGCTACATTTCCCTACATAGAGCTCTTAATTTGCTTGTTAGAGTAGGACATCATAGCATCGATATGCTGTGCTTTGTCTTTTTCTATGGTCTAATACCTACTTATCCACCCCGTCTTTATCTATTGTAGTAGGGGTGAGGGAGTAGGCCTTTTCTAACTAATGGGAAGTCTTTGCACCTTAGATCAATTTGGTGAAGCTGCTTATCAAATTGAGTTATGTTTCTTTTGTATCAACAAAAACTTATTACTGAATACTCTCTGGTTTAATCCGTTCACTTATATCTAGTCAACTTTTTCATTTTTGTTTCCTTTGTGAATCTTCTTTCTCTAGAAATAGTGAGTATTCATCATTCTATAGCACATTACTTTTTAATAATTTAATGATATTATGCTAGTACTTCTTTTGATAAAGACATGATTAATGTTATACCTAAAAATCTTTCTAAATTATATGTGGTTTCAGGGCTTGGGTGCTAATTTAAGTGGAAGCGATTGTTGTTACATGGTAGTTTTTCAGTATGGATCAATTGTCTTATTCAACGTCCGTGATCATGAGGTTGATGGATATCTAAAAATTGTTGAAAGACATGCTTCAGGATTGCTCCCTGAGATGAGAAAGGACGGTATGCCCATATTCTAGTGTCAAACTTGTGCATAACCTCTGTCAAGTGATTGTGATCATATACTGATATCAATCATTGGCCAGTTTTTAATAACTGGTTCAAACCTTCTTCTCGATGCCCTGGTAAAGCTGGCCTCGAAGCCTAATATATCTTATTTTCAAAACAAAAAAAAAAAAAAAAAAATTATTAATTTCCATATCCAAAGTAGAATTTCTCTCTGTTGCAAGAGAAGTAGTAAAGTGATTCGTTGCACATTTTACTGTCCGACTCATTCTGATTTCATGAGTTATTATATCATAGATGACTGATGAGTGATAACAATCACAGAAAATAGTTGTCAGATATTAAAAAGTTTATCTCTGTGTTATTAGGATCTTAGCCCAGTTTTGAATCTGGAATCAAATATGCGTATTACTTGGTACTTGAATTTGTTCATATTTGATAGCACACTGTTGTGTATCTTTGTTGGCCACTTTTGTATCCCTCCTCTGAAATCTGATGAGTTTCTCCATGCTTCTGCGAAAAAAAATAGAGTATGAGGTGAGGGAGAAGCCAACTTTGAACACATGGATGCAAGGTGGGTTAGATTTCATAATGCTGCAGTACCTAAATATTGACGGGATCCGTACTATTGGTAGTGTTCTTGGTCAAAGTATTGCTCTTGACTACTATGTGCGTCAGGTAAGTAATCCTTTCAACATCCATGTTTCACCCATATGTTGGTGCTACTCTATCGGTTATATTTTATCGAGCTCTGTATGTGCTATTTCAGGTTGACGGAATGGTTGCAGAATTTACTGACATTAATCGTGGGATGGAGAAAACTGGAACGTTTACAATGGAGAGAAAAAAGCTCTTTCAACTAGTTGGAAAGGCCAATTCCAATCTTGCTGATGTAATTCTTAAGCTGGGTCTTTTCGAGAGGTAATACTTTCAAGAATATTGTGTAAGAAAACAAGGAATTCATCTGTTCTCATTGTTGTCCTCGTGCTATCGTATTCGAGAAATGTTTCTTTCAGCTAATGAAATCTCTTCTGCTATTTCAACTTAAGAACTATGTTCAGTGATTTTTTTATTTTTTTTCTTTTCTCCTATTTTTTAATTGCCCGCTTACCTTGAACTCAGCAAAATAAGCGATATCTGTTATTGGTTGATCTACCAAGAAAATAAATTATGATATCTGCAACTCAAGCAACTTCTACCCCCATGTTTCAGTATTTTGTGATATCGTTAAGTGTCTTTTAGAATATCTCAATGTTTCATTGTTCTCATTAAATTTGGTCAGCCTCAAGTTTTCAAAATCTTGTGTGCCGAAATCAGCTGAATAAATACATCACCTCCTGGAATGATAGTTAAGCCTTCTAAGGTTTGTTTTGGCTATTCACATTTAGTTGTTGAGATGGGACTTTTACACCTGGGCTTTGGTATTTCACATTTAATTGGTACTTCTTTGGTATGGGGGGCCTGAGTAAAAATCATGTCAACTGAAGTAGTGGAGATGATTTCCTTCAGGGTCGTCATTATTTGTGGCTTCTTAAATTAATCTGTTTAACTTCCTCGAAGCTCCGCCTCCGATTTCCTAATCAAGAACATCTTTCCATAAAGCCAAATAAGAAAAAAACCCTTAGTTGTCTTTCCAAATAGTTAATTGTTGATATTAGAAACCTAGTGATGCCTATAGAAAAGAGTTTGAGGGATCTGACCATATTAAAGATTAGCATTTTATTCAAATTAACTATTAAGTTCTCTAGATAATTACTTTATATCTTGTAGGACACTATTTTAGTATAATAGTAACAGAAGTTCTTTTGCGAAGATAAACTTTTACCTTAAATCTGGCTAACTGTTATAAATATCAACATCATTAATAATAATTAGCTAAATGACAGGATACAAGAATTGTATGATTTGACAAGATAAGTTATCGAAGTCTAATCACCTTCCCTGAAATCAAAAGATAAAAGAAACATAGCAGCTGGTTGCGTGCAGTTCAATGCCAACTAGAGTTTTTATTTTCTCCTAATCTCTGGAAAGAGACTAAGATAATGATTTATTGTGGACAATCGAGTGGTGCACTACAATCCTGTTTTAAGAGGCAAATACAACACGGTAATCAAACACAAGTTTACCTTGAAGGTATTAAAATGAAATATTGGAAGTATTGGCAGATCTGAGTTTACTTGTTCATTAGCTTTATTTTCTGTACTTTTTCATTGTGTTAACTTCCCTAGATAGGATATACAAATAGTGGATTATTTCCAGATCCTAGAAATCTGGCCTTTTATCCATAGTTATTAAATCCGGACCAGACCGGCCTGTTTGGACCAGAGTGTCCAGCATGATGATTCCCTCCCTTGACCATTTTGGAAAGTAATGATACCTTGAAATATAATGTGGGTGAAATATATATATTACTTAGCATGATGGTTTTCCCTTTGTTGCAAAAATATATTTTAATTAAAAATACGGTATAACAATGACCCAGCGGTTGAACCACTGACTGGGTGACCCGATGATTTTTCCGGGTTAACTACTGGGTTGGGTCTAATAACTATGCTTTTATGTGTTATCTTATTTACCAATTTAATGAACTCTTATGTACAGTATTTAAGCTTGCATCTCTATTCTTATAAACCAAAATTTTCCGTCTCCTGACATTCTTCATGGTATCAGCCTCTTGGAGTTTTGAAAACTATTCCTTTTTGCAGCTTTTGTTGTTGCTATCCAGCCTTCATTTCTGTGTTCTTTGCAGCTTCCATTTCCTTTTTTTTTTTTTTTTTTAATCCCTTTATTTAAACAAATCTTTACATATTTTATGAAACCCTGAAATAACCAGTGACAGCATTGTGGCAGCCACTAACAAACCTACAATCAACCTTCCATTCTTTTTTGAAATCCAGACATCCAGATGGAACACATCCAAATTGAATATATGGAACTATATGGAATGGTCAATCATGTAAATCTCGTTATTAGTACACATAAGATCAAATGCATCATGGTATTGCTAAGACACCACGATGCATGGGAGATCCATGTATGATATTTGGGAAGCTGAAAAGCTCTAACGTTACATTTATTGTGCTGATCCCTAAGAAAGCGGGAGCGACTGTTATTAAAGATTTCCGTCCTATTAGCCTAGTTAGTGGGATGTATAAGATTATTGCGAAAGTTCTGACGAATAGATTGAAGGAGGTGCTAAAGGGAACCAAATTTTGGACTCAGTGCTTATAGCGAATGAATGCATTGACTTAAGATTGCGCTCAGGGGTTCCAAGAATGCTATGTAAGCTCGATATTCAGAAGGCTTATGATCATGTCAACTGGGGGTTTCTTTTGTATATGCTTAGGCAATGTGGCTTTGAAGATAAATGGTGCAAGTGGACCCAGTTTTGTATTTATACTGTTTCGTTCTCAGTTTTGGTCCATGGAACACCTGAGAGTTATTTTCGGAGTATTAGAGGATTGAGACAAGAGGACCCATTGTCTCCATTACTATTTGTTATTGTGATGGAGACTTTCAGTAGAATGTTTGAAAGAGTTGTGGGAGAGGGTTTGATAAAGGGGTTTATGGTTGGGGTCACTTGCAGGTGTCCCATTTGTCATTTGCAGACGATATGTTGATTTTATGTGAGGCAGATTATGAACAATTCAGGAACTTATGTTGCTTGTTATTATGCTTTGAAGCGGTGTTCGGATTGAAAATCAATCTAGGAAAATCTGAGGCTATTCCAGTAGAGAGGTAGCTAACGTAGAGGTGCTGGCTGACATTTTGGGTTGTCGGGTTGCGCAGTTGTCTATGTCATATTTAGGGTTTCCGTTAGGAGCACGGTTTAAAAGTAGGTATATTTGGAATTGTATTGTGGAAAGGATGGAGAGAAGGTTAGCAGGGTGGAAGCGTATGTACCTCTTTAAGGGAGGCCGACTTACACTCATTAAATTCACTCTCTCTAATCTCCCTACTTACTTTTTGTCGTTGTTTCCTATTCCGGCTGCAATGGCAAATAAATTAGAGAGACTTCAAAGGGAATTTCCTTGGGCAGGCATGGAGGAGGAGAGAAAACTTCATTTGGAATATTGGGGTATTGTTTGTTCGCCTGTGAGGATGAGGGGCCTTGAAGTTAGGAGTCTTGTTTTGTTTAATAAGGCCCCGCCTTATTGGGTGAGTAGTTGTGGCGCTTTGGAGTAGAGAGAGAGAACTTTCGAAGAGAAATCATAGAGGAGAGGTATGGTATGATGGAGGGGGGTTGGTGTACTGTTGAGGGTCGCGATTCTTATGGGGTGAGTTTGTGGAGTTATATTCAACGGGGATGGAGTGATTTTCAAGACAAATTGAATTTTGTGGTGGGGAATGGTAATGATATCAGATTGTGGGATGATTGTTAGTGTGGTGATCAATCGCTGAAATAAGGATTGCTTTCTTTGCACAACATTTCTTTAGTGCCTTCTGCTATGGTGAGTGATGTATTTGCCATTCATAATGGGAATTACAATTGGAATATTACTTTTGAGAGGGGCGATTGGGAGTTGGATGATTATTTGTCGTTTTTGACATCTCTACATAAGGTATAGATTTGGGTAGGAGAGAATGATTGTAGCAGGTGAAAGTTGACATGAGATGATATCTTTTCTGTCCGCACTTATTTTAGATCCTTTTTGGGACTTACAGAGAGTTCATTTCCCTGAAAGCTAGTGTGACAAAGCAAATTGCCTCCACGGGTAGCATTCTTATTGTGGACAGTTGTAAGGGGCCAGATGTCAACAGTGGATAATCTTCGACAAAAAGGTTTTTATGTAACCGAGTGGTACTATACGTGCAAAAGGGATGGGGAGACGGTAGACCACTTGTTCATTCATTGTGATAGTGTTCTCTGGCTTTGGAACAATATCCTGGTTTCTCAATCTATGGTTTGGGTGCTGCCAAGGCGTATAGAGGACGTACTGCAGGCCTGAAGGCGAAAACTTCATGATAAGGATAGCAAACTTGTATGGAACCTTAACCCGGGATGCATTGCATGGTGTGTTTGGAGAGAAAGGAACAACTGCTGTTTCGAAGATCAAACAAAGACAATAGTGCAGATTAGGGAAATGTTTTATTTGACTTTGTATAATTGGTTGAATATCGCGGCTAAAAATCTTGTAGAAGGGTTGCCAAATTTCATGACGTTCATCTTTTGCTTAAAGTGATTGTACACATCCCGTGTAATCTCTTTTAATTAATAAAATTATGATTACCTATCAAAAAAAAAAAATATATATTTGGGAAGCTGAAATTTCATTCTGTCTTGGTACTCCATTCTATACAACCAAATATTATTAAAATTTACTTTCTTCTATCAAGAGGCAGGTTGTCAACACCAAGCAAGGCTCTCCTAGTGTCACAGATTAATACAACTATCTCAAATGTCTATTTTGGACTAGATCTATGTCAATCTGGAGATGAAGTCCAAGGGAAGGTTGCTTCGTTTCCTAGTAGGCTAAATCTCGAGCGTGTTCAAGCTTGTGTGGGGTTGTTTGGAAGTGTTACTTTTCATAACCTAGATGATACCTTCACAAAGAACTAATGGGAGGCAACTCCAGGGCTCCTATATCGGAAAGCTTAGGTACAACCATCTGTAAATCTGGTTTCAATTTAGGGGACAAGAAAACTACACAAAAGGACAGTCTTCGATGCGATTACTGTTAGAAACCTAGGCACAAAAGAGCTGCAGGCTAGAAGTTGCATGAGTAATAAAACTTGAAAATTTGAACAAAGAACTAGTTGCCAAAGTTGGACAGACATGAAACTGCAATATGGAAGAGAGACAAGATGCCCGTATGTCCACTAAAAATGATGGGGGGAAAGCAAAAGACAGCTATTGAACCAGGTAGACAACCAGAATTCAGAATCTGGTTTGGGTCAAAGCTCTTGCCTTGTGTCCGAGTCATGTAATATTTATACTTTTATTTGGGGTTAAAGACACCTTTTTCTTTGCACTGCTCCCATCAAGGGGAAATATGGGATGAAGGGGATTGGATATAGATTTGGCTGTCATTCTTCAGCAATACTGAATATTTCGTATTTTTCTGAAGGAAAATTACAATTCTGGGTTGGGCATTTTGTTGCTAATTTAATTGGTACAAGGATTTGTTGCTGGATGCTGTCTGTCTATTTGGAGATAAACATCAATGTGGGGCTTCCTTAAGCAGGTTAAATTTGTTAGCCATTAGCACGGCTCAATGTTATGTAATTGAAGCGATAGCCAGTGTGATTTAATCAGACATTATAGAGGTAGGTGCCCTTCTATAAATACTAGTGACTTAAATGATGATAGAGCCTTAAAGTGTGGAATTTCAAATTATAATTGAGTCTTTGTCACCCCATACTTCGTGATCTTACTCTCTTAGGGTGGCTGATTTAATTATATTTGAGAGCGTGCATTACACACTACTGAATAGGAAATTACTGGTTGACTTTTGAGATTTCCACTTCTAGTGGCAACTTCCAAGCTTGTTATGGAGCTCATCTCTAGTTGGAGATGGGAGTTATTATTTGACTTGTCATTAGGCCTAACCTAAGCATACACAGCAAAATTCTAATTTATTTCTCAGAATTTTATATATTGGGTTTAGGAAGACCTTGTTGGCCTGAAAGATAATGTTGATTTGGGGAACCTGGAAGGATAATGTTTTTGTGGTTGTCATTTTCATTTTTTGCTTTATTTTTCTGACTCAGATCAACATATGTTTCTTCAGGGGCTAGGACTACTTAATTTGCATTTTTAATTATTTAAGAAGACTAATTTGTTAAACTTTAAGGGTTCTCTACATTACATTTTCATCTTAGATGACGTATGTCAGATTCTGTTCAAGAAATTCGACAATCTAAAGTGTCTTTATGTACTCCCTTTTATCATTTTTAACAGGATAAAGGAAGAGAAGAAATTGAAGCATGAAAAACCAACTCAAAATGTTCTTTTATGCAGCTTTTTGCAATATTGTTGCTGGTTCTTGGGCCCATTTTTATACACACATATCTATACACATAGTAGTTTTCTTTTCCAACATACTGCCCACTTTGTGTCTATGTTTATGAATATCTTTATATAATTTTCATGGATTTGTATCGAGAATAGTTCTCTCCAATGTACTGTCATAAATTATTTAGTATTCGTTAGTCATTTGTTTTACATTCTATAAGATTTCCTACTAATATTATATTTCCTACTTTATTCAGATCAGATATAGCGTGGAAGGATGCCAAATATGCTCAGATTTGGGAGTATCTTAGAGATGAATTTGAATTGACTCAGAGATTTGCTAGTCTTGATTTTAAGTTGAAGTTTGTTGAGGTATTACGTTAAACTTTATATACTTCATATATGTTGCATAAATTCCTTCTAACATAACTGATTGTTACATTTGATGTCTTTATTTTCCATTGCAGCACAATATTCGTTTTCTTCAAGAAATTCTTCAGAATAGGAAGTCAGATTTTCTGGAATGGCTCATTATCGTACTAATAGGTGTTGAAATTATCATCTCTGTATATAATATTGCCCATTAGTATGTATTCATTAAGATTCTTTATTTTCCCTGTAAATTTTTGACGGAAAACCCTTCAGGGATTTGTTTATCGTATTAGTATTTGAACTATGTGACCTTTTTCCCCGCACATGAAGGAAATAGAATCCTTTTCATATCTATACTTGCAACATCCTGCTTTCTGGTAATTTTTAATGTATTCTTGAAAGCTTTGCTTCTTAGTGCTGTACTAGTAATTTCAAGATGTGTACATGAAAGGCTGACTCATTCAAGCACATTCTGCACTCTTCTTCCTTTTATCATTTGCTCTGTGTCGACATTGAGCTCGTCCTAGTCATTTTACATCCATATCTATCATTGTGGGATACAGTTTCCCGATCCTAGATGAATTTCCTGGGAACAAACCTTTCAACGTTACTCGAGTCTACAGTTATGTTTCTAAATTCTTTACCGTGCCATGCTAAATTCAGTTAGTCTATTTGAGTCTATTTAGTCTTAGATTTATGTGTAGAGTAATGTACATCCACTGTGGCCCATACACGGTTTAATTCTCTCTCAATAGCCAGCTGCCCTCCACAGTAGTCTTTAACAAAGAAAGAACACATGCATATTCCCCATTCCAGCAGCTTCCATGCTGCTTAGTCACTAGAGCCTGATTAAACTTCCGAAATTTAAGCTTGTTTCTCACTTTTGGCTAACATATTTTTCCAACTCACTCTGAAATCTGTCTCTGACCTGTTCCCGATCCCCACCAAAATCTCATAATCATCGACTTTAGATCCCTGCACTATTGCCTTGGCGATTTGAACATGCTCAAAACAAAAGTGAGAACTGCCTTTATTAATACCTCTCTACCCCCGTGAAAAGACTCCTTTTCCGACCTTTCACCTTATTCCACACATTAAATCCTGCAAATGCTCTACTTTTATCCCTTGCTACCACTTATGGCAGTGCATTTACCAATGACAACTGGGACTGAACAAAATGGACCTGTCTAGCTAGATATGCCTCATATGCTACGGCTGCAGTATGGAAGCTGCATCTCTCCATGACCCTGTCATATGCAATAAAAGATCATATTCAGCCGTTGCCTTACTCATAGCTAACTTTAAAGCCATAAAACCCTTCCTGCCGTTGCCCTCATGCATACAGTGTAACAATTCAAAATTCTTCATGACTGACAATCCTACCAAGAAGGAAAGCACTTTGGTAGATGGAGATAAGACTCGGTGATCGAACTCCCAACTAATCCCCATTGATGTCGAGAGGAAAGTACGTGGAAACCTTGAGGACCGGGGGCCTTTGTGGGTCCGATGTTCTTGAAAGCTGCTGCCACGACCTATTCTTCGTTAAAAGGCTGTCTCACCACCGCCTCCGACAATCTCTGATTGCAGCTCCCTAACCCCACCTCTAGCTCCTCTAACGGCCCATGACCAGTAAAAATAGAACTATAATCTGTATTAACCTAAAAAACTTCAGTTTCTGATTCCCTCCACACCTCTAGTTCATCTGCAATTGAATTTATAATGTGTACATCACACACACACACATTCCCGTTCTGTAGAAGGTAATTTTTTTAGTGTAATGGTAGTGATTTGTACAATTTTTGTATGGTTTGACCATTCACGACCTCATACTTGAGGTCATGATAACCTTGAGCACTCTCCTAGAGCTAGAACATCCTCGTGTTTAAGTGGTTGGGCTTGAAGTCACTCTCTCCCTGGGTCAGAACATCCTCGGGCTCAAGTGAGTGAACTTGAGCTCTGGCTTGAAGCCCTTGGACATATCGTGTCCCTCATTATCCATTTTTCCTCTCTTTCTGTCTGGATGTTTTCAATTTTGGTATCTCCAAGTATTACTCCCCGTTGAGTGAGTTCAAAATATTCTGACCCATGCGTCTTTAGTCGTCGAGGTTGAGTCTCCTCGGGGTGGTGTGCATAACCCTAAGGAAGTGATTCAGGTCCACTAACAAAACCACTAATGTTAATCTAATAAAACTCTACTACCGGTGTTTTATGCTCATCCAAACACTCAATCTCACAACTCCAATCAAATCACAGCTCCTAGATTTGGAAAGACTCCCAAACACTTCACAACTCTTTAATCAGATAAGGAATGCTTAATTACTTATCCTACTAGGAGTGCACTATTTAATCATACTAAGAGTGTATTACATATCTCTAGAAATACAAAGCATTCGATCATTATTCACGCTTTTACATTCAATTTATAGCCTTACATTTGTATTTTTCCCTCTATCTAACTTAAGCATCTGTTTCGGGTACGTAAGATTCTTTTTATATGGTTCTTTTGTCCTCAAACTCAGGAATCAGTAGGTACAAATTTTTGGTAGCATCATTGGCGACTTCTGTGAGAAACATGACCAAAAGTCATGGTCAATACATGCTCAGGACCTCCTCCAACAAGCTCATCCGCTCCAATTCGACCCCCATTAGGGATGCACAAGTTTCTCCATAAGCACCATCGAAGTACCAACACCCCAGCCAATAGTTGTTACTTCCACGGAGTTTGAAGATCTACATCAACAAGTTGTATTGTTGACTCAATTGCTAAGCCAGTAAATTCTAAGGCCAATGCTCGAACTCATCATCCTGTTCTTGATATTGGTAGAGTAGAGTCCTTGGATTAAATACGGCCACCTCTTACAACCTTGGGTTTGGGATTGTCGCCTTGACCTCAAATGGGATTTGCAGAATCATTCAAGATGAGACAAGAATAATTAGTGCTCGACGCCTGACACTCACATACGCCATAAAGGGTAAGGCATTCAAATTGTCTTTTTCAAATACCCAGCCAAAATCAAGGATCGAGCTATTCACCCCAAGGCCACAGGGAGCTAGGGTATACCACGACTTTTATCAATGACATTTGGAAAATATTTTTGGATGGAGCATCTAACTCCTCATGCTGGGGCACATGGATCATAATTATTAGCTTTGGCTAGCTCATAAAAATACAATGCAAACTCATATTTAAATTTGAAGCTAAAGTCTAGCCCCGAGCAAGCAACTCTAAGTTTTGCCCAGCGCAAGCGCTCATAAGCCTTGTTTTGCGCAAGCACCTCTAAGTCTTGCCCAGTGCAAGCACCATGTCTTTTCCTGCGCAAGCACCTCAAGCATTGCCATTCGTAAGTACCTCCAGGTCTTGCCCATCGCAAGCACCTAAGCCTGACTCCCCTCCCGAGCAAGCACCTCAAGCTTTGTCTCGTGCAAACACACAAAGCCTTGCCCTGCACAAACACCTCAAGCCTTATCCTATGCAAGCACCAGAGCTTTGTCCCGCACAAGCACCTCAAGCCTTACTCTGCACAAGCACCTGGAGCCTTGCCTCATGAAAGCACTTAGTCTTGCTTAGTGCAAGCACCTAGGCCTTGTCCCCTCGAGCAAGCACCTTAAGCCTTGTCCCGCGCAAGCATACAAAGCTTGCCCTGTACAAGCACTTCAAGCCTTGCCCAAGCAAGCATCTCAAGCCTTACCCCACACAAGCATATTTACAAGTATTTCATACGTTCAAGTAAAATCAATCCTAAAAATCATCAAGTAAAAGGACTGACCTTATACTCCCGAAGACTATCAAACCTTCATTTCAAATTTTTTTATAAAGCTCGAGGTCGAGCTCATTCTTTTCAATTTCTTTAACAAGGTCGGCGTGCGACCTCTTTCCTTCCAAATTTTAAACAAGGTTGGGGTCTTGTAATTCCTTTCAAAAGTTTTAACAAAGCTCGAGCTCGAGCTCGAGCTTGAGCTCATTTCTTTCAGATTTTTAATAAGATTGGTTCAAATCTCTTTTACTTCAAAATTTTTAAAAAAGGTCTAGATCGAGCTCCTGCCTTTCAAAATTTTAAAATGGTCGAAATTTGCTATCCTAGATATATGTGCTTGGGTGTTTATAAACTCGACATGAGCATGCCTATTTTTGAACTCACTGTACTTATGTATCTCATTTTAGAAACTCCCACATTGCACATGAATTCCTTACATGGATGCACGAGGACTTATGATGTGTACAATTTTTGTATGTCCTGACCATCCACGACGTGCTCGAGGTCATGATAACCTTGAGCACTCTCCACCTTGAGCACTCTCCTAGAGCTAGAACATCATCAAGTTTATGTGATTGGGCTCGAAGTCACTCTCTCCCTAGGTCAGAACATCCTTGAGCTCGGGCTTGAAGCCCTTGGATATATTGTGTCCCTCACTATCCCCTTTTTCCTCTCCTTCGGGATGTTCCCAATTGTAGTATCTTTAAAGATCATTCCTCAACGAATATTCTGACCTATGTGTCTTCATTCGTTGAAGTTTAAGGCTCCTCGAGATGGTGTACATAACCCCGAGGAGATGATTCAGGTCCATTAACAAAACCATTCATGTTAATCTAATAGGACTCTACTGCTAGTGTTTTATGCTCATTCAAACACCCTATCTCACACCTCCAATCAAATTATAACTCCTAGGTATGGAAAAACTCCCAAACACTTCACAACTCTTTAATCAGATAAGGATGCTCAATTACTTATCTTACTAGAAGTGCACTACTTAATTCTACTAGGAGTGTACTACCAACTTCTATAAATAAAAGCCTTGGACCATTATTTTGGTACGCTTTTACATTCAATTTATAGTCTTATGCTTATATTTTCCCCTCTCACCAACTTAAGCATTGGAGGGTTGACGAAGGTCACACCTCATTGCCTTTATTTCAAGTACCATAAATTCTATTCGTATGCCTCTTTTGTCCTCAAACTCGAGAAACAGCATGGAGGGGGGGGGGGGGGGGGGGGGGACCCTCCACGTCGTTTTGGAAATAGTTAATAAGACATGGCTATTATTGATGGGAGTATTAGCTACCTTGTAATAATTTCTTAATCAACAGGCAATTTTATCGTCGTATCATTTTGGTTACATAATTAAAAAGGTGCTCGACATTCATCATATTTCTATAGGTTAGAAACAGCTTCACGTAATCTATATTTGCAATCATCTTCAGCAACTCTTTATTCAAAAGCAATATCTTGTGCAATTGAATCTTGCAATGTTGAAAACAATTTATGATAGTCGTTTTCCGTGGACGTATATTATGATCACGTCTCTTTGTTTTTTATTTACATGTCTCATGAATTTTTGTTAAAGAAAATAAACATGTAAATATAGTAAAATTATATAGCACTTTTGAAGTAATAATCTTTCGTTTTATTACAAATAAATAACTCGTTTAAAATTATTATTAAAGGCATAAAACATCAGAAAAGTCAACTAAATTATGTAAATATCTTTTTCCTAACTAATAAACTCATTCTAAATTATTGGAGTTTTCATCATGGAAACCAAGCAATGAAGTAGAAAAACGGCAAATATCCCGATTTTTTTGGACTTTCAGAATCAGGGGCAGACCCAGGACGGAAGTCCAGTGGGGAGAAACCAAAAAACTTAGGTCTGAAACAAAAAAATCTGAAAACCTAAAAAAATTTAGAGAAAAATTGAAAATCTGAAAATTGAGTGGGGACGGCCGACTCCGCTAGGCCTCGAGTAGGTCCGCCCCTATTCAGAATCGTATTCATGTCGATGGCAAAGGATATAGTGCAGGTATAATTCTCCTATTTTCTACGAGTGATCAGTTAATATTCAGGAATATTCCTCTTGGCATATCGACGCCAACATTTCCACAAACCTGGACAGAGAATGGAGATTTACCAGATTCTATGGGAACCCGGTGCAAAGGATAGTTGTGAGTTTTTTCCCATGTAGCATGGGATTTGAATGAAATTCTCTCTCGCCAATGATGGTGACAATTCTATTAGTTAATCTAGTCAGATGCCTAGTAGAATTTCATTCATTTATTGAATACAGTCAAGATTGGTAACTTATTCTTGCCAAGATCAAGTGAAGAAGGTTAAAGGTTTGTTTCCAATCTTCGAGGATGGAATTTGATAAGTTGGAGATGAAAGACAATAAAGAAATTCTAGAATATATTACGAGAACTAATTCTATAGTGAATTGGAGGGCATCAAATAGAGAAATTATGGAGATCGAAAAGATCGTCGAAAAAATTATGCGAAGCCCACCAAGTAAATTTAATCATGTGATCGCGGCTATTGAAAAATCACAATATCTTTCATCAATGTCTTTGGAGAGCTTGCAACGAAGAATGGAAGTTCATGAAATTAGAATTTTTCAAAGAAGTCCTCAAATTACCTCTTCTCATGATCAAGCCTTAAAGCTCCACTTCACATTTAGGAGAGACCATGACTCACAACTTACAAGGGAGATTGGAGTTTCATAAAATTAGAAATATTCAAAGAAGCCCTCAAATTAGTTCTTCTCATAATCAAGCTTTAAAGTCCCACTTCACATTTACAGGAGGCCATGGCTCTCAGAGTGGACATGGAAGATGAGGTAAAATATATTGTTTCGCGCGTGTTAATTCGCTAACAATTAAAGAGGATCAGACGATTGTGTAAGGGACGAAACCTCTTGAGACAAAGTCCCAAAAAGGGGTGTTCTTTTTATTGGCGATGAACTTTACAATTGGAAACGGAAAACAACGTGCCTCCAAAGGGCGCAAGCACACGAGTTACAGAAAAGGAAGTGTTTAAGTCTAAAAACTAAAGGAATGAAAATTACATATTCTCTGTTCGAGAGTTTTGAATTCGGTCATTTACTTCTAAGTTCTTTCTCCCTTTTATACTTCATAGGCAATCCCTTTGTGATTAACTGCTCTAAGAAAACTGCTTGATCGCCCTATAACTACCCACTTTCTTTGTAGTGGTCATTTTGTCATGAAACTGTCCTTTTAACTGCTGCCATTATCTTGCATCGTTCAACCGCTTTCGATTGAATCCCTTGAGTCGTGGAACGTGATAAGGTTACTTTAGCAACTGCCTCAATAACTGCATTTCTTGATAATCATAATGCATTATGTTTGTTGATACCTTGGACGACTTGAAGATTTGGGCAAGACTCTGGGCGACCGTATGCCACTCTATTCGTTCAGATTCTGAGCAACTTGCAAACTTGGGCGATGGCGTTACCGCACTATTGGGCCCTTTATTTGGGCATTCACCTTGATTCGTTTAATTGGATTTCGTTCTTTGGGTTATCTGATTTGGGGATCTTCCAATTGGGCTTTCCTCTCTGGGCTGTTCGATCTGGGCTGAATTTTTATGTGTCAACATATATTATTATTATTATAATCAACATGGGGAAAAAAATAATAAATGAAATTCTAGATTTTGTCCCTCTAAATTATCCAAATTATCTTCACTTTTTAATCTGAAGATAGAAAATTATGATTAGTAGAAATGTTCGTTTTGATGAGAAAGCTTCTTATGATTTTTCAGGTTTTCAACTTCCTTGAATTGGTGGATTTTGATTTTGAAGAGAATGAATGTCAACCATCACAACATGATGTTCGAGAAATTCGGCTAAAAGGACAAGAAGTTCGAGAGAAATTTATGAACAAAATAAAGACGAGTCAAAAGGAGATTCAGTTTACGGGAGGCATTGTAGGAAATATCGAATTTTAAACATCACATTTTCTAGTATAATTCATGAAATTCATCTAGTCAAGTCTATCATAGAATTGGGTAATTAGCACAAAATATTTTCATCATTTGCACTTACTGTGCAAATCATCCATATCGTTTTAAGTTTGACATTTACACCCTCATTCAAACATTTTCTTGCAGAATATATCATTTTCATCTCATTCCAACAATTCGTTCCGTCAAATATGCGTAATTGGTGTAAAACATTCCTATCGTTTACCTTCACTGCAAAAAAGTCCATCACACGTGCCTTCATAGCACAAACGGTCCTTATCGTCTGTTTTTCCCATTAAGGGCATCTCCAACCACAACACCATTGTACCATTTTTTGGTGCAAAATTGCTCCAACCCAATACCAAACTTTGCACCATTTTGGTGCAAAATGGTGCAAAGTGTAAAATGTCCATTTTGCCCTTATTTAACATTTCCCAAATAAATTTGTTGAGGGTATTTATGTAATTTGTGCTATATATTTTTTAATAAAATAAATTATTATTATTTTTTATGAATATTAATATTATTTGTGTTTAAAATAAATTTTAAATGTAAGACATATTAATTAATTAAAAGACGAAGACAATTTAAAATACATCAAACACGATTACTTATTAAAATTAACACGAAATATATTAAATAGCAACATACATACAAAAATCGACATTTTCAGGAATTCCTTGCTCGTCATAGACAAATCAAGGATAAAGAAATTCACATTGCACTTCGAAATGCATTAATCGATCATTTGTGGGATGAACATATGAATTCTGAGAATTAAATTGCAAAAATTTAGCAACTTCGTAATATCGTCTATCCAAATTCGAAATGCATTGTACTATTTTCTAATGAAATAATTTCATATTTTCGTTGTTATAGTATTTTTATTAATTATTCTATGTTTTTTTTATATTTATTAATGAATTTAATCTTTTCCATAATTTAGTGTAATTATTTATTTATGTATTTATGAAATAATTAAATAAATAATATTTCAAATAAGTAGATTATAAAGAATAAAAAAAGGGAAGAAAATTGTTAAACACTGTTCATTTGGTGTAATTTTTGGTGTAATGGTTGGAGATGAATTTTAGTTTGGTGCAAAATGGTGCAAAATTTGGTGCAGGGTTGGAGATGGCTTAAAGAACTGTAAAATAATTAATTTACCTTCCTCTTTAAATAAACCAAAAAGAAAAATAAATAATAAATAATTACAGCCAAAGTCTTAACTTTTCAAATGGTGAAATATATATATATATATATATATATCCTCTTAGTCGTGTTTAAATTAGAATAGTTGGGATTGAGGTTTGGATTAAGATCTCGACTGAACCCTCGAATGAAAGAAGAAATTCCATTTTCAGATATCATTTTGTGAGACAAAAGAAACTTGAACAAAATTAGAGCAAATTTTATAAGTTAATGCAGTGTCTGCATGTGTGTGTAAGCAGCAAAAGAAGATATAAAAAGAATTTGCCGAAAATAGCTAAATCTCTAAAAAGAAATTTGAAATTCGCTGAAAACACAAAAAATATTAGGATGTGAAACTTGATTATAGGAAAATAGCTAAATTTCTGGATTATGCCGCAATGGGATGGGGTGAATGGTGGTGATCAGTGGCAAGGCGAGGAATTGGACAGGGAAGAATAACCATTTCATTTTTTTATTTTAATTATTTTCTTACTTTTTATACTTTTAATTTTCTTTATAATTATTTTGGTGGTGGTGGTGTTGGTGGAGGAGGAGGAGGAGGTAGTGGTGGGTGAGGTTAATTAATACATTTTAAATTTAAATTGTTTTACATGAGACTCATTTGTATTTATTTTTTTTAAAATTTTGTAACATCCCGACCCACATGGTTCGAAACGTCACTAGTTTAACTGTACTTCAGCCATAAACTTAATAATTAACTGTACTTCTAAAAGAAAGCATAAAGATTTAATTTAAAAATTTATTTAAGTGTTATATATTTATATTTATCTTTTTTTTTAAAACCACACAATTTAATACTAAAAAAATAATTTCAAAATGTCTTTTGAATGCTTTCCATGCATGTATCTATTCTTGACGTGAACACTAAAGACAGGAAATAAAAACAAATATTGTTGTCTTACATTATATCTCTAGCGGCAATTGTCAAAATAAATTCGTTTGCATAGCTATCAATTCCGAAACTTCAAGAAATTTTAATGTAAGGTAGGAATCTCCTTATACTATAACATATCCAAAACATGACTTCAATCGACAACATATGAGTTATTAAAATATTTTTTTCAAAATCTTACAGCAATTCATGACATAAAATTCCACAACATCGAAATAACATGATTTTGACTTTATTCAGTAGCTAATTCATGAGACTATCATACCCCATTCGTTTCATCCAAAATTTCAAGTAACAATTGAGTTATGAATTTTTGAAACTAAGGGTAGAAGCTGAAAACAGCAACACTATCCGGTATAGTTTATTTTTAAGTGATATATAAAATTCTACAGATATCGGATCGACATGATTCCAAGTTTATTCAGTATCTAACCTATGAAGCTATCAAACGTAACTGGTATTGTCTAAAAATTCCAAGTAACGATTGAATTACGAATTTTTAAAATCAGGGCAGAAACTGAAATTTTAAAGAAACAACAATATTAAATCGCCGACAATTTTTTATTATTTGTAAACGGAATTTCCATAGAAATTTATTTAAAAGAAAATGTAAACATTTCATAATCAAATTGAAGATATGAAATCACGGCTTCTCCGTGATATGTTGCATCTCCATCTATCATCATCCACGTCCCCAAGCAAATCGAATCAACCTGTAGGAAGGGAATTAACCCATGAGTTTGAAACTCAATAGATATCATCGATGCATTTCGTTATCAAATTAGATAATTCAAACAATAGATTCATACCATCGCACGTAGATGAATTTTCGGCAAAATTCAATTCTATATGATTATCATAACACATAGAGCCGAAAAATGATCATTCAAACTGTAATAGTGTCAAAGTACCGTATTCAGAGGTACCATTTCATTTAAACTTTTAACGAAAAATAATAATTTGAAAATGAAACAATACTTGCACCTCTACCTACCTCGAGTTTTCTTGGATACAAAAGAACAAAATGTGTAAAAAACATTTCTTCTCCACACACTTGCTATTCCCTTAAGCGTAACTTGACATGAGATATATTTTTGAGAAAAAATAAGAGTAAATTCGGATTTGAGGAGAGGTGTAGTGAAAAAGTGGCATTCCTCTTTTTGTAACTTTCATTTTTAATGAAAAACTAAATGTGAGAGTTGTATTATCATTAAATTTATTAAATTGGGTCTTTAACTAAGAATTTAAAGAGTTTTTAAGCCATAAAAAATAATTCATAAAATTTTTATCAAAACATTTACATAATGAAAATGAACCATTCATGTGTTTTGTAACCTATCTTTATCAATGCCCAATAATAAAATAATTATTTCATCCAATTAACTTGATATAATTGTTCTTAATGTGCAAAATTAGGAGTTTTTAAGTAAAAATAATTTTGTAAAAATATTTTATAAAAATATCTAAATGGTGATTCGAACATAGGTTGTCTATATGAAATACAATGTAGATGACCATTGTGGTAACCTAGTTATTCATTAAATCTTTGTAATCAAATTTACTTGCACTTGATCTCTTAAATTGTTGGGATTTTAATTAACTTATGCCTTGGACTTTCATTATTTTAAATAGGTTAAGCTTCTATAGCTCATTTCTTAAATGGGCTAGACCTGTAGTCCTATATCATCACAAAATAATAGCCTACTTTCATTTTATTTCTCGAGCTTCTACAAATTTGAAGGAAGTTTTTCGAGATGAAAGCAAAAGATAGGCATATTTTGCAAATTGAAGGTAAATGATAGGGGTGTTTTGCACCAATATCCATATTTGACGTAATAAAGAAGGAAATGACCAACTTCACAAGAAAATATTGAAATGAGAGTGCAATTGTCAAATTTGAAATGAAAGGAATAGTTTGCGCAATGAATGCAAAAGATGGAAATGTTTTGTGCATGCTTAGTCCCCATGGAGATTAAAGATTCGAATTTAGTTATCGGATTTCAGGCCACTTAGAATTGGGAAGTCATGATATAGGATAGAGGTTCGAAGATTCTTTCAAGAGATATGAATCCTTCTCATCCTATTACTTACGGTGAAAGAATTTCCTTTTGTTTTGGGTAAATCAATTCAAGGATCCTCAACTTCTCATAGAAGTGTTAGTCATCTCCCAAACCCTTTTTTTTTTTTTTTTTGGTAGTATTCATATCCCAAACTTTTAATGTGAGCTATATCCTCCTCACGTGATGGAAAATGCCTACTTAGATGTGAAATTGCCATGCAACGTGCATGTGATGTCTGATGAAAAAGGTAAAATTGTTCAAAAAAGAGATTTTTAACGCTTCAAGTTATCGTAAATGTTGATCTTTTTTCAACAAATTTACCAATTCGGTTTGTCATCACGTGTGAAATGCATGGACGCTTATAGTTATTTTCTTTTTGCCAAATATGGATACCGTGTGTATAATATGAAAAAATTCAGGGCATAATTTTAATACTTATGAAATGCCGGAGATGAAAAACAATGAATGCATGGACATTTATAGTCATTTTCTTTTTGCCAAATATGGATACTGTGTGTATAATAAGAAAAAGTCAAGGGCATAATTATAATACTTATGAAATGTTGGAGATGAAAAACAATGAATGCAAAATATGGGAACATTTTGTGCTAACTACCCCCATTAAATTCTATTTATGTATCAAATCAGTCAAGTATGTTTACCGAAACCCCACAAGCGTATGGGGGATCATTAACACGTAATAGAATTCATTCCAATTCAAGTGTACTAGCTTTGTTTACATTCGAAATATGTAACACAATAGAGATTTTGATGTGATTTATTCTAAATTAATTTAAGAAAGCTATAAAAAATTTGTTTTTATCAAATTATGGGTGGTTATATTTTGAATCCCCATATCGCTATGTATTTCAATGTTCAATCATGTCTACACAGTTGTGATCAAAACGATGTTATCTCAGTAACCCCGTGATCTCATCGTTGTAAAGTTGCAATAGGTTCACAGCTCATTGTTTTTCAAATTCATTGGTTATGATCAAGATCAGAGATTTATTTGTGAGAAATTCCCATGTGAATAATAGCAAATTTTGAATTGATCGGATGATCAAAATTTTAGAGAACAAAAATTTTCATTTTTTTAAGAATTTAAGAATATTCAAGGTTATCAAAATATATTTCAATTCTTAAATATTATATCATTAATCCTGAAGAAGAAGAACTTTCTATCCATTCAATATTTTAGAAGAATATTGAATTGTTCCACACGTAGTATCAACATTTCTAAAGAATATTTTATTAATTAGCTCAAAAGATAGAACAAATTGTTAACATCAATTTGAGAAACATATTTTATTGTTTAATTCAAAAGGTAAAACCAATTGTTAGTATCAATATTTGAAAAAAATATATATATTATTATTTAAAAATAAATTGAAATTTATTTATTCTTGAAAAGTATATATCTCGTTGTGTTTCTTGAAAAGCACAATTTAATATGAAAAAAATTTATGTTATGTTCTTGAAAAAATACAACCCATCTATATAAGTATTCAAAAAGAATATTATTTTGATATTCCTTGAAAAAATTAAAATTTTATACAAATCAATATTTTAGAAGAAGAATAACTTATATACAAATAATCCATTATTTTAGTTGAATATTGGTTATTTCAAAGAATGACATATACATATTAATATTCTAGAATAATTTTTTTTTTGTTTATAAATAATTATAAAATTTTTCATACTAATATTATTGAAAAATATTGTTAGTTATACGTGAATAAATCAAAAAGGTATTGTGGCATTGCTCTTAAAATGGTATTATTCTCATGAAATAATATTCTCGAAGAATATTATAATGGTGCTCTCGAAGAAACATATTTCTCAAAAATTATAGGATCATTCGAATTAAATATTGTCACGAACTTGAAGCTTGTTGATTCTAAAGACTTTATGAGGATGTAGTGTTTGGATCATGAGACATATGTAACATACCTATAGTACGAACAAGCATGCAACTAAACTCATGGTGACTCATTGAAATAAAAATGCGAAAATAAAGAAAATCAATCAATATAATATTAAATTTTACAAATCAAATTGTAAGGTTCTAGATTATCACTGGATCAATAATGATACAAAATGAGAATTAAAATTAATATTTAATGAAAAACCATAAGATTCTTCAATTAACGAATTTACATATAACATTTATTCACTGTATCATAGATTATTCATTGATTATCACTAACTAATGTTGGAATTAAATCATTATAATTTTAAAAATTAACTAGGGTGATATATGGGGCCTCAACACCCTCTAGCCATCTAGATAATATTTGTATATAATAGATATGATATGTATACTAAATGATTATATGGTGTTCGCAATTTGAAGATTATGAAATTTTTGTTTAAATTTTAAACTATGGTATAATTTTCAGATTATACAATTATGACAACGTGTCTTGTTAATGCTAGTGAGTCTAATTTTAACCTTTTAATCAATGTTAGTGGAGATGACAATAAATGATTGAATACTATTGTTTGTTAAACTCATGCAATTAATTTTTAAATCATTACCATTGAGAATAAAGTGCTTTCGAGCTCTTCTTAAGGACTGCTATTATCATTATGTCGACATCAAATTTATTTCTACTATATTTAACTTATAGCTAGAGCCTAATTTTTTCATCTAATTATTTTAATAGTGCAATATATGTACAATTGATCCATCACAATACACTGAAATGAAAAATAAAGAATGTTGAGAATAAATATGTAGTTTGAACTCTTATACAATAACTCAAATCCTGATGGGAGATATTTTATAACGTGATTGTTGATAGTCAATTTGATTGAACAATATTCTCAAGATTAGAGGAGGAATTAAGAAGTTGAAAAATTATATACATATTGCATTGTTATATTATCTAGATTCTCGCATAAGACAGTTGAAAATAAAGTTTGAAAGATAATTAATTTAGATAAATTTGCCAATCAAAGATATTAACAATATCTCATGTATTAGCTTTAAATGGTCCAACTCAAATCGACGTCTTGGAAGGACCCACCTGAAGCGTGATTACATTTAATTGTAAAACAAAAATCTCCAAAATGAAAAATGAAGCAAATAAAGAAGATGGTCCCAATCATGAGGCATATACTCTTGAGAGGCATATACTCTTGAGAAGCATATAGACATAAATAATTATAAAATCTTAAAAGAGTTTTAAGTATTTGAAATATTAAAAGTGAAAATATCTCAATAAGTTATATCTTTATGAGAATAGAAATGGAATCAAAATGAAAAAAATTTCAACAACGCTTTAGTACATGATTTATCGCTTCAGATTGCGAATAGCAAGAATATCAAAATAATTCATATTTATCGAAGAAATGATTGGTCAATTAAAAATGCAATCATAGTAAAATTAAACTTACTAGATAAATTTAAAATTTTTGGATATGTAGTTGAAAAATATAAAATTGTATACTTATACGAAAAGAAAATGAGAGAAATAAAATCATAATATGTAATGTATGACTCTCAATAAAGTGAATTTCACAAAGATCAAGGTAGATGCAATCACAAGCCTATTTCTTGTTATTCTGACAATGAATGAAATTTGAAATATGGTAATAGTCAACTCATTTGTGTGACTATAAATATTATCTTCGAAGGATTGAATATGCCTAAAGCATATAACTCAAATGATGTTATCATGATGGAAGTAAATATGTGTTGGACCGATGTTTTGTCTCATTGAATTTTCCTGATAAGATTTTTAATGAAGAACTTTTGGACGTATTAATGTACTCTTTTTCCTTTATTAGAATTTTTTTGACAAGGTTTCTCCTAATAAGATTTTAATAAGGCACATTCTTTGTGTAATTAATGTCCAAAATTTAGAAAATATTCATCCTCAAAATAGTATCTTATATGTTGTAAATTATGTACAAGACTTCAGAAGAGAACAATGTCTATTTTTGAAATCATCATGTTACTACAATCATCAAATATTGATAACATTTTGTATGAAGATGATAATTCTTGAAGGCTTCAACAAGACAAAATGAAACATATTTCACCAACAAGAATGACCCAATGCAGGAATTATCATTTGTTAAAATCGGGGAGTAGCAGTATTATTTTTCCTTGTCTCAATTTTTAGCTCGTTGAGTTTTCCTGACAAGTTTTATTGATGCAGCATTTTATTTCACCAATTTTATTACAATTATTTGTACTCATTTTTTCCCCTTTGTTTTGTATTTTTATCCCATTGAGTTTTTGCCAAATTAGTTCTTCAATGAAAATGTTTTTGTACAAATAGTAATAAAAGGAAAAGTGTTGTAAACCTATGTGATAATTATTGATTTTATTTTATCTTATCAAAATACTTAAATAAGTTCTATATACTCTGTAATTGTTTATTTTACTCCGATTCTCATTTTGAACTCTATAAATATGATGATTTGGTTATCAATAAATATAAACTTAAGTTTTGATTCTCTCTCTCTCTCTCTCTCTCTCTCTCTCTCTCTCTCTCTCTCTCTCTCTCT
>NC_036249.1:14453959-14469289 GCF_002742605.1 Olea europaea var. sylvestris | reverse complement strand
TATATATATATATATATATATTTTTTTTTTCTCTCTCTCTCTCTCTCTCTCTCTCTCTCTCTCTCTCTCTCTCTCTCTCTCTCTCTCTCCCCCTCTCTCTCTCTATTTTCTTACTTGTTCCTTTAATTTTATAACAAAAATCTCATTGTATCCAAACTAATTTTGTTGGATTAAATGAGGAAAAAATCTTATTTGTAGTTTCCACAGAATTTAGTTCTTCTTAAAATATTAGGAATAAATATTTGCATAAAATTCCACTTCAAAACCAAACATAGGACATGGGAATGTTGATTTTCAGTTGTTTCCCGCATGCTGAAAACTATGTGAGTTACTTGGGACTTAAACGAATTTGGGAAGCGAAACGTTACAATTAGTTAGCCCCTTTATTCCTTGATGATCTTAATAGTAAAATAATTTTTTGAGGCATAGCATAATTGATTGCTGTTCAAGAATAAATTTTGGCTTATTCGTATTATAAAGGAAGAAAATTTAGTTACCTCCTAATGAGTGTTTGTTTATAGTCTTTATCTTGATTTTGTTGTTTTACATCATAGAATTTTGAATAATGCTTTTGATGCCTTGCTCGGTTTGCTTCTTTTGACTTTACTCTACTCGTTGTTGATTTTCCAAATTTTAATATTTTCTTCTCCAAGGTGATATAACTTGTCTATTCCATCTGATTCGGTATCAACTATGTAGACTTCTTCTTCCTCCTCAGACTTAATCACAAATTCAATCATTTGGCAATCAATGAAATCAAAAGAATGTGTGTTAATTTTATCTTCATTAGTTGCCACTTCTTCACTTGGTTCCTCTATAATTAATTTTTTATCATTTTTATGCTCTTCTTCAATAATTGATATTTCCTTCGGTTGAATGATTGATTCACAGTCTAAATCGACAAGCAATGATAATTCTTTCTTTTCAACCTTTTTCAAGTGCATTATGTAACGATCCAAAATTTAAATTTTAAATCATTACTAAAATTAATTTACAAATTTAACATGATAGGTATATACTTATAAATTTTTTTTTAATACTCTTTGTTAAATAAAAGAAAAGAACAAATGTTTATCTAACTCATATCTTATTTCTATATCTACAAATACTTCATTTAGAAATAAGTACATGAAATTTGATAAAAGAAAACTAATTAACAGTAGGAGCCAGAATCATTATTCATCATATGCAAAATTTAACCAATAACCGCCACACACGTTCCAAGCCATAAAGTAATGTATAAAATTCACACACTTCTCCACGGATAGATACACACGCACACATATACAGGGGTTCAAATCACTGAGGCACGTCTTTCAAATCGGATAATGAGAAATTTGATGGACTTTAAAATTTTTGCAATGCACGTTTAACAGACAAAATAAAATGTTGACTCCTTTCTCTCATTTTCTCTTTGAATTTATACATATATCACTTTAGTCCCCCCCAATTTTCTAAAATATTAAAAACATAGTATACAGAATAATTAATTCTATTTTATGAATCTTTTGGGACTTTACAGATTATATCCGCACTTTTTTTATTTCCAAAATACATGATTTACTGGGCGTATTTCACTTTTGCCTAACATGGCAAGTTCGTTATAATAGTTTGCAAATGTAGCCTCATTCGATAGAGGGACCAACCCCCTTAAGACTAATGTCATCTTCCACTTATGTAGATACATACTCACCCTCAAGCATGTGGCCTTCATCAAAGTTGTCAGTTGCTTGTTTTAGACATCTTAAGTATTGTTTAAACCATAGAAGTTTGGACATAAAAAGATTAGTGCATGTACACAAGAATTGCTCAAATTAATACATCACATTACTAAGCTCACGGATGAATACTAAGCAATAGAAATCAGAGTGGATAGCCAAAATCGACAAAAAGAACAATGGAATCCAATACCAACCAATAAAGTAGAATTAAGCAAATTATTTCCCAACAAAGCGTCAAAAACTTGTTTGGACAAAATTCGTAAGCGTACAAGATGATGATAAGTAATAATGTGATGAATTAAGTTATCGTCCCACGAGAAACAATTGCTAAACTATAGTTCACTAGTGTATATCAAATTCGATGTCTGTAATGCAAAAGAGTGATTGTTTTGTAATTATCCTAAATTAAGCTAAAAATACTATAAAAGATTGGTTCTTGTCAAATAATATGATGAATGTATTGAATTTCACAATCTACCTATTGATCTCTATTTTCAATTCTCAAATCATGTAACATAGTGTTATTCAAATGTTCATAACAATCGATAATTCATCAATCTCTAATAAAGATATGTTAAACGTATCCTAAGCATGATCAAATCCTATTCCAAGTCCAAATTCATATGCAAAGAAAGCATTTAATTACACGATTACCACATAAGATTACACACAATATAAATGTCATTCCTAATATCTATTGCTTGTGTATCAAATATGCAATGTTTTATTTATTGTGATGCTTGGAACACTACAAGTAACCAATTGTCTAAATGGTAATCGAGCATTCAAACAATTCAATGGTGATATATAATTAATCAAGAACACAAGAATTAACTAAAATTACTCAAATCTTTGAATTAAAAAGAACAATCTATTATAGTTTGACCTAAATTCTAGTGGGTATTGGAGTTTTGGTTGAAGTGATTAAAATTATGGACCGAAAAGAAAAGTCATTGCATTTTTGCTAGCCTGCTTCTACTTGGCCGCTTGAGCGACTCTTGTATATTTTCTCCAGAGACTTGTCGTTCGCCTGGCCCTCGAGCAACAGAGTTGTCTCCCGCTTACCACTAAAATGTCGTTTGATCGACAAGGTTATCCGACCCAAGCATGTTTAGCATTTTGACACATTTTTTGGACTCCCATTCATCTACAACTTATATATATAAGTCACGGATTGTATTATTCTAACATTCATACAATATTTAGAGTTTTAGATGTTAATTGAGAGTTTTGAGATATTGTTGTAAACACAATTACTATTAATTATGGTGAATTTCTCCTCTTCTGCCTGTAGTTTTTTTCATCTTAGGTTTTCACATAAATCTTGACATTCTTAGTTTGTTCTTATTTATTTCATTATTGTCATTATTTTGAGCTCAATTCAAAACAGTGGTATCAAAATAAGATTGATTATTCCGCATGGCAACAATGAAATATGATGTTCTATTATTGGATTGAAACAGGAGAATTGTTTTATGATAAGTGAGGATACGAGCAGTTCTCACGTAGATAAATTTGGAGGAAGGCTTAGTTGGCATTGATAAGATGTTTTAAACCTATAAGCAGAATGAAAAGTAGTGTAGGAATCGAAAAGCTCAATCTCAAATTTATCTACATCTATTAAATCAAATTATTCAGGATGTTCTAAAGGAAAAAAGTTTCGCTGCATTATGGTTGAAATTAGAGCAACTTTGTATGACAAAGAGTTTGACCAATAAATTACATTTGAAACGGAGCTTGTATTCTCACTGGATGTCCGAATGGGCATTATTGGATAATCCCTTAACTATGTTCAAATAAATAGTGGCTGATTTGAAGACTTTGGAAGTTAAATATGATGAGAAGGACTTGGCTTTGATGTTATTGTGTTCGTTACCGCCATCATATGTGACTTTTAGAGATACTATTCTTTGTAGTTAGGATACGCTCCTTGTGGAAGAGGTCTATGATGCTTTACTATTATCTAAGGAAAGATGAGGTATCTTGCTAGAGGATTTGAAAAGAAGGGTTGGTTGTTTGTGGGAGAAATCAAGATATGAATCTTAGTAGGAATATGAGGGACAAATCGAAATACAGACATGCAAAGAAAAGTTTGTCGTCGATGTAAGAAGAAGGGGCATATTAGAGCGGAATGCTATTCATTGAAAAAAGAAATAAAACTGTAGGTGGCTACTGAAAAAGAAAAGCAACTTGTTAACACAATGGAGGTTAATGTTGTGGAAGATGGGCAAAGCGAATGAGAACTTGTAATTTTCGACAAGGGTTCCAAACCTTGTGAAAGAGTTTCCATATTTATCCAAATAGGGACTGGTTTATAACATATGAAAGAGTTTTGAGAGGTGTAGTGATTATGGGAAACAACTTGCCTTACAAAAATGTTGGAGTTGATACAGTAATAATACAAATGTTCGGTGGTGCAATTGAAATCTTTTTTCTAAAGCTTAGTAAGCAATAAAAATCACTTTCTCAATGAGTGATTAGGCGGCACCTGTGTATTTCGTCATTCGCATCTATTAACCTCGCGAATTGGACCTCCACACGGCCAATCGAGAGCCACTCCACGTGTTCCTCCCTGCACACAACAACACACAATCAGGAGCACAGGGTCGAAACCAATAGAGGTGGCGGCGGTTGCATAGTCAATGGTCGATGATCAGAACGGTGCCAGAATTGTGCAAGAAAGTGTGGAGGAGAATATATAATGCTTGAATGTGTAGAGCTGAGTTTAATATGAGTTTCATTACCTTTGTCTCTTGCCAAACCTTAAGTATTTATGGACGAGGAGCACCGTTGGATATGGGACACGTGTATGCACCTGACGACGTGAGATATCCACTCGTAGGCGTCAATCAGCCACGTCTAGAGTGGGTGAGTTATTAATTCTTTTGAGTTGAGTTGACATAAAGTTGATGTCACATCAACTAGACCCATGGAGATGCCACATCCATAGAGAATCCTGATAAAGATATATTTTTGAAACTAGCGGCAGAGGGATTTGTTAAGGGAGCACCTCGAAGTGCCAAGCGCTTCGATTACAGAAGGGGCACTTCGGTTGCTTCAGTAGATTTAGTTTGTAGTGTGTGCCTTGCGGTGAGTCAAATTGGAGTTTGGCCGAAGTTGACATCACTTCGAAACCCCTTCATAGAGACACGTGGCACATCGTAGAGGAGTGGGATAGGCGTGCCGAAGTGTTTGGTTAGGGGCGCAACAGTGGTCCTCCCAAGTTCAGGCATGAATATTCATATTATGGGTGGACTTGTTTATCCGATTATGTTGATCTTAGAGGAGATTTACTGTATCTGGTGAAGTGTTAGTGTCAAAGCGCAGTGAGTAGGTGTGTTGAAGGCTTTGTGGTTGGAGTGTATTACTAAACCTAGGCGTCGAAGATAAGAGTCATCTCGATCGGCAGTTCATTGATTCGTGGAGGGCAGTTAGCTTTTGCCTGAAGCGTATGAGCCATGATGCTGAAGGTGGAAGGAGCTCATCCACAACCACTGGGTAGACCCACAGGGGATGACACGTAGAGAGTGCCAAAGCTTTGTAAAGCTTGGAAACACTGCGTCTGAGGTAAAAACCCTTAGCTATGTTGAAGCTCTATAAAGCTGAGGAAGAAGCATATCTGCAACCAGTTCATTGACCCACAGGAAATGACGTGTTGGGAGATAGCATAAGCTTTGTAAAGTTTGGAAACGTTGCGTCCGAGACGAAGACCCTCAGGTACATTGAAGCTCTGCAAAGCTGAGGAAGAAGCATATATGTGATGTTAAATGATGTGACAACTGCGCTTGTTTTCATGACGACAGTTGGGTGTGATGCCCATTCCTAGAAAGGGCTGCTACAACCATTTATTGTAGATGGCTATTGGAGATCAAAGTGAAGCATTCAATATGTACATAAGAGTTGCAGTAAGATCTTGGGCGTTGATCAAATCTGATGTTTTGTTTAAACGGTCTAAATTTGAGATGTGATGAATGGCCCAGATTGACAATTTTTGAATTGGAAGGCATAGATTGCCTGGGGCTCCTTATAAAAGGGCGTCTTAATGCTATTCGAATGTTTTCACTTTTGCAAACTCAGAAAATTCCTATTGCTGTCAAATTCTTTGGCGATTTTCGATGATTCTCTAGTCTTTCTACGATTTTCAACAACTTTTAAGGTGTTTGTTTGAGCTTTCCAGCGTTAGGATACTAATTCTAGTCGACTTTCGTAAGTATTTCTTGAGTTTTTCACAATTTTTATTGAAAAATACGGCCTCTGAGGGTAGTGGGTCATCTGGGAGGAAGCTAAAAATGGAAATAGTGAGGGTGGAACAACCTGTATTGGCGACCTCCTCGGAACTGTCCGAGGCAATATTAGGGAGGAGAACCTTTGGAGGTGACCAGATAGCCCAATAGACACTTCTGTACATGAGGGGCATCTAACTATCCTTCCAAACTCAAGTCTACTGACCTCGATAGACTTATGAAAGAATATAGGATCCTAGATAGTGTGGGTTTGATTTTGCCGGAGCCGAATGAGCGGACCTGTTATCCTAGTCCAGTGTGTATGGTCATTAGCGAGGCCATTCTCAGGGCGAGGCTCAGGTTACACATTTATCCTTTCTTTAGGTACGTTTTGAGGTCCTATGGTTTAGCTCCGACCCAGCTAAACCCAAATTCTTGGAGCCAAATGGTTGGGTCGTAGATGCTTTGGAAAGAGGCGCCTTATGGGGTGGAGATGCCTTTCCCTGTCTTCCAAACCCTATACATTCCTAAGGTGGCAGCGGGGGGTGGTAGGACCAGGAGGTGGTATTATCTGACCTCATGGGGTTTCCACTATCCATTCGTGCTCGATTTGCCGAGTTCCATTAAGGATTGGAAGAGCTCGTGGTGCTGGGCTTTCGGGAAATGGATAAAATGGAGGGGGACCCTTTTTAGTGCCTCTTACGGTCCCCACCAAGTATTCAGTACTCAGTGAGTACTGGAGATTTGTGTTTATGTTAATCACTTCAGTTCGTTTGCTAACCCTGTTGTTCTTGTAGGCGTCCTTCCTCATTGTGAGCTTCCACCGAGGAATTTGATACGATCTGCATAGTGTATCAGCTCCCACCAAAGAGGAGGTCGTACAACAAACTGATCAGGAAGAACATTCACTTTTTTGAACACGAACTGATGGCTTCTTAAGGTAGGTTATTTGAAGCGGTTGTATTATACTATTTTCCAAGCTCACAACACTTGCTAATTTTCCTGTATTGATGTAGATGACTTCAACAAGAAGAGGTCCCTGAAACCTGATTTCAAAACAATCCAGCGGATGATGATCGTAGCGAGGGCCCTAAAGACCTCCTCGTCGCCTACAAGAAACAGATGAAGGACCTAGTAGCTGGGAGCAAAAGGCTCCATCCAGTGGTCGGCGATGAGGAGGGGGATCTAGGGGCTTCCTTGCTAAGGAAGGGAAAAAAGGCCATCGGATTGTAAGTGAAGGGGCCTTTAGTGGCCAGGCTTGCCCCATCGCTTCGCCAGACAACCACCCCCTTTGGGATTGCAATAAGGGAGAAAGTGGCTTTTCCTTTCGAGGCATTTGCTGCTATTGCTGTTGCTTCGGTTCTGGCTGTCCCAATAGCCCAAGTGTCGGGTCAACCGAAGAGAAAGAGGGCTCGACAGGAGAAGGAGGTAGATTTCCTGGGCACGAATGATGAAGAGCCAGTTAAGGAAGTACTGGAAGCTCTACCTCCAGAAACTGCTGTAGTGGCATTAGTCTACAGCAGGTATTGAACTAAGGCGTGGAAGGATCACCGGCCTCGTGCACTGCAGAAGATCTGGTTGCAGTGAACAGTGCTTGCCTTGCTCGAGCCCTTAGTACTAGTATCCAACTGGAGGGTTTGGTGAAGGACCTCTGAGCCAAGAATGTGGACCTAGCACAATGGTTGGAGGCGAACCTTCTCTATGGGAAAGCTATCCATGCTACTGAGGTAAAGGCTTTGGAGGCGGAGCGACAGTGAACTGAGGTAGAGGCTCAGTTGAGAAAAGTCAATGCCGATGTGGAGGGGCTGTGGAAGAAACTCCACTAAGCGGAGTGCTAGGTGGCTGCTCTTACTAGGTGACTTGATCACGCTAATGAGCACCATCGTTTGGCAATGGAGGCTCTGGAGGCCTCGAATAAGAAGAAGGCCGAGCTAAGGCAGCGGGTAGAGGCCCAGGTTGAGGAATTCGGCTCCCTCAAGGAGGAGGTAAAGGTGGCAGGGGAATCAGTAGTGCAACACTTCATTGATCACTTCGTGGAACATCCCCTGTATGACACTTTTGCTAACTTCTAGGCCTCGTGGAACGCCCAAGCGATGCTGGAGCGTCTAAGGGAGGTTCACCCAACACTGGACATATCTGCCTTGGAAGTGGAGTTCGGTGGACCGACTGGAGGTCGATCAGACATTGCTATGGAGAAGCCTACCGAGGCTCCTCAGGAGGCCAAAGCAGCCCCGAGGGAGGAGCTCGTAGTGTATGTAGATTTGGATTTTGAATGTAATGGCTTCGGCCATCCATTGTACTTATTTAATATTAATGTAATGGAATTATTTCTTTTTCAAGTGTTGAGGCTTCTTTCATTTGTGCAGAACTGTTTGTACTATTATAATTTGATCAATGCTTATCAATATTACTAACCATAAGTAAACGGTTGAGGCAAAAAAATGAATCCATAGAATATAACGACGAACTGAAGGTTTAAATAGCTTGAATTCAACAATCATATACTAAGGCAATTCAAGCGCTTAGTCAGATAGGAGTAAGTGACAATAGCTCATGGATCATAATCAGGTCAGATCGAAACATATATTTATTTATTGGTAGTACTTTCTCAAGTGTTCAATGTTTCATTGACGAGGCAACACTTTCCCTGCCATATCTTCAATTTCATAAGTCCTAGGTTGGGACTCTTTTGATAAAATGGTATGGGTCTTCCCAGTTAGGTCCAAACACTTCGGAGCTTGTTGGTTTTGATAATAGAAATACCCTTCTGAGTACCAGATCGCCTAAGCGTAGAGTTCGGCTTCTGACCCTTGAGTTGTAATAATGGCTCATCTTCCTTTGATACGCAGCTAGTTTGACATGGGATAAATCCCCTTTTTCTTCGAGGAGATGGAGTTCGCACACTCTCGCTTCGTCGTTGTTGATCTCATTGAAGTTTATACGACGATGCGAAGGGACTCCCACCTCGATTGGACTCATGGCCTCGGCTCCATAAGTCATGGAGAAAGGCGTTTCTCCTGTTGCAGTTCGAATTGTTGTTCATATGGCCCACAGGACATGGAAAAGTTCATCGACCCATGCTCCTTTTGAGGTGTCAAGCTTTCTTTTCAGGGTGTGCTTGATCGTTTTGTTGACTACCTCGACTTGTCCATTTGCTTGGGGGTGATGAAGTGTTGAGAAGTCCTTCCTTATGTTGAGTTTGTCACACAAGTCTCGCATCTTTTTGTTATCGAATTGCCTTTCGTTATCAAACACTAAGGAGTGGAGAATGTCGAACCTGCAAATGATGTTCATCCAGACAAACTTTGTGGTGTTCGCCTCAGTGATTTTTGTTAGAGGTTCAGCTTCGACCCATTTAGTGAAATAGTCAATGGCAACAACGATAAAGGTTACACTTCCTCTTCCTTTTGGAAGGGTGCCAATAAAGTCTATACCTCATTTGGTGAAGGGCCATGGGCTGGTGACAATGGAGAGTTCTTGAGAAAGCTATCTCTGAACATTGGCGAACCGCTGTCACTTGTTACATCTTTGAACAAATTGATAAGAATCCCTTTTTAGGGTCAGCTAGAAATAGCCTTGTCGAAGTACCTTATGTGCCAGGGCTGCTCCACCGGAGTGGTTACTACAGATCCCCTCATGAATTTTTCTCAGGATGGACATGGACTCCTCCCTTTTGACACACCGGAGTAGGGGTAATGAGAAACCTCTTTTAAACAGCACATCATCTTGAAGTATTAAGTGAGCAGGTTTCTTCTCAACTTCTTTGCTTCGTTCTTTGAGGGTGGTAACGATTGATCCTTGAGATAGGCTATAATGGGTTGCATCCAAAGTAGGGTACCTTCGACCCACATTACTTCTTCACCTCTAGAGATGGAGGGCTTCGGTAGGCGCTCGATTGGAACGATTCTTAGCAGCTCGGAATCCTTACTACTGGCAAGTTTGGACAGGACGTCTGCATGTGTATTTTCGAGGCATGGGACTTAGACTAGTTCGAACCTCTCGAAGTGGGGGGACTAGGTTCAGAACTAGTTTCAGATAAGCGGCCATGCCATTGTCTCCGGCCGTAAATCTTCCATTAACCTGACTCACCACAAGTTGTGAGTCACTGCTGACTTGTAATATTTTAATTTGCATTTCTTTGGCCAACTTGAGGCCTGCCAAGAAGGCTTCATACTCCATGGCATTGTTCAAGGCTTTAAACTCGAACCTGATTGCATAGTTTAGCTTATGACCTTCTGGACTCTTCAGAATGACTCCGGCTCCGGAGTCACTTTTGCCTGACGATCCGTCCACAAATAGCTTCCACGTTCGAGGCTCTGCTAGGTCCATTGTTGCCTCCATTTTTGGGGCTTTGGAGAACTCAGCAATAAAATCTGCGAGCCTAGCCCTTGATGGTACTTCGAGGTTTGAACAAGACGTTGAATTCACTGAGCTCGAATGCCCATTTTAGCAGTCAACCCAAAGCATCTATTTTCTATAGCACTTGTTTCAATAGGAAGTTGATAAGGACTTTGATTGAATGAGCTTGAAAGTATGGTCTCAACTTCCTTAACGCGATAACGAGTGAGAGTGCAAGCTTTTCCATGTCTAGATAGCGAGTCTCTGCTAGCAATAGGGCTTTGCTAATGTAGTATACTGGTAGCTGGCATGCCTTTCTTCTTTGGCGAGCACTGCGCTGACTGCTTCGTCCAAAACTATCAAATAAAGCAGGAATGTCTCGCGTGGTCTAGGTTTAGACAGTAGGGGTGCCTTTCCCAAGTGCTTCTTCAGCTTTTGAAAGGCTACCTCACATTCTTCGGTCCATTGAAACTTCTTTCCTTGCTTTAGAGTCTTGAAGAAGGGTAGGCTCTTATTAGTGGCTTTGGAGATGAAGTGACCGAGTGCAGCAATCCTTCCATTGAGGCTTTGCACATCTTTTGGCTTCTGGGGTGACTTCATCTCTAATAAGGCTTTTATCTTCTCGGGGTTTGCCTCAATCCCTCTTTGATTCACAATATATCCCAAAAATTAACCCGACACTACCCCGAAGGTGCACTTCAGTGTGTTCAACTTCATTTTGTATTTCCTTCGGATTTGAAAAGTGGCGTCCAGGTGACTTACGTGATCCCTTGCGTGGAGGCTTTTGACCAGTATGTCATCAATATAGACTTCCATAGTTTTGCCGATGAGGTTGGCGAATATCATGTTGACCAACCTCTGGTATGTGGTGCTGACATTTTTTAATCCGAAGGGCATCACTTTGTAGTAATACAATCATCGGTTTGTGATAAATGATTTGGCCCCTTCATCAGGTCGGAATATGGGTATTTGGTTATACCCTGAATAAGCATCCATGAAGCTCAAGAGTTCGTATCTAGTAATGGAGTTTACAAGTTGGTCTATCTTTGGGAGGGGGAAGCTGTCATTTCGGCAAACTTTGTTCAAGTTGGTGAAGTCAACGCATACCCTTCTCTTCCTGCTGGATTTGTTTACAAGCACTGGGTTAGATATCCACTTCGGATAAATGGCTTCTCTGGTGAAGCCGTTACGAGTTAGCTTGTCAACCTCTTCCTTCAACGTCTCATACATTTCAGGATTGAGTGCTCGTCTCTTTTGTCGATACGACGTGCAAGTGTGGTTGATATTCAAGTGGTAGCAGCTGACCTTTGGGTTTATCCCTACCATGTCTTCGTGCTTCCATGAGAAAATATCCAATTCCTTTTCAGGAAGTTCATCAGTTCTTCTCTTATCTCAGGGGGCAAAGCTTTTCCTATTCGTAAGACCTGAGTTGGGTCTTGAGAGTTGGTAGGGAAAGTTTCGAGTTCTTCCATAGGGGTTGCATTTGGTTCAGACTCAATGATCCGATGGTCTAATTCATCAAGAGGGTGCCTTTCTTCAGGGGCGTCGATCATGTCGACTTTCTCTCCCTGCTCCGGGGTCTATCCTTGTTCAGGGACATCAAGCATTTCTACATCCATATTGACTTCGTTTGTTGTATAGGTTATTATCACATTTACAGTACGGGGCTCAGATTTTCGTAGGGAGTTGAGGTAACATGATCTCGAGCCCATCTGGTCGCCTCGGACCGTTGCGATCCCATGCTCAGTTGGGAACTTCAAACATAAATGGTGACTGGAGGTCACGGCCTAAAGGTCCTTTAGTGCAAGTCGGCCTAGTACCCCGTGGTAAGCTGACCTGTGGTCCACCACCAAAAATTCCATGAAGTGATGAGTCACTAGGGGTGCTAATCCGATCTCAACAGACAAAGTGATTCATCCTCGTGGGACGATGCTATCACCAGTGAATCTGAATATTAGGTCGGCCATGGGAACTAAGCCATGCTCAATTTGCATTTTGTCAAATGTTGATCCGAATAGTATATTTACCGAGCTTTCATTGTCAACCTGCATGCGCTTAAGTCCGTTCCAAGCCACAACGGCCCTTACCACCAATGCATTGCAGTGGGGGTGATGAACACCCTACGAATCTTCTTGAGAGAAAGTGATTGGAGCCACTCTGTTAGTTCAGGATTGGTCGACAATGTACGTAATCAATGGTGGGTCTTTCGCTTCCCTTGTATAGTTCCTCAATGCATTTCTGGTATTGCCTCCGATGTGGGGTCCTCCAATGATTGTATCAATTTCCTGGATAGTATTGCCTTCGATGGCTAGGGCCTGATTCCTTTGCCTAGATTCTCTTCGAGATCCATCTCTTGTTTCTCTCCTTCGAGGTGATTGATCCCGCTATTGCCTCGACTCCTTGTTGGGGGAAGTGGATCTGCGGGAGTGTTCATGATAATGATCCATCCTAGAGAGCGTGAGTTGGTTCGATTTGAGGACTGAGGTGCATCTCTGCATTCGCTAATGTCATGGCCATAGAGTTGGTGAAATGTGCAGAACTTTGCCCCTTCCAGGGCCTGTTTGCTTACTTTTTCTTCTTGCGCCGGTTGTTTGTTCCTCCGGATGGCCCTGTTTCAGCAAGAGCATTTTTATATGCCAGCACCGATACTGCATTCAGAGTGGCTGAGCTAATGCCTATCTAGATGTGGAGGCTACTGTGTGACCTGCCTGGGTCCATTATTGGGTGACAAGGTGTGCTGCTGGTCCTTGACCTATCTACCTCTGAGGCAAAGGAAGTCCCTGAGCTACACGATTTAGGTGGTCAATTATTTCCTTATTGACGATGTCCACTCTCATCATCTCAACCAGCTCGTTATAAGTGCCTGGGTTCTTGCTTCGTACGTCTCTCCAGAACAATGTGTTCATGCTGAGGCCTCCTTTCAGGGCTAAGAGGGCCTCTCTGTTCGTGACTTGTTCGCAGTATGTAATTTCATTAGTGAATCTGGCGAGATAGCTTTTCAGCATCTCGCTAGAAGCCTGCCTCATATCTTGTAGGCATTGCACTAGGGTCTTTCATTCCCTTCATGAGAGGTATTAGTCCAGAAATATCTTCTTCAAATCTGACCAATTTCTGATACTTAGAGGTGGTAACATGCTTTACCATACCTCAGCAGCTTCGGTAAGGGTTAGATGGAAGGCCTTGCATTATAGTGTCGGCAAGGCTCCTCTGAGGCTCATCTGCATCATGTACTTAGTGAGGTATTTTTGTGGGTCCCCCTTCCTTCATACTTAGGAATTTTAGGGGTATGACATTCGCAGGCATTGGGAAGCTTTGGATTTCTCTGGAAAAAGGGAGGTTGTCATCTTCGTCATCAATTTTGTAAGAGCGACATGACCCTTCAAACCTTCCCTTTCTGACGCATTTTGAGGAGGTGGAGGTGCCCCTTCCCGACTAACCCAATCCACTAGGTTTCTCTTCTTCCGCCTATTCTAGGTAGAGGAAGTGCCTCTTGTTCTTCGTCTTGCTCCTGCTCCTACACATGCTGAGCTGACCTCTGTATAGAACGAACCCTATTGCTAGGATTTCGCCCTATCCGATCAAAGACACTAACTGACCTCTGAGGCTCGTATTTTGGTGGGAAGTTTTCTTCCAACTGTGGTTTTGCCACTTGAGTACCTCGGGTATAGGAAGTGACATGCACTCCCACTTCTCTCTCAAATGGGGTGTTCTTTGTGGTGGCTTCAATGACCTCGGGCATGAGATGCCGAGTTTTGTCCTTGAGCTGGGTGCAGCCCTTGTGGCATTGAAAAGCCCAGCTAACATTGGGCTTGCATGAAGAATTCACGCATCGATAGATTCTATGCTGTAATGTCTCTCATGTCTGCAACTATTTGAGCCATCCCTTCAGTAAGTGTTGCTGTCCTATCGCCTTGGTGATGCTGGTAATGGGGTCTTCGATGCATGACATTGGTCTGGAGCACCTCTTCTTCAGAGGCGTTCCTATGCCCTTCAAGATTTGCATCCTCATTGCTATAACTCATTTTTCCACTCCTTTTTCAAGGGTGTTATGAACTTAGATTGTAAGTTGACTTAGTTCTTTTCCAAGAACGTCCCTTTTTCAAGGTAAATCAATAGTCATCCGGTGGCTTTTTCCGGTGCTAAACGGGGAATTCTTTGGTTGGAAGTTTCCCACGGACGTCGTCAATTTGTTGACCTCGCGAATTGGACCTCCCCTTATGGTGATCGTGTGTTGTTATGCGCAGGGAGGAACACGTGGATTGACTCTCGATTGGCCACGTGGAGATCCAATTCGTGAGGTCAACAATATCACTGAATTCATTAATGGTTTGAAATGTACATTATGTCAAGGAATAATGTTCAACGTTTGAATAAGTTTAGCAGTCAAAACTTAACGTTTTAAACTATAGTCAACATCGAAGAAACATGTATAAGTGTGATTATTGAGAGAATTAACTCAATTATGTTGCTATGCTACCAGTGATGGTTCCTCACAGTACACTTGGGAGCACTTTTTTGAAATTTTTTATTCACATGGGTGTCACGCGGTGCTCATGTGAGTTTACTTCAACCAGGGTCGCAAAATCTTTTTGGCAAAAGAGCTTAATTGATTCACTCAATTTTATAATATGCAGGAACGCAAGAACGCCAGCAGTAAATAAAGTTCCCTGCTTCGTCTCTCCATCGTCAGATCTTCCTCTCAACTCTCAGATTCTTCAAACTCAATAGCCAATCCTCTATCAGTTCTCACTCTCCTAGCGCGCCAAATACAAATCCACCCCCAAGAACACAGGTACACCCTACCCACCCACGTCCTGTATATATATATATATATATAATATATATATATTCATCTATGTATAAGTAGTTGATAAAATCCGTTTTTTCAGTGAGAGCACTCTAAATTGCTTAGTTTTGTTTACAGCCATTGTCAATCACTTTGTGTTGGTGGTTTTTTAATGGGATTTTTTTTGTTGTTGAGCTAGGGTTTTGATTTCTGTGAAAGAATGGCGGATAGTCCCGGTGGCAGTGGGAGTCATGAGAGTGGC
>NC_036249.1:14449658-14453825 GCF_002742605.1 Olea europaea var. sylvestris | reverse complement strand
TAAGGTTAGTGTTTATTGTTTGGTCGATGTCGTAGCTAATTCAATGGTAGGAGTATTTTATACTTAAAGTACATAATGTAATAAATGTTTTATTCTTTTTCTATATTCATTATGCTACTGGTTATGGGAGGCATAATCTTTAAAGATTTAGTTGCAACATTTTTCTAGTCTAGTCTAGTCTAATGTCAATGAAATGCATTTGCAGGTCTAAGTAGCTCGTACTTAAAGGAACACCTAGATTTACATACTATATTTTTATAATTTAGTTCCTTGAAGTTTTAGTAGGTGCCACTAATGCTTATGAGTTTGACATGAAATCAAAGTTTATTTCTGATTTTCTTAGAAAATAATGATTAGAAACAAAGCCTGCAACACATGATTGTTGATCTACACATGTTACTTATAAAATGCAGTCTTTAAAGTTTAATTCTGTGCGTAGATCATGTCTCTATTGTATCCGTTTCACTTTGTTTCATCGTTTATAAAATGCAAGTATAGATATCTGGCACTCACATTTGTATCTGTGAATTTTTATAATTTTTTCATCTGAATAATTCCTGATTTTTACATATGGTTTATGATGAAGATCAATCCTCTCAGTCTCTGCCTTCAACATAACTTGTAGGTCTCTAGTTTCAAGTGCTACAACTCCTTTTCCAATACTCTTTAAGATTTTTAAAGGAAATCTTTTTTGATGTTCGCAATAGTTAAATACTACTTTCGAACTTGGTCAAATATTTTTGCTTCTTGTTTGCAAGGTTAGAAGGTGAAAGGGTTGTTTCTAAGAGGGTGTGGGCGAGTATTGGCAAATTCTTGGCATTTGACTGGGGGATAGTCTTGCGTTGCTTCTTAAGTTTTACTGCATTTTATGTTATGTGCTACTCTGTCTCTTGACAAAACATTTAAGAGAACTCACCTTTTTTTTTTTTTTTTTTACAACATGCATATTTTTATTCTATTATCAGTAATGATACATAGTACAACAAAAAATCACTACTCATATTCAAACGATTTCAATCCAAAATTCAAAAATCAAAGCTAAAGAGTATTTAGCACATAAAAAATATAATTTTGATAGATGTGTCACCATGTGCTTGTGTTCAGCTTTTGTGAAAAGTTAAATGTTATAATCTCTGAGTCTTGTCTCCATGCTTTACATGCCTTAAATATGTATGAATAATCTAGTTTTAACTACTATGTTATACTGGTGCTTTTCAGCTTGTTTCAGTTATATATCTGATATCAAAAAGCTGCAATAGTGTGCTTGGTAAAGGGCGGATGCTACATGATTTTAATTTTGTACAAGTAGTGAATGCGAAAAGGAGAGAGAAAGGATGGGACTTGGAATGGTAAATAAGTGCTGAAAGAGACGAAATAAGTGTGGAATTGGGGCCCAAAATTATCAAAATCTATCTTCCTCACATGTGTAAGAACAATCTTTCTTTACATAGAGGAGAGTGCGACTAAGACCCAATTCTTTTGGATACTCGCATCCATATCCCCAATAATGGGTGACTCATCTCATCTACGCAGCTATAGTTATTGTAGCAAGATTTAATGAACTGTATTGATCGCCCGCAGTATTTGACCTTATTTTTTATTTTAATATGGGATTTTATGAATTAAAGCAAACAATGCAAACCCAATATAACAACCTGAGGTGGCATAGATCAGGTGCGAATATACCTTGATTACTTAATCTACAAATTAGAAAATTGTAACTGTTTATGCTGCATAATCTACTCTCAAAGTATTTACCCATTCAACAAGATCTCTAGTGCTAGATAATGGACATTGACACGCTAATTATTGAGCATACAACCAGTGTGATATCATAGCGAGAACAATCATATCGGCACGTCACTTTATCCATTGAATTACTGCAGTGCCTTCACTAATTTTGTGGAGTCAACTATATGGTATAGTATGAACATTTTTTATTTTTATTATTTCATCTTTTCACTTTGACGAAAGATTATTGTTCAAGCTTCATCCTTTAATTTGAAGAGGCATTTATAGCTTATTGGGGGAGTCCCATGCAAATGGCAAACAACTAATCTTGTCCATTTCTAGATTCTTGGCTGGTTGGTTGCTCATTTTATTGTGTAGTTTGACGTTTGCGTTCTCCTTTGAATAGGTGAAAGCTAGAGTAAAAAAATAATGGATATGCAGTTTAAGTATGAGTGCTCACTCATTGTAGTGTAAGTTGATTTTGGGCTAATGACTTGTGCAACTCAAGTTAGAGATAGTTGGAATTTTGGGCTTTCTCAAGTACATTGTGTGTACGAAGTTTACAATTAAAAAATTACCCAGTTTGTTATGTTTTAATTGAACTGAAGATTGGCGATTAATGCAGTTTTTATTTCTTAAGCATTCAGTTGTTATATCTTGACTGAAATTGATTTTCATATCTTTCTGAATCTTTTCTTTCTAACATTTATTTTGCAAATTTAGCTCTAGATTTGAAAATGATATTTTTGGTAGTGATATTTGTCATGAAACATCCACAAATAGTATGTTTGCCAAACATCAAGAGAGTGAAGGATGAGGGGAACTTTTTATGGGGGGATATCCACTGCTTTACTAGGGGAATTTGACCAAGTGAATTAAAAATTGACGGTTGAGGTAAGCATTAAAAAACCTTACAACTGGAGAAATTCTCTGCTGATTTTGTTGATGATGCTTTGGAGGTCAGAACCGTATGCCTTCTCCTTGAAACTCGTGGAAAAATGTTGATGCTGTTTTCACCTTAAAATTTAGTCGATGAAGAAACTTATGTTGATTAAAATCTGAGATACAAATTGGAAAACTTGAACACCATTTAGAGATCTTGGTTTTACTGGATAAAATTGGAGATTTGTCGCCCAAGGAGTTCCATGGGTTATAAAAATGGGAGAGAAAAGAGAAGGGGAGAAAATTGATGAAAATGGTTGCTTGTCTCTAGTTATATTTGATTTTGTTGAGATGCTTTTACTGACACAAATGACTTGTCATTGGGACATAAATTGATGCCAGCAACTTGAGCGACTAGATACTGTGTAATTCCCTGGATAGTTTCATACATTATTAATCATTTATGTGATGCACCCACACACACACACATGAACATGTATATGATTGTATGGTTCGGTATTTATACATGTATATTTGTGTACGTTCAAATGTATCTGTATTATGTGATCAATGATATTTATCATTACAGTTGTACTACATGGTGCGTTAAAATGTTGTAATATTTGGAATTTTTTTTTCTTTTTCTTTTTTTCTCTGAATTTGATCACAGCAATTTTTTATGTTGTGTAGAGCAAGTGATAAGTGTCAAAAAGAGAAAAGGAAAACCGTTAATGGGGATGATTTGCTCTGGGCAATGGCAACTTTGGGTTTTGAAGATTATATTGCTCCACTCAGGGCCTATTTGGCCAGGTACAGAGAGGTAGGGGACAATTTTTTGTCCTTTTTTCCTCCTGAAATTTGAGCCTTTATTTTAACTGAACTTACTCGCTGTTTGGCCTGCTAAAGTAAAGGAAGAAAGGAAAAGTAATCAACTTGTTTTTCTGTGTTTCATGAGTTCATTTGACCTCTCTTTGGTCTCTAATCAGAAATTCGTATTTATTTTAATTTTTAAGTTATAACTGAGTGATCAGCATCAATCTGACTCTTGATTTTTGTGTTTGATCAATTTCATGGAATGGCTATGATGTTACAGTTGGAGGTATGTATCAGCATTTTACTTCAAATTATCTATTGCACTTTTTAACTTTGTTTAGTTATCCATATGTGGTATTAACGGTCATAAATTTTCAGGGTGACACCAAGGGATCTGCCCGGGGTGCTGACGGATCTGGGAAGAATGATATGATTGGAACTCAGCTCGGTTCTGATGCACAGGTGACTTATGGAACTCAACTTGGATCTGATGCACAGGTAAGTTCTGAATTTTCTTAATGGCATTAGTTATTTAGAATATGCAATATCTTTGATGTAGCATTGATATTAATCAGAAATGAATATTCATTGTCTTTGTTGCCTTGTTAATTTCGCAGTTTGCTCATCAAGGTTCTTTCACACAAGGGTTAAGCTATACATTCCCAAATTGAATGAGTCTCTCTCTCTCTCTCTCTCTCTCTCTCTCTCTCTCTCTCTCTCTCTCTTCTTCTTCTTCTTCTT
>NC_036249.1:14443057-14449372 GCF_002742605.1 Olea europaea var. sylvestris | reverse complement strand
TATATACAAAATGAGGGTCAACTGCCACACGTATTTTTTATCATTGGGGATTGTCCTTTTGCAATGACCAGAGGTCTTTATTATTTCAAATTTTAAGCCTATCACACCGTGCATTCTGTCTAGCCAATTGGAATTCACAGGAAATGGTTTATCAATTGTCAATGTTGAACCCTTACCTTGTCTGGGTCATTTACCCTGCCAGACATTATTTTAAGTGATGATTGCATATGTTCTATTCTGTGTTGTATGATTGAAAAACGTGAAAGATATTGCTAACCTTCCCTAGTGCGTTGGTAAAGGAAAAGAATTGAAGAACAATGACGTGTTCTTTCGTAAGTTTTGCGAATAGAAATGCTGGGACTTGTTTAAATCTTTCTTAGCACCTGTGTGAAATAGTTTTATGGCTGTGATGGTTCATTGGTGTTTTGAGATCTTGGGATCAAAGGGAGACACAGAAAAGCTAGAATTAGAATCTGTACTGTCATCAGGATTGGTAGTATTTGAAACACTTTTGGCTGTTCAAATCAATGGCTTGTGGAGAATGGTTTGTTTATGTTAGCAGATTTATGTCTAACAATTATCTAGCAAATTCGTCGAGTTTAAAAGCTTGACACTGCAGATAATAGCACGGAGAAAGGAGAGAAGAAAATATTTTTAAGGAATCACTCCGAGAATCCCATCTATTTCCTACTTTAAAGTTAAAATTGAATGGAAGGACCAAAACAAGCCCGGATTCTTGTATAAATATACTGCAAGAAGAATTATATTGGAAGTACAGTTGGTTGATAATCTGCTTTGAGCTAAGCAACAGACAGCAGTATGAGAGACTGTTTACAGTAAATAAAAGTTGTTAATAGGATAAAGTGCTATGAGGGGAATAAAGTCCCCTGACTACTCAAGGTTGGTGGGTGGGCTGTGTTTTTTTGAACCACCTTTTGTTTTATTGCGGGTTGGCCGCTATATTGCCCAATGCTAGTTTTCTTGGCTTGGACAGTAGCATGTGAGGCCATCCTGACATTGGATAATCTGTGCAGAAGAGAATTTCTTTGAGTTGGTGATTTTTGTATGACTTGCAAGCTGTTGTAATCTTTCTCTATCTCATAAATAAAAAAAGAATGAAGTTTGTTTGGGTTAATGAATTAATATCTAACAATTTGTATGGCTACTCTGTTGAGTCTAAAGGCTTGATATGCAGAGTACTTTATTTAGAAGGGAAAGAATACATTTTTTAAGAAATCACTCCTGGAATCCCAAATGCATTCAAAGTTTGAATGTGTTTTTTAGCATTGTTACTCGTTTTTGGTCACGAGTGAATCTGCCAAGATTAATTATTTTATGGGAAAATTATAATGGGGTCCTCAACCTTTGAGAAACATAACGCTTGAGGTCCCTAAGTAATACTGAGGCCTTTAAGTACTCAATCTTCCAAATATCTGGCACATATTTCTTCGTTGGCCGAAATTGTCAAATTAGGCACGTGCAGCCTTATTTTACTGTTGAGCAGTGCATATGTGAAGGGGTTGAGAAAAGACTTACACGGTCTGATTCCACTGAAGGGTACCCCTGAGTTTGATGGCAGTTCACATGTAAGTGAACAAATAGATAGTGTTTATAGAGCACATGAGATAATTTTCAGAAGCTATCCTACACTCATCTAGGATAGTTTGGCTTGGTTATGCCTGGTTTTTAGACATTCTTGCCTCTTTATTTCTTTGCAACCAAACAGCAGCATTTTTCCTAGTTGAAAATAAGAAAAATATTAAGAATAAACATTGATAACAATGCTTCCTATTGATGTGTTTCTTTTTTGGTCAAATTATTTTTTATTGTTGATTCTGCTGAATTATATGCTAAGCGCGGTTTTGTTTGAACCATGGAAACAGATTATGGTAATTCCATTGATAGAGAAAAGTGCAAGTTTCCAGCTTCAAATATGGTGCAAAATTCCTGCCTTTATATGTACACTTTCAGTGAACTTTGGTTTTTTTTGTCATTTGTAAATACTAATATTTCTATCTGAGCATCTGTGATTGCGGCCACTAATTATATGATTTATTGAATTTTGGATTGGTTTTTCAAGTTAAGAATATATTCGTACAGCCAACGTTGTATGCTATTCATATGTATTGTACAATGAGTAAATACATGATAACACGTGCCATCTATGCATAAAAGTGAAAAAAAGAAAAAAGAAAATTACAATTACTTTGTTATTCACAATTCGTTGCACTAAAGCCCTTTGTCATTTAATCAAACCTTGACCCACGACGAAAACAAGATGGATGAAAGTCTTGCCTTTTGGCTGGTATTTGCATATATTTTATCCAAGAAATCAAGGTGTCATGTTAGACTATAAGTTCCTATTTGTCATTCTTTAAAAATTTAAAGTGTTTTTCGGGATCATTTTGCATCACTCGATAAAATATTCTATGCATAAACCAATAAAGTTTTTTTATTTTTTAATCACATATTATCTAAAAAAAGAAAAAAAAAACCTATTTAATAACTCATTATTTTCAAATAAATTAGTTTTAGTAACCGAGGGAACAATTGTGGAACTGTTAAAGATTTCAGTGTCTAATAGGTGAGAATGTAGGATCAATTTGAATTTTTGCACAAACTTCGGTTGATGATTGGTGAAATGAACCCAGTTATTAACTATCATCAACTGTTGCGGTTTAAAAAAAAGTTCGGAAGTTTAAACCCTCTGAAGTTTTGAGAAACTCACAAATGTGACAAATTAATTTACTTAAATTGTTCCTTTTTTTATTTTTTTCCCCGAAGTTAGTTTTGCTTACAAAAGAAAATAGAAGATTATTGCAGTTGAAAGAGAACATTCAGGATAGGGATGGCTAAAATATCCATCAAATTTGATGCCCACAGTGTCTCTTCCTGAACGAGGTGGGAATTACTCTCTTAATCGGGTACGAGATAACAGGGGCCCCTTCCGCCCCCGTTTTTTGTTTTTTTTAATAACAAATTCAATATTTTAAATGAAAAAACTCTATGAAATTTCATTAATTTTAATAGAAGATGACAACTAAAATTATCTAAAGAATATAATCAACAATAAAAACGTTGATTTACCAAGTATATTTATATAAATTAACTTTTAAAAATAAATAAATAAATTAAAAATTTAATAACTATATTATTGTCTCGCTTGAATGAATGTGAACGATAAAATGAATTATAAAAAAATTAAATGGGTACATAAACGAGACAACCCCCACCTCTCACCTCGCCCTGCCTTAAAAGGGTAATGGGGCGGGTACGGGACAGAAAATGTCTGACGGGGTCGTCTAACCCGCCCCATTCCCAACCCTAATCCACGAAGAAGACAAGTGAGAGTGTCATTTTGGATAGGGTGGAAAGATGTTTTTGGACAAACACAGAAAAAGAATGTTTTGATAGAAATCATCGTATATTAGTTAATAGAAGGTTAAAAATAAGAAACTCAATGAAAAAAAGTTAGGATTTATTGTTATGATAAGAAAGAGTTGATAAATTTAAGTGCAACTAAAATATAATGTAACAAATCAAAATTTTGATGTGAAACATAATTACCTTTATAATAAGCAGAAGAAACAATTATATTGCCATCACCATTTTTATATTGTTAAGTTATCAACTTTTTTCGTCGCATTTTTATCCTCAATCTTGTATTAACTAATATATTTTATCCCTAACCACTGTTTCTATTTAAAAAGTATAGTAAGCCAGTGTAAAAGACTTATTTTGCCCCTCTTATTTGTAAAATCACAAATTTAATCCTAAAAAGGTACTACATAGTCCTTCTTTGAGCCCTTTTTGGGGAAACTGTATTTTGGAATAGCGTTTTTTGATAAAAGTATGGCTAAAAAATAAGGAAAAAATTTCAATTTATGTGTAAAATTATTTTATTGAAGAAATGTGTAGTTGAAAATATTTTTTTAAAAAATAAATTTTTGATAAAATAGGGCTGAAACAAGGGCATAATATAGAAAAGTATGATGTTATATTTGTCCATCATTTCAAAGCAATCCTATCTACACAGAAACTATCATTAGAGACCATATGTAATTGCCCTTAGGAGGAACAATTCAAATTAAAAACACACCTTCCCTTCCCAGCAGAAAATTCAAATGAAAAACAGAAAAACAAAAGAAATCCCTTCAAAAAGTGGCAGATCAATAAGATTCAAGCATTCAATAATGGAGATTATTGCAGTGGATCAACAAAAAATGCTAGAGATTCTGCAGTGCATTAGACACTGAATAAGCAACTTATGAGATTCACATAGAAACTAGAGAAATATTTAACAGGAAGAAAATGCTTTGCTTCTGTTGCAAAGAGACGTTTTCTCCGCCAGTGGAGTTCTAGTCCTTGCTTTAAAATCAACAGTCGATGGAGAGATCAACGATGTTTTAGGCGAATCCGACTGCTGATCACATACACGATCCTTTTCGTCCCACCTTTGTACTATCTTGTTATCGTACTTCAAAGGCAAGCACTTGCTGTTCTTGAGTGGCATCACCTTATCCTGGTTCAGATCAATAGCTTCAAAATATATGCTTAGATCGCCAAATTGGCTACCATTTTCTGTGACATTCTTGATCAAGTCAGACTCTTTAAAACGGACACAAGTGTCATCATTCGGTCCCTTTCTTACTTTGATCCTCTTGTTCTTCATCAAGCCCTTGATACTTTTCTCGTTTTCCGGCATACAAGTCTGTCCAACCTTATTCCTATGACATTTGCCATCACCAGTTTTCTGGGATTCTGAGCAAATTCCTTTCTCTGTCACATGATTAGTCCGAACCTGAGGAGCTGTCTTCGAGCTTGTATTAGTCCTATATCTTTCCAAGTAAGGATTTTTCGGCTTTTTATAAGAATCAGTTTGTCCAAGGGAAATGCTTGACAGTTCAGAGCCCAGAGAAGAGAGCTTTGTTTTTACGGTTTCTGTTAAAATCTTCTGAGTTGCTTTTCTTTTCGTTGTCCTGGTCGAACCAAGAGATGTGCTCTGCATTCCAAATTCAATATGCCTACTAGTTACATTCAATGTTAGCTAAGAAGGAAAAGTAAAATGTTAGAAAAACTAACCTCATCAAAATAACCAATCTTTGGGGATGGCATTCGCAATCCAGATGCATTGCCAGTTTTTGGTGATTCTAAACCAACATGGTGAAATTCTTCTAGAGCACGAAAACTAAATTTGACCGGGGACTTCATTTCTGGAGATTGCAAAGAATGGGACAAGTTACTGCCTGAAATTTTCTGCAAATCTGGAGCTACTTTTGCATCATTGCGCTGGAATGTGCAATATTTTGTCGTTGAAACTTTAGATTTCTGATTGGTTCTTAAGGACGACGACAATGATACAGAGGAAGAACTATTGCTCCACCTAGCAGGAGGTGTGCAAGAATAACGATCTAAGGCAGACAATGAACGAGTCGAGAAACTAGTATTTCCAATCCTTTTGCTTTGCTTCTCAGAATATTCCAGAATCTTGGAAGTTGAACGAGAAATTGACAGTTTATTCATTTTAGATTCAGTGTTCTTACTTAAAAGGCTAGAAGGAGCTCGAGGTGTTGAAACGCTGACAGATGCATAGGAAATAGGAGACCCTTTTGAAGAAGACGGCAGACAGGTAGTGGTAAGATGGGATGAACTGTGGCTAGAAGCTTTCTTCGTTGTGATTAAACTCGACCCTGTAAAAAATTGAACACACTCAGTAGTGCATTTTTGGTATGAAGCACTGAATAAGTCTCTATATATACTTCTTACCAGAAGAAGTTGTAGCATCAGATCTTCCTAATGAGTCTCTTTTTCTTGGCTTAGTCAAAATACCTTTCATCCCACTTGAAGTTACCTTGGGTGGCTTGCAAGAGCATATTGCAGCTTCTCCACTTTTAGCAGTTTTCTTGAACCATTGAGTAAATGCAGAGGGATTAGTTCTTTGTTTAACTTTAGAATTGAAACATACACATTAAAGAAGAGTCATATAGTCGAGAATAGCATTCTATACACAACACCAGCGAATGTTTAGGCATTCTATCACAACAAACCTCGTTTTTTACCTTTCTCGATCTCTTAATATCGCTGTTTTTCCTTTGAGAAGTTTGTTTAGAGGCCATGTTGACATTTTTGAATGCTGCAAAGAAACAGAAGTTACAAAATATGCTCGGAAAAGGGCGGGGAAATATCGAAAAGCAGTTGAAAGATAAGTAATCACCGCTTAATCGGGATTCTTGTAGTATAGGGGCTGAAATTGGATCGAATTCTTTATTAACAAATGACAGTTCATCGGGATCAAGAACACCTATACGACATAAT
>NC_036249.1:14412165-14440909 GCF_002742605.1 Olea europaea var. sylvestris | reverse complement strand
GATTCTTGCATTAGTCCTTTGATGTTACACAAGGGAAGTATTTATAGTGATACATGTGAAATGGGAGCCCTTGGATGAGGTGGTACGTGGCCATGTTTGATTCAAACATCTTATCTTAGGCAGGGGGCTTGACTTGCTAGATTGCTGCGCATTTATTGCTTGTGCAGAGCCTCCATGCTAGTGACAAGATTTGACCTTTATGCTTATGACAAACGTTCCATCAATCATTCGAATAAAATCTTTGTGTAGACGATCTCTTGGGAGAAGTGACCATGGAGGACGCTCCCATGTGGTTTGGAGGCTCCTGCATCAGCTTCGGGGCTTCGGCCATTTCATACAATACTTCCACTTGAGGGCTTCAGCTAATTTCAACCAGCTTCCGCATCATGGCGTCGGCCCATAGGCCTCAGCATGTGGACCTCGGTTACGATCACAGGCCTCGGTGAAAGGGCATGCCTCGGATTTAAGGCCTTCGGCCATAGCCCACCTCAGCAATATATACCGCATCGGCTGGAGTGCCATGTGGTTCGGCTTGAGTGAGCCATTGGCCCAGGTAGGTTGGCCAAGTATGACAATACGCAACAATAGTCCCCCAAGTCCAAGTATAGATATTTATGTCATGGTTGGAGTTTGAGATGTGCTGCTGTAAGCAAATGATGAAGAGACCGAGGCTGTGTTGAGGTGGAAGCTGAGGTGGTTGGGAAACCGAACCTGCGAGGCTTGTAGGCTGAATGTTGAAGTTGAAGCCGAGGTTCGATGGGAATGATTGGGCGTCGATAGTTGTGCCAATGATTTGATGTTTTATGTTTGTTTTCGAGGAAAAGTGGCTGACACGTACGACTTCCAAGGCGCCTGCTGCCGTCGAATTAAAAACACAATTATGAGGACAGCTAGAGGTTCTAGAAGCAGACGCGCAGGATGAGGTGCGTGGGAGGCACGCTTGAATCTGAGGCGTAGGTTTGAAAAACCGTTTGAATTCAACGCCTCGAATTTATTCTACAAGGGACGGCTCAGATTGACTCAGATTCGATCTGACGGCTGGGGTTCGTCCTGGACCTCTATAAAAGGTAAGAGAATCCCATTTTTTAGGACTTTTGAACATTTGCAATTTGATTCTCTCTCAAAATCTCGAACTTTCCGACGTAAAGGCTGCCTGTTCTTTGATTTTTCAGCCTGTCTCCGTTCGCATAGTGTTCTTCCCTTAGGTATTATTCGCAGAAAAGCCCTTTTTGTTGTGTTAATTTTGTGAAATGGAGTCCACCTCGGGTAGAGAGCTGGTGACCGTAGCGTCGTTAGACTATGGGGTCAGTCAGAGGGGGGATGCTGAGGCTGATACTTATGCCATGACCGAGGACCTAGTAGATTATACTGAAAAGTGGGGGGCGTCTAGGGTGCCCTTAAGTATGATGTGGAAAAGGTTAGGGGAGATCAGGGAGAGATACAGTGTCCCCCACACCATAGAAATGCTAGTACCTGAGCCAAATAAGCGTGCCTGCTATTCGAGGCTCGGATGCGTGGCATTCAGTGAATACTTGTTTAAGGCAGGTATGCGTCTTCCTCTGCACCCCTTCTTTAGGGTAGTGTTGTCATCGACCCAGGTTCTGCCAAATGGGTGGAGCCAGTTGGTCGGCTCGTACTTCCTGTGGAAGGAGGTGTCACTTGGGGATGACATGCCTCTCCATATATTCATGACCCTTTTTTAGCCCCGGATCATAGGGAAGGAGTCCAGGGGGTGGTATTACCTTACACATTGGGGGGCTCACGCACCCTTTGTGGTGGGACTGCCTTCCTCCATTAAGGGGTGGAAGGAGTTCTGGGTGCGGGGAAAATGACAGGCAGTGGAGGGGGACAAGACCCTTTCTTGCACAGTGCCGACCCAGTACTACGAAGCTCGTGAGTCTCCCAGCCCCTGCTTGTACTTCTGAATTGAACACTTAGAAAATTTCTAACTGTTGGGGCTTCCATTGCAGATTGTAGTACGAGGTTCGAGCTCAGCAGAGAAGAGTTTGAGGTGATAGATGACATCTACAAGAGGCCTCTGAAGCTCCGCCACTTTGACCATCTGATTGACAGGAGTCGCTACTTCCTGGATTTTGGACTGATGGCATCCAGAGGTATGAGGCTCCCATAGTTGTAAATTTCCTTGTCCTTTTGATTGGATACTGATGTGCTACCTGACGTTCTTATGCAGATAAATTCAAGAGGAAGGAGTACCCAGCTCCAGACATGGCTACAATTCTGAAGGCCACCACCACCGTCAAAGCTAGGGCCTTGAAGCCGGGGTCTAGTGGGGCTAAGGAGGTCCGAGGTAGGGTGGAACGCCTTTCCAAGGATAGTACTCCAAAGGCTTCTGAAGAGGGAGCTTCCCAAAGGCAAGAGAGGCCAAAAGAGCCTCGGGGGAAAGAAAAGGTCCCAGAGGAGGCGAAGAGGAGGAAGCTGGTGCACGTTACTAGCTCGTCCGGGAAATTTAGGACATCAGTGTCCCACGAGGCCAAATCAACAGGTGAGCCAAAGCTGCTCGCATCCACCTCCAAAGCCATCAAGTTAGAAATGGTCAGAGAGGCTGAGGCTGAGGAGGTTGCGAGGAGGGCTACTGAGGCTGTCGAGGAGGAGGCAGCTAAACAAAAGCTTGTTCGGGAAAAGGGGAAGTCTCCAAGTTTCCTAGCTGGAAGGGAGGAGACCTTGGCCCCAGCCTTGGTGGAGGCTCTTCCCCAGGAGGTCTGAAGCACCACAAAGAACTTTTATCGATTTTGGACGGACAGGTGGCAGCTGCATGCCTCCTCCTGCGATGCCACCGACCTGACGAGGGCTTTGGTGAGCCAAAGCATCAGAACTTTTGGCCTCACTCTTGAATACAGGGAGGTCCTGAGTGATTTTCAGACAAGGACCCAGTCTTCAGAGGAGAAGACGGCTTCCCTTGCAGAGGAATTGAAGGCAGCTAGAGCCGAGGCAGAAGAAGTCAGGGCCCAAAAACTTGAAGAAATGGCCAAGCTTGAGTCTGTCTTAACCCAGATTGAGGCCTTGAAGAAGGAAGTCCATGAGTCACAGTGCAAGGTGGCCTCCCTTACAAAGAAGGTGGAGGTTTCCAATGAGCACCAGAAGTTGACCGCCGTGGCCCTGGAAAAGGCAAATCTCTCTTTGATGGGTGCCCAAGAAGCTTACCATTTCTTGGAAACCCAAATCAAGTGGTATGTGGATGATGCATCCCATGCCAGAGAGGAGGTTCAACAGGCGAGGGAAGAGGCGGTGCGAGAGTACACTGCCAACTTCCATAACACAGAAGAGTATAAGAGCTTAAGTGCTTACTGAAGAAACTTTGCCTATGCTGAGGTGATGGAGCGGCAGAGGAACTGTATCCCAATTTGGATCTGACTTAACTCAGGTCTGAATTCGTGGATGAGGTACCTCAGACCCCTGCTGAGGAAGTGCAGGGTAATGAAGCAGCTGAGGTAGGGAAGACAAATGCCGATGCTTAAGCTGTCGAAACCCCAAGTACAGAAGCTCCTCCCCCATCTACCCAAGCTTAGATTAGTTTTCTTTTCAGTTTTTTTCGAATGTAATGGCATGAGGCTTACTTTTGTAATCCTTTTTAATGATCAGTATAATGCCTATTTCATTCTTTGTTGTTTCTTTATCAAAGTGTACGCACCTCGTTAAGCAAATGAACTTAAAGGTTGACAGAAGCACCAGCTAAATAACTCTAACTTGGTACCTTAACTTCAATTACTTTAAACAACTAGATTGTACGACTGTACGAACATCGGACTTAAGCAAATGAACTTTACTTAAGCATAATATTTGTATGAGCCTTGAATTTAAGCGAATGAACAACTGAATGAGCCTTGGATTTAAGCGAATGAACACTGAATGAGCCTCGGACCTAAGTGAGCCTCAATGTGTGTGAGGTGGCTTCTCTCATTGGCGTTCAGCCTGTGTTAGCGCTTCGGAGTTCAAGCGAGGTGGACAAGGCGAGCCTCTCTCCGAGGTGATGACGTATCCCAGACATGGTGGATGGTGCAACCATGTTGAGGCTTTCCTCTTGGCATTTTGTCTGGCAAAGGGAGGCACGTGCTAGCGCCTTGGAGTTCAAGCGAGGTGGCCCAGAGGTGGGACGTGAGCCTCTCCTCCGAGGTGACGACGCATCCCAAACATGGTGGACGATGCAGCCATGTTGAGGCTTTTCCCCTTGGTGTTTTGTCTGGCCAAAGGGAGGCATGTGCTAGAGCCTCGGAGTTCAAGCGAGGTAGCCCAGAGGTGGGACACGAGCCTCTCCTCCGAGGTGACGACGCATCCTAGACATGGTGGATGGTGCAGCCATGTTGAGGCTTCTCCCCTTGGCGTTTTGTCTGGCCAAAGGGAGGCATGTGCTAGAGCCTCGGAGTTCAAGCGAGGTGGCCCAGAGGTGGGACGCGAGCCTCTCCTCCGAGGTGACGACGTATCCCAGACATGGTGGATGGTGCAGCCATGTTGAGGCTTCTCTCCTCGACGTTTTGTCTGGCTAAAGGGAGACATGTGCTAGAGCCTCGGAGTTCAAGCGAGGTGGCCCAAAGGTGGGACGCGAGCCTCTCCTCCGAGGTGACGACGCATCCCAGACATGGTGGATGGTGCAGCTATGTTGAGGCTTCTCCCCTTGACGTTTTGTCTGGCCAAAGGGAGGCATGTGGTAGAGTCTCGAAGTTCAAGCGAGGTGGCCCAGAGGTGGGACGCGAGCCTCTCCTCCGAGGTGACGATGTATCCCAGACATGGTGGATGGTGCAGCCATGTTGAGGCTTCTCCCATTGGTATTTTGTCTGGCCAAAGGGAGGCATGTGCTAGCGCCTCGAGTTCAAGCGAGATGGCCCAGAGGTGGGATGTGAGCCTTTCCTTTGAGGTGTCGAGGTAGTGCAACACGTTAATTTAATCACTGAATTTTATTGAACCATAGAAATGTTACAAAGGCTGGGAAAGGTTGTCCTGCAAAATAGTACATTCATTGGTAATAGATTATGAGGTGTTCAATGTTCCATGGACGGGGTTGTACCTTGCCGTTCATGTCTTCAATCCAGTAAGTCTCAGGTCGAACTTCTTCTCTGATTTTGTATGGACCTTCCCAATTTGGGCCTAGGGAACCGGAACCAGGTTCTTTTGAGGACAGGAAGACCCTCCTGAGTACAAGGTCGTTGATTCGGAATGACCTCTTCTTGACTTTCGAGTTGAAGTACCTTGTCATCTTTCTTTGATATGTGTCGAACTTCAATTGGGAGTCATCTCTCTTTCTTCGATGAAGTCGAGGTCGAGCCTCCAAAGCTCATCGTTAGTTATCTCGTTGAAGTGCAGACATCTTGGGGATGGAAGTCCGACCTCCACGGGGCTCATCGCCTCAGTTCCAAATGCCATGAGGAAGGGCGTTTCTCCTGTTGGGGTCCTGGTGGTGGTTCGGATCACCCAAAGGATTTGGGGCAGTTTATCAACCCAGGCCCTTTTTGATACATCAAGCTTTCTTTTCAAGACGTGCTTGATCGTCTTGTTCACGGCCTCAACTTGGCCATTTGCTTGTGGGTGGTGAGGTGTGAAAAAGTGCTTCTTTATGCCGAGCTCTTCGCATAATTCTCTAACCTTCTTGTTGTCAAACTGTTTGCCATTGTCCGAGACAATTGAGTGGGGAATTCCGAACCGGCAAATAATATTTTTCCATAAGAACTTGGAGGTGTTGGCTTCAGTGATTTTTGCTAGTGGTTCGACGTCGACCTACTTTGTGAAGTAATCAATAGCCACAATTGCAAAACTTGCCCCTCCTCTACCTTTAGGTAGGGGACCTATGAGGTCCACACCCCATTTTGAGAAAGGCCAGGGGCTAGAGACGGCGATCAAATCCTGCGATGGTTGTCTCTGCACCAGAGAGAAGCGCTGGCATTTATCGCATTTTCGTACAAACTCGAGGGTGTCCCTTTTTAGGGTAGGCCAGTAGTATCCCTGCCTCAATATTTTTTGTGCCAGAGATAGACCTTCGGAGTGGTTGCCGCACACACCCTCGTGGACTTCCCTCAATATGTAGGTAGCCTCTTTTCCTCCGAGGCATTGTAGGAGTGGGGAGGAGAAGCTCCTCTTGTAGAGAATGTCATCAATGAGGAGAAAGTGAGCTGACCTCCTTGTTAGCTTGTAAGCCTCATTCTTGTTAGTTGGCAGTACTTGGTCTTTAAGGTATGCTATGATTAGCTGCATCCGAGTGGGAGTCCCAACGATCCACATTACAGTTGGGGCCTCGATCAAAGGTAGGATGAGGTGCTCAATAGGTACTACTGTGAGTAGCTCTGAGTCCTTGCTGCTAGCTAGCTTCGAGAGTGTATCCGCATGGGCATTTTTGATGCGGGGGATCTGGATCAACTCGAACTTTTCGAAGGATGGGATGAGGTTCATCACCATTTTTAGATAGGAGGCCATCGTTTTGTCTTTGGCTGAGAAGTTACCATTGACCTAGCTAACAACTAGCTGGGAGTCACTACTGATGAGTAGCCTCTTTACTTGCATTTCGGTGGCCAGCCTGAGGCCCGCAAGAAGTGCCTCATATTTTGCTGCGTTATTGGTAGCTTTGAATCCGAACCTCATCGCCGAGGTGAGTTTGTGACCTTCGGGGCTGATGAAGACAACCCTAGCGCCGGAGCCAACATCCCCAGCTGACCCATCAACGAAAAGATTCCACGTGGAGGGTTCAGCAGGTTCCATGATTTCATCCACCTCGGGTAGGTTGGCGAATTCAGCCACAAAGTCAGCTAAGACTTGCCCTTTTATGGCTGCCCTAGCCTTGAACACAAGGTGAAATTCACTGAGTTCCACCATCCATTTCAATAACCTTCCTGAGGCGTCGAGCTTTTGGAGTACCTACCTTAGGGGAAAATTTGTCAGTATATGGATGGTGTGAGCTTGGAAGCAGGGTTTCAATTTCCTAGAGGCCGTGATCAAAGCCAAAGCGAGTTTCTCCATATCGGGGTAACGAGTTTCTGACGATAGGAGCGCTTTACTTGTGTAGTATGCGGGGAGTTGGATAGACCCGTCTTCCCGTATCAGAACCGAGCTGATGGCCTTATTGGAGACGACCAAATATAGTTGTAGGATATCACCGGGTTTAGGTTTGGAGAGGAGGGGGCTTGTCCCAAGTGCCTTTTTAAGCATTGGAAGGCCTCTTCACATTCCTTAGTCTACTGGAATTTCTTCCCGGCCTTCAGTACTTTGAAAAATGGGAGGCATTTGTCTGTAGCTTTGGAAACGAAGCGGCTAAGTGCGGCCACTCTCCCAGTAAGACTTTGTACCTCCTTTGGCTTTTGGGGGGGCCTCATTTTGCATAGAGCCTCAATCTTTTCGGGGTTGGCCTCAATTTCTCATTGGTTGACCATGTACCCCAAGAATTTGCTAGAAGCTACCCCAAAGGCGCACTTGAGGGGGTTTAGTCTCATCCTATACCTTCTTAGGATTTGGAAAGTGTTGTTGAGGTGCGTCATGTGGTCCTCGGCCTCCAAACTTTTTACTAGCATGTCGTCTACGTAGACCTCCATTGTTTTGCCAATGAGGTCCATAAACATCTTGTTTACGAGTCTTTGGTAGGTTGCTCCGACGTTTTTCAACCCAAAGGGTATCATTCTATAACAATAGAGGCCCCGGTCCATGATAAGAGAGGTGTGCTATTCATCGGTCGGGTGCATGGGGATTTGGTTGTAGCCGGAGTACGTATCCATGAAACTCAACAACTCGTGCCCAGCCATGGAGTCTACTAGTTGGTTAATCCTTGGGAGTGGAAAGCTGTCTTTCGGGCAAGCTCTATTGAGGTTAGTGAAGTCGATGCACACCCTCCACTTGTCATTGTGTTTCTTTACCAAAATCGGGTTGGAGACCCACTTCGGGTAGGTTGCCTCCCTGATGAAGCCATTTTGGATGAGCTTCTGAACTTCTTCCTTTAGGGCCTCATACCTCTCAGGATTGAGGGCTCTCCTTTTTTGTCTATGTGGGGCAACCTTAGGATCGATTTTTAGGTGGTGGCAGCTGACCTTGGGGTCTATGCCTACCATGTCCTCATGTTTCTAGGCAAAGACATCAAGATTCTTGCTCAGGAAATCCTTAATCTTTTCCTTCAGGATGTTGGATGGGATTTGCCTACCTTCAGCACCTTTGATGGGTCTCGGGGGTCTACCGAGAAGCTCTCAAGTTCCTCTACTGGGGATGCCTGAGGCTCGTGTTCCATGATGAGGGGATCAATCTCATCGATGACCAGCATCTCCGAATTAGGTGGTGCATCGATCATATCAACATCTTCTTGTTCGGTGGGAGCATCACCTAGGACGTCAGCCATGACCACGTCAGCTATGATTACATGGATGTCCGGGGGCTCTACCTTCTTGATGGAGCTTAGATAGCATTCTCTCGAGCCTCTTTCGTCGCCTCTCACTGTTGCCACCCCATTTTCTGTTGGAAATTTCATGCATAAGTGGTGGATGGAGGTGACTGCTCCCAGTTCCTTTAGAGCTGGTCTGCCCAACACCCCATGGTAGGCCGATCGGCTGTTGACAATGAGGAACTCCATGAAGTTCATCATTGTTCATGGGGATTCTCCCATCTCCACTGCTAGTGTTATCTTTCCCCTCGGAATGATGCTATCTCCGGTAAATCCATACAATAGAGTGGTGTGGGCGTCAGCTGATGATCCAATATCATTTTATCAAAGGCGGATCCGAATAGAATGTTGACGGAGCTGTCATTGTCAACTAACATTCGTTTGAGCCCATTCCTGGCTATGACAGCCCTCACCACAAGTGCATCGCAATGGGGGTTGAACTCCCTCTGCGTCTTCCTGGGTAAATACAATAGGTGGAACCCGATTTCTTTGGGAGCTGCTACCCACAATGTAGCTTGTCAAAGGGGGGTGTTTAGCCTCCCGAGCATAGTTCCTTTTGGCATTTCGTGTTTCACCGCTAACATACGGACCTCCAAATATGATATCCATCTCGTGGATAGGAGCTTTATCTCGAGCTTGTCGGTTTCTTTGGTGCCTACGCCCTTCCCTGGGCCTCTCCGCATCATGCTCCCTTTGCCATGGGGATACATTCTTTTGAAGGGGAGCAGCCTCCTCACGCCCACGTCGGTTGTCGTGCCTGGGCGGGGGCCTGTTCTCATAGGGCTAATCATTCTATCTCTAACGGGTTCCTGCCGGGAACGTTGTGCATAATCTCTACAATCCGCTGTGTCATGCCCGTAGGACCTGTGGTGTACACAATATCTTGGGGGGTTTTGATTTGACCTATTTCTAGGTCTAGAACCTCGACCTTGGCCTCTCCTCGACGGGGTATCTCCTGGGCCCCCATCTGATGGGGGTCAGTAATTGGGTTGACATCTTCATATGCCAAGGTGGGAACCGCATTCAAAGTGGTGGTGGCAAGTGCTTGACCAGAGTCCTCATTTTCGGCCTGGTTCATTTGGTAGCCCATCAGGTGGGAGGTTGGGTCTCTATCCCGCTGTCTTTGAGGAGGTGGGAGGCCTCTACTTACCCTGTTCCTATGCTCAATCAATTTTTCGTCAATGATCTCCCTTCTCATCATTTCGAGTAGGGCGTCGGGGTCTTGATTCTGTACGTCTCTCCAGAATAAGGTATTCATGTTCAGACCTCCCCTTAACGCGGATAGTGTCTCTCGGTTGGTGACTTGTACGCAGTACGTCATCTCATTGGTGAAGCGTGATAAGAAGCTCTTTAGGGACTCCCCATGTGCTTGCCTCATGTCCTGGAGACGTTGGATGGGCGCCTCTCCTTCTTTGCTCACCGCGAACCTCTTTAAGAATGTTGTCTTGAACTCGAGCCAGCTTCTAATGCTCCCGAGTGGCAATCTGCTATACCAAATTTCAACCGCTCCACTAAGCGTTAAATGGAAGGCTCTGCACTTCACAGTTGGGGTGGCGCCCCTTAGGCTCATATGAGTTTAATAAGCATTCAGATGTTTCTTCGGGTCGTCTCTTTCGTCATACTTTGGTATTTTTGGCATAACATAGTGGCTCCGGACCTAGGCATTCCTTAGTTCCCTTGAGAATGGTAGATTCTCATCGTCATCGTCCAAGTCGCAGGACCTCTGCTGTTCATCAGAGTCGTACTCATCAGCCTTATGCCCTGGTTGTTGGTGAGAGGTCCCGGGGCGATCCCTAGCTTCTTCTTCCCTCCTTTGTTGCCTATTTCTAGGCGGAGCAACACGGGGGGTATTTTCATGCCTTCTCTCCGCCTGCTGGGGCATTGTAGGTGGAGGAGGCGGCCTTGTCCAAGGCTGTTGAGCCTACTGTTGCCTGAGCCTCGGTTCGGCGGGGCTGATTCTGTCAAAAACACTTCCTGCCCTCCTATGTCTTGGATCTTGCTCATACGAAGGTAGGAAATTATCATGGCTCATTTGGACCTCGGTGGGTCGACCAGAAGCGTAATTGGAGGAAACATCAACTTCCACTTCCCTTTCAAATGGGCTTCCACCTCAGCCATAGTCTGGCATAACAGCTCTATGACTTTGAACTTCATCCTCTTGCTGGTAGTGCCCTTGGGGGGCATATGGAGAAATGGGGAAGCCTCCCTGACCCTGCATTTGGGCCATAAACTCCCTCATAGCCAAGTTTTGGCTAGCAATATCCCTCATGTTGGCTGCCATGGCGGCCATTTCTCTTGATAGTTGTGCCGTCGCACGCATCCCACCTCTTCTTTGGTAGTGGTGGAGTCTTTGCCGAGCTGCTGGGGCAGCGGGCTGAGGAGGCACGTTCGTGTTTTCTCTTACCCTCTTGGGGGGAGTATCTTCATTGGAGCTCATTTTCTTTTGTCAGACTTTAGATTTCACTAAGTAATGGGGCTTCCTCTTGTTCTTTTCCAAGAACAAATCCTTTTTCAAGGGGGATTGCGCAAATGTCCTTTCAGTAAGCTTTTACCACAAGGTTGCTCATGGTTATGGTATGGTTTCCCACAGACGGCACCAATCTGTTGAACCCAAAATGTGTTGCCAATAGATGCTGGTCCCACCCGCACACACGTGGACGAATGTCCAACACGCCATGACACGTGGACGGTCTACAACGAGCGGTTCAAAGGGCGTGGGAGTAGCCCAACGACGCGGGACGGTGACGTTCGGAATCCGGCGGGTTATTCGTGATCCGATTGTATAATGATTACCGACCGGTATTCGTAAATGTATATGTAAATGTGTATAAACTCGATTTGTGTATTGCAAGTAAAGGAGAGAGAGAGAGTTAAGTAAAGTGTAGTTCTTTATATTGATTTTTGCATTAGTCCTTTGATGTTACACAAGGAAAGTATTTATATTGATACATATGAAATGGGAGCTCTTGGATGAGGTGGCATGTGATCTCATATCTTTGATTCAAACATCTTATCCTAGACAGGGGGCTTGACTTGCTAGCTTGCTGCGCATTTATTGCTTGTGCGGAGCCTCCATGCTAGTGACAAGATTTGACCTTTATACTTATGACAAACGTTCCATCAATCATTCGAATAAGATCTTTGTGTAGACGATCTCTTGGGAGAAGTGACCATGGAGGACGCTCCCATGTGGTTCGGAGCTTCGGTCATTTCATACAATACTTTCACTTGAGGGCTTCAGCTAACTTCAACCAGCTTCCGCATCATGGCGTCGGCCCATAGGCCTCAGCATGTGGACTTCGGCTACGATCACAGGCCTCGGTGAAAGGGTATGCCTCGGATTGAAGGGCTTCGGCCATAGTCCAGCTCAACAATATATACCGCCTCGATTGGAGTGCCACGTGGTTCGGCCTGAGTGGGCCATTGGCCCAAATAGATTGGCCAAGTATGACAATACGCAACAATATGTTAATTGTCTACCGTAAGTAAATGCATGACATGGGTTTCACATAATTACAAATTTACAACAATTAACTTATGACAAGAAATAGATTGGCATGATGCATAAGTGGGGTTATTTTATTTTATTATTTTTATTTTTCTTGTCTCGGGGGACAAAGAGTGCACTTGAGATTAATATAATTTTGATTCAGTGGCTGGGAATGAGATTGTAAAATTTTAATGGTAATGTAATCTAATAGGCCTACAACAGTGTAATGGAAAAAAGAAAAAAAAAAATTGGGATAATTGCAGCAAAAGTTTCAAATCTTCAAAATATTAGCAAGCTTTTTTCTTAATCTTTTAATTATTGTAGTCGTCTCCTCTGATCTTTCTGATCGTGGCATTCCAAATCCTTTTACATGGTTTCCATTCATTTTTTGGTCAGTTGACCCACAAATTAAATTTGACCATATATATTTTATATTTTAAAAGGGGACAAAAAGTGATTGTTTATTAAAATAAGTTTTAATTAAATAGAAAACAAAAAAAAAAAGAGCAGGCTCCATGTTCATATCCTTTACCTTAGGGGCGAACGCGGTTCGATTTGGATAGTTTGTACTATATTTTCAACTCAAACCATTTTATACGGTTTGAAATTTTTTCAAACCAAAGCAAACCATTTTATTTTTCAAACCAAGTCAAGCCAAATCAAACCATAATTTACCGTTTGGTTCGGTTTTAATTTGCGATTTACCTTTCGACATTATAATAATGTATTTAATATAAGTTAAATATAAGGTTAAATAAGAACTAATAATATTAAATGTTAAATTATATTAATATTTACCATGAAACCCATGAATAAATTATTTTCAAAGTTGGTTGCTAAAAGATGTTAATAGAAAAAATACATATTTCTTCATTTTTATTTATCTTTTCTTGTTTGACATTCATATTCATATAACGATTGGTAAATGTGGAGTTATATTTTGTTATTATAGTTTGGTTAAAACTCCTTTCGTTTTGCTACTGAGATATTAAATAAGGATTGAACATGATATGTTTAAATGTACAAAGATGAATAAAGTTTCAACTTATTGGGAATTGACGAATTTCATCCTCTAACTACTTTACGAAAGTAGAAGATAGTAGTACTAGTTAGAGAACTTTAACATTTTCATACAATTAATACGCTCCGTCCATCATTCTTTCCATATCACAAATAAGTTTATTAATCATCTAGACACACAAACAATCATTTTTCTATGTAAACCACAACTCACAAGTGTATAATAAGTTCCAAATTAAAAAAATAAAAGAAATAACAATGGGAAATTGATTTGAATAAAAATCTAATAATTATCGAAAGAGGAGAGATAGAGACGATTCAAGTAGAGATTAGTAGACTAACAAGTAAAGGCAACTGGAGATTCGTTCAACAGTGGAAAACAATCGTCAAATGTTAGGAAATGAGAGTTTATGTTTGGGTTTCTGAAACTTTGGACGTGATTTGCTGACATAGTTTTGTTGAATTATAATTTGGATTGTTGTGTGTGTGTGTGAACATATATTGGGAATTTATTGAATTATATGCCAATAATGATGAACTTAATTTACTTTCTATGATTATTTAGTAGATTGGTTATAATTTGCATTGCTAAATTGGTATTTTTTTCAAAAGAGAAAACTAAAAGTTTTTTAAGTTAATAAAATTTATTTTTTATTAAAATTTGAAAATGATTCAGTTCGATTTTGTACGATTTTTGAAAATTAAAACCTAAACCAAACCATTTTGAAATGGTTTGGTTTGACTTGAGGGAAAAGAAATCACGGGTCCACGTGGATTTGAACCAATGATTTCGATTCGATTTGCGGTTTCACGATTTTTTTTGTCCAACCCTACCCTACCTTATTCCCATTTCTTGAACCAAGCCAAACCAAATCATCATCTTCAATAGTCACCACTACTTGTTGTTGTCATTGTCGTTGGCTTTCCTAGCCATTTCATCTTCTTCCCCAACCCCATCCTCCACCAATCCTCAACCCCATCAACTCCAATCCTCTGTCCTCATAGTCTCTGCAATATCTTCCACTTTTGTGGTTTCTATGTATATGCTAGTTTATTTTCTATCTAGTTGACTAGTTCTTTATTAATTAAAGATTAATTTAATAAATAATTACTTTTTTGTCCCTTTTTAAAATATAAAATGTTAGTCAAACTTAATTTTTGGTGTCAACTGACAGAAAAATGTATGAAAACCGTCCAAAAAGGCTTGGGATGCAACAGTTGAAAAGTTAGGGATAACAAATGCAACAATTGAAAGGTTAGGGGAAAGTTTGCTGATATTTTAATGGTTTGGGGCTTTTGCTTCAACTATCACAATTTTTTTTTATTTGGAAAAATTGATTTTGACAAATTCGTAACCACCAAGCATATACATAGAAACTAATTATTACATTCTAATTAATTCACTTTAATTTTTAGAGATTGTTTTGACAATGTATTATAAAATTAAATACAAGATACGAATAAGTAAAATAAATAAGCAACAAAAGTAAAGAGTAAAAATTTAAGTGTGTATTTTATTGAGAACTAAAATCTTGTATTTATAGGATTCAAAAATGAGAGTGCAGTAAGAATCAAGGGGGTGTTTGAGAGTGCTTTTTTACTCAAAAAATTGATTTTTTAATTATTATTGCATTATTCCAGCTGTAATTTTTGACTTTTTCGCTCATAGATGACCCCCATTTTCCCTTAATAATTAAAAAATCAATTCTCAAAATTCCTATCGAACAAATCCCGAATAAATAGTTCTAAGCTATATAAGTTTATCTATGTATCAAACTTGTCTTGGCGTCATTTTTTTAAAATACATTTTTTTTTCAAAATTTATTTTCAATCACACTCGTTCATAAAATAATATTATATGCAAATGAAACTTTTTAAATTTATTTTAACAATATATTTTTCAAAAAATTACTATTTCAAAATACATTTCCTGCCAAAATTACATTGGAATGGGGTGGGGTGGAGCTCTTGTTATCTCATAGCTTTACAACAAAAACTTCAAAATTGCGGCAGGTGAAAATTCCTTTTTAGTATTTAGTCATAATCTTCAATTAGTCGTCTCCACCGTCAACTCAATCTTCAACTAGCGGCACCATCATTCCCCGACTACCCCATCTCGTAAAACCCAGTTCTCCTCACTGGACCTAGGTAAGCTAATTTTTCTCTTTCCGTTTGCCCCTCTTTCAGATTTTGTATTATAATTCTGTCATTGGTATACGTATTATTTTGATTACTTAGGAAGAAATTGAAACGGGAAAATCTTGATAGCTTTTACTATCTTGGGATTCAATGCAGAAACAGAACACCAAGATTTCTGTGTAAACCCAACGGAAGAGATGGGTTCATCTTTTCAAGGCCTAAATAAAACAGGAAAGACGGTGTACAGGGACATTCTGAAAGCAGTCAGGAAACACATAGGAAGAGAAGAGCATAAATCCCATTTCACCGATTTCATCAAGCAAGAATTCAGGAATAATATCAATTCAGAGAAGCCACAAAAATTGAAGCTTGCCTATGATTACACAGTCTATCTCAACAGTGTCCATCACCACAAGGTATTATTGTACTACTATACAAATTTTTCAAGATATCGATTTTCTTTTAAACATATTGATGCTACATTTCTATACCTGTAGAAAATTGGTAGATGATTTTAAAGATCCGGGTTCTGATTAAATGTAGAGAAATAAGATTTAATAAAGCAGTTTCAGCGAGCTATGTCCAGAATTTCAAGCATATAGTATGGTGGATAGTGTTGTATGTTATGCTGTAAACAGTATATGCTTGACTCAACAGAATGAATTTGAACCAAATGAAATGTAATCCACCCTTTTCTTTCAGATAAAGAGTTATGCAACAGAAGTGGTAAATCAAGGTAAGGTAGTTGACCAAATAGGATCACCGAGTTCATATTGAACCTATACACCTCTCGCTTAATTTGCTTCCTTGATTAGCATGAATGCTGCTCTAGTGTTATCATTCCCATGAAAATATGCCAGGCTAAGCCTCTTTCTGATCACCTTTTTTGTGTACCTATGCATATGTTCAAGACATGCAGATACCAAAGAGTATGTCACTAGTTTTAGAATATGGTATACAACTTTTGATGCACTTGTGTGCTGTATTGATTCATGCTTTTATCTTCCATTAACTGGTTTTCTTTTCGTATCTTTGCTACAATATTATCTATTTATATGCATGTAGGTACAGGTAACATTTCTTGATTAAAGCACACTTTTTGTGTGCTTTTTTTGTTGCGTAACCACTTCTCTAGGATGTTTTACTTCATGCTTTAATGTTTCTAGATTGATGTGGTGGCAAGAAGCCAGCTTTGCAACTGAATGGGATTATGCACTACCCCAAGCACACAACACGTGCAAATGAAAAATAGCATGTAAAGTAAAATTCTCCTGTGAATCGTCAATGAATGCTGAAATGCTTACCTTCACATTGATATCTTGCCACAATTTAATTGTTTGCAGCTTCTCTCTTATCTTTTCTTCAATAAACCTTAACCATGTTATTGTTCAAATCAAATCCACTCACTTTAATGCTACCTTATGGTTATTTATTGTGAAGAAAATGGTACGTTTTGGAAAAGTAACTACCTCTGTTGTATGTTTTTCATGCCTCTCTGATTCACAGAATATTTTCTTCTTTGACTGAAAAGTTTAGTCATTGCTACCCCCTGTCAGTAGTTCATGTTTTGCTGGACGACTCACCTGGTTCTTCCTTTCTTGAGATCTCTAGGTTCATCCTCTTCAGAAATCTTGACCCATCTGTTTTGTGCCTATTTAAATATTCTGATCTCCCTCTTTTGTATAACGTGTTAATGAAAACTAAAAGGAAGTGTGATTTTTGTTTCTTAGTTTTTCAAAAAATTACTATTTCAAAATACATTTCCTTCCAAAATTACATTGGAATGGGGTGGGGTGGAGCTCTTGTTATCTCATAGCTTTACAACAAAAACTTCAAAATTGCGGCAGGTGAAAATTCCTTTTTAGTATTTAGTCATAATCTTCAATTAGTCGTCTCCACCGTCAACTCAATCTTCAACTAGCGGCACCATCATTCCCCGACTACCCCATCTCGTAAAACCCAGTTCTCCTCACTGGACCTAGGTAAGCTAATTTTTCTCTTTCCGTTTTCCCCTCTTTCAGATTTTGTATTATAATTCTGTTATTGGTATACGTATTATTTTGATTACTTAGGAAGAAATTGAAACGGGAAAATCTTGATAGCTTTTACTATCTTGGGATTCAATGCAGAAACAGAACACCAAGATTTCTGTGTAAACCCAACGGAAGAGATGGGTTCATCTTTTCAAGGCCTAAATAAAACAGGAAAGACGGTGTACAGGGACATTCTGAAAGCAGTCAGGAAACACATAGGAAGAGAAGAGCATAAATCCCATTTCACCGATTTCATCAAGCAAGAATTCAGGAATAATATCAATTCAGAGAAGCCACAAAAATTGAAGCTTGCCTATGATTACACAGTCTATCTCAACAGTGTCCATCACCACAAGGTATTATTGTACTACTATACAAATTTTTCAAGATATCGATTTTCTTTTAAACATATTGATGCTACATTTCTATACCTGTAGAAAATTGGTAGATGATTTTAAAGATCCGGGTTCTGATTAAATGTAGAGAAATAAGATTTAATAAAGCAGTTTCAGCGAGCTATGTCCAGAATTTCAAGCATATAGTATGGTGGATAGTGTTGTATGTTATGCTGTAAACAGTATATGCTTGACTCAACAGAATGAATTTGAACCAAATGAAATGTAATCCACCCTTTTCTTTCAGATAAAGAGTTATGCAACAGAAGTGGTAAATCAAGGTAAGGTAGTTGACCAAATAGGATCACCGAGTTCATATTGAACCTATACACCTCTCGCTTAATTTGCTTCCTTGATTAGCATGAATGCTGCTCTAGTGTTATCATTCCCATGAAAATATGCCAGGCTAAGCCTCTTTCTGATCACCTTTTTTGTGTACCTATGCATATGTTCAAGACATGCAGATACCAAAGAGTATGTCACTAGTTTTAGAATATGGTATACAACTTTTGATGCACTTGTGTGCTGTATTGATTCATGCTTTTATCTTCCATTAACTGGTTTTCTTTTCGTATCTTTGCTACAATATTATCTATTTATATGCATGTAGGTACAGGTAACATTTCTTGATTAAAGCACACTTTTTGTGTGCTTTTTTTGTTGCGTAACCACTTCTCTAGGATGTTTTACTTCATGCTTTAATGTTTCTAGATTGATGTGGTGGCAAGAAGCCAGCTTTGCAACTGAATGGGATTATGCACTACCCCAAGCACACAACACGTGCAAATGAAAAATAGCATGTAAAGTAAAATTCTCCTGTGAATCGTCAATGAATGCTGAAATGCTTACCTTCACATTGATATCTTGCCACAATTTAATTGTTTGCAGCTTCTCTCTTATCTTTTCTTCAATAAACCTTAACCATGTTATTGTTCAAATCAAATCCACTCACTTTAATGCTACCTTATGGTTATTTATTGTGAAGAAAATGGTACGTTTTGGAAAAGTAACTACCTCTGTTGTATGCTTTTCATGCCTCTCTGATTCACAGAATTTTTTCTTCTTTGACTGAAAAGTTTAGTCATTGCTACCCCCTGTCAGTAGTTCATGTTTTGCTGGACGACTCACCTGGTTCTTCCTTTCTTGAGATCTCTAGGTTCATCCTCTTCAGAAATCTTGACCCATCTGTTTTGTGCCTATTTAAATATTCTGATCTCCCTCTTTTGTATAACGTGTTAATGAAAACTAAAAGGAAGTGTGATGTTTGTTTCTTAAAATTATCTGCTGTGAAGATGTTAAATTCTTAGTGTTTTTGTTATTCATCAAAAAAATATTTTATGTAAAGTTCAAATTAAACTGTTACAGACCTCAGAAAGATACTACATTATTGACTGAGATACGTTGTTTTGATGGGATGGGGTGGGAGTTGGGGGTGGGGTGGGGCTGTCCACTCAGGCAAAATCCTGGCCCCACCACTGACTTCTGCTTTCCAAGGAGTTCTCAATCTGTGCCTACTGTTGTCATTTTTATACTTGGTACATGCACATAGGTTTCCCGCTTTTGATTTGTTTGAAAATAGTGCTCAGTCAACTGACAATATTTAATGTACATTGTAAACATATGTATGAATTTCATTCTTTTGTGTCATGTCTCTTAGAAATGACGACAACTCTTTTCTGTCTCTTGGACCGTCTTTTGAATCAATTGACTTGATTTCAAATGTTTAATCATGATACATTGTTCGAATATGCGGATTTGGGAACATTTATCTAGAAAAATCTTTATAGTAAACTCAAAATGTTAACACTGCTCATAACATTTTCTGAATTGTGATACTGGAAACGAGTTATGTTTCAAAATTTGATTTTATGTCATGGTGGTTGTGCAGGATCTACTGTTTTCATACAACATTGCAGTGGATAGATCTGATGAGATGAAAAGAATACTTGGAAAATCAGCCGCAAGTGTGGGTCTCAGGCTTCCCGATGTCTATCAGTCTTAATAATCAGTAAGTTATCATCTTCTCGCCATATTGGATTATTTTTTTATTTGATTATCAAGCATTAACGTACGAGGCTGGTTCAGTACTAAATAAAAGTTTCTGCTTGGAGGAAAGAATTTTAATTTCCATTAATATTCATTATCTTTTGATAGGGATGTGTGGTGTGAACCATGTTAAAGAGCAAACTTTCGTCGAAACAACTGCGTACTTTACCTAGGAAATTGCTTGTTAGTCGTTTCCTAATTACACGATCAAGTCGGCAAGAGGATTTGCCCCATTAGCTACATTTGTTATGAAGCAACCAAGCTACCCGAATGAAATTTTCCAACATTATTTTCTTAATTTTGATCTTGCTCATGATTGTGCATATAAAAGCTCTTTGTTATGTCGGCTAATCTGCGATTATACCACTTTTTTGCATTTGTATGCTGCTAAACTATGTGTACATATGTGTACATAAATGTGAAATGCATTTACTTCAGAGGACGGACTGCAATTTTAGGGTCACAAATATGTAGAAATAGTGAAGGAAGGTGTGTAAATATATTAAAAATTATTCTAAAACTGTGCTTAAAGAAGAAGTTTTATTTGCATGATGTATTAATGCAGAAGCACGACTCTGTCTTACTGGGTTCATTTTCTTTGTCAATCAATCAATTTAAACTTTATTGCAGGAATTGAATTTCGCGGCAACGTTGTCAAGGGATCAGTGTGAGTTTACAGGGTATGGTGGTTTATCTAGTAACAGGTTATTGGCATGGCATTTTTACAATGAACTAAAATTCAACAATACTTTGAGATATAAAGGGCAGATGAATTTTGTGCCGTATCTCGACTTTGCTCAAATAAATTTTCTGAATAATGTTCCATGTCTACTCTGATCAATCTTCTGCCACTTAGAACTTTATTGGCTGTTCACGATTTCATTCTTTATTGTGTCTAGTGTCAAAATAGCATCTAGTTTCTCGTTGGCTGAAAGCAGTGACTCGCATGATTACGTGCATGAGAAACAACCTTTGACTGGACATGACACTTTTCTGCAAGTTTTCCTGGCTTCCATGTCTTGTATTTGTAGTTCGTTGGCCAAAAGGGTAATGCTTGGGAGAAAGAACCAACACTCGATCTCTGGAATGTTTTATGGCTGTAATTAGAGGTGTCAACCTTCGCAACCGATTGAAAGTTTATTCCAACTCGAATTGATTGAGTAATGGGGAAAAGGGGCATGAGCAATTGACTAGGGAGGATGACAATGAATTATCGTTCCAGACAGTGACGGAGGATGGTGTACATATCCTGAACAGTTCCTGTACATATAGATCTTAGCGGCAGCTGTGATCGCTGTAGCTAGTTGGACAGCAGGAGTTAGAATGGAAAGATATCGCTTTGCATAGAATCCAAGCCGAACTGTACAAATTTCATAGGTCAATATCTGCTCAGTCCCCATTAGCAGCTTCAGCTCTGATTCGGCACCCCTAGGGGTTAAAGGGGGTTGTGAGGATCTCGCGAATGGGCTTGGCTTGGACAAATGCCCGGAAACCCCTAATCGCCCAAGCGCTATACCCACCCATGGAAGAAGCGAGGACGGGAATCTTGTACTGATTAAGCGCCTGTAGTTATAACTCAATATCCTGGAGTCGAACATTTAGAAGAAATAAAAGGACACAGTAATCAGCTGCTCGTAAATATGCTTAGGGGTTGGCATTGTTGTTGTTCTTCAACAATAGTTAACTTTTCATTCCAAAAGCTGCTCGTAAATATGCTTAGGGGTTGGCATTGTTGTTGTTCTTCAACAATAGTTAACTTTTCATTCCAAAAGCAAAAGAGCATTGATACATCCTTACAGCATAGGAAAAATTTGCTGGCCATTAACAAACCACCAACTCACTCTTCACAGAAGCATTGTCTTTCTCATATTCTCGTCCGGTTTTTAACAATTAGAAGTAGGCCCTCTACTCGTCCAGCAGAAATACCACTTTATTCTTCTTGACGAAGTCGTGGACTGTATGATCTACCACCTGCACATAAAGGCAAAAGGAACAAAGTTACATCCATGATTTAGGGACACTTGCATATAGCAAAAATGAACAGATACATGTTGAGACATTAAACCAAATAACTAATAAGCCTCTTAGAGATTTTTCGAATAAAGGTCATTGCTTAGTACTGTACCAATCCATAATCCGGATAAGGCTTATTTGAATGTACATATACACTTCTTGAAGATAATGGCAAGTCGACTCTTTTGGCAATCCTCTTTATACCATATGATCACAGCCACTGTCAGTTTCATGGGTACAACACTAAAACTCAACCCCCTTTTATCACTCAAAATTAGAATCGCCTGAGTAACTTACTTGCCAGATGACGCAATGCGGTTTGGACGTTTATGGGGATTTAGAGCTTTGTATTACTAACTGTTACTCAGAATGGATGTGTCTTTTTCAAAAGCCATTGTTTGATATCCCAGGAAACACCTCAAAACTGGATGACTTATGTTGTACCATGGAAACCCCCACAGATGAGCATATCAAGAAATTATGAATGAAAGCCAGGACCCAGCATTGGTCGTGCTATCACTGAAATTTGCAATGTCACCTAAACTATTTCTGTTACATTTATAGTTCTGAAAATAACACGATGAATCAGATGTCCTTATGCACTCATCATACTAAGATTTCGATTTTGGTTCATACACAAATATATCACATTTAGTATTAGTATTTTTCATTTATCTCCTCAAGTGAAACATAAAATGATGGGACTATAATTTCATACACCTTTTCGTACCACTTCAACAAGAAACAGATACTTCGAATGCTCAAGCACTGAAGGTTCCAAACTCTAAATTATATCTGGAAGGCCTAAATCATGTAGTGGGGATTGCATACAAGGAGGAATGTTAATTGCAATTATCCAGAAACAACATATAGAAATAATCCGAAAGTTCAGTATAGAGAGCAAAAGCGAAATTCAAAAGTATGCCTCATTGTCGGTTGAAGTCATATGCAAGTCAAGTCTACAACAATGGTACACTGTTCTTTCGACAAACTGTTCAAAGAGTATTTGAAGGTACAAGAAGACTTGAAAATATCAGGATTTCCAGATTTAGCACCTTATAATGACAAGGTGAAGAAACTTCATCAATCATATGATTAGTATTAAAAAAAAAAAAAAATAAAAAAATAAAAATAAAAGCCGCTAATGGATTCAGTCAAAAAGGTCTCGCAACCAAAGGTTTATCGTGTTTACAATTTTCTCAACTTTCAAAACCAAATTAAGTAACAGTACAATCATGCACAATGGTAAGAAATGCTCACATTTGTGTTGCTCAGTTCCAGATTGTAGAAGTCCATTGTCTTTTCCGTGAACAATGGCCCAGCATGCCATGTACCTCTATTCAGCTTCAAGAACTTTGGACCTGAAATTCTAAAAGCACGGATGTCATCAACAGCCGGAGGAACATAAAAGTGACCACAGTGAGATTGCACCACATCTGCACCAGTGGCGCCATTTATTTCTGTTGGATCTACAGTAGATGGCTTTCCAACTCCAAGATACCAAACATGGCCACCAATTGAACCAAGGCACTGGGTCACACTAGCATGATGTGTTATATCTGAGAACTTGAGAGCCCTATCTTCAAGATGCATAATGTAAAACCTGATAACAATGATATAAACATGCAGGTTAATTTATTCGGAGATAATGGAATCTTAATATATAAAGAGAAAATCAAATAGACTATCAACTTTTGATGATAAAAGTACCTACACATAATCTGGGGAAACAGGGGAAGAGTCTTGGATAAGACTAGTCCTAGCTAATCAAGGAAATTACAGTGCAAACAGAAGCGCACAGGATTCAGGACTGTAAAGAGAAGTGTTCTACCCAGACATGTCCCGTAAATGACCATACTACATGTTGAGATATACCTTCCAAATTGCGACTTCTCAGTTAGATTTGTCATATGCTTCCTCTAGGGACATTGAAAACATTATGTGTAAACCCACTAATTGACAAATGACAATTTAAAAGGCATAAAATCCTCAACAACATTACGGAGGAAATAAACTGGTCTTTGCGTCTTCCTCTATCAACATTTTACTGCAAAAGAATACCAGATGTGAACTGAATCTGACGCCTCACAATGGTCTGTTCCTCTCACATCAAATAAAAGCTTAATCATCCACATAAACCATGAGATTTCAAATCACTCTTTATCAATGTTTTGAAAACCTGACCGGCCAGCTGCCAGGCGGTTTAACTGGAAAAGCTTACACATCCATGTGCGCTGCCGTTTGCTATATTGCCCCCATGGAAAATGAATACTTAACCACTGCTCACTGAACTTCCGTGGAATAACTCAGGGACAAAAACATAATTACATGCTGTACCCACGAATATTATCTGATGCTACCAAAAATCGTACCTGTAGATTTCCTGAGCTTGATGACTGATGCGAAGCACGAACGTGATCTTCCGGTACCTGAAACAAAGGCAACGAGGCGTGTTCTCGTCGCCCCTCCGATGCTTAAGTCAGAAAGGGAATTTTGTGCGTGAGGCTACGTGCTGGAGAACAATGAAAAAACGTACCTGAATAATGGCTCAAGGTTCTGTATTTATAGTAGTAAGTGACATTCTCCTAGTGGAACTCAACTAACTGGATGTCCTCATCTGTTGGAATCCTGAATAGTTAAGGAGTTTGTTGAATTCCATAATTATATGTGGGATAGAATCCTTGCAGGAGTTAAGAGTCCTAATTGAGTAGGAATTCTAAAGGGTCAACCATCGTCGGTTGTGAGGGAAGCATATGCCCGACGACTGTGATGCTGAGGACGAAATATTTGCAATATGCGAAGCAGCCAGACGGATGTGGTCGGGCTTAGTGTCTCGAGGATGCACATGCTTGAGGACACCGTAGATGGATTTACAACTTTACCAAAAATAGTCATCGGGATAATGTGTTGATCGGAGATATTGGAAAATGTCACCATCATTGGCCCCCGTGCATATATGGTCGAAGACTTCGCTCGAGGATATGATGCAAAGAGACTGGAAATAAAAGCTCGAGTTTTTAGCTCGAGGATTTTCTGAACGACTGTGATTAGAAGGCTGACGTGTACTGACGTCAGCCCTAAAATAGGAAAAGGCGGTAAAAACTGGTAGGGGTGGATGTAGGACACGTGTCCAGATCTGATGATCGGGGTAGTGACCTTTGGGCTTCCTGCTCTTGTTGCCTATAAATACCCTCTCCACATTTCATTTTTCACTTTTTACTCTCTGTAAACTTCTCTCGCTAATCGTCGGGATCGGAACTTTGAGTTTTTAGGCGTCGACTTTAAGATAAGACCTCGAGTTTTTAAGTTATTCTTTAGGCATTTTTTACCTAGGTCAGGATGTCTAGTAGTAGCAGTAGTGAGTCTTCGTCATCATCCTCGAGGAGTACTCCCGAGGACATAGGATGCTCGATCATACCTATGGCTGTCCCAATTAATGCCCAACCTCGAGCACAAATTATCCCGACCCCTTTTAGGTACCCCGAGGTTCCCTGTAAATTTAAGGAACATCTAGCAATATCGACGGCTAGGGAGCATGGGCTCATGCCTAAATGTGATATTAGGACGCCAGGGGTAGAGGATAGGATGGCCTTTGCTCGGGATCTAGAGTTCGTGATTTTTAGGGACTCACTTAAGGGGGGATTTAGATGGCCTCTGCATCCCTTTTTTGTGGCTTTATTGGTCGAGCATAATATGAGCCCTGGACAGCTCGTGCCAAATGGGTGGAGGATGCTCACCTATTTCTTTATAGCTTGTAGATACCTGGGAATTAACCTATACGTCAATCTCTGTAGAATGGTGTTCGAGCTGAAACAGCTTCCTCAATATACTTGTTTTGCTTACCTTTCGTCCCGAGGAGGATTTAGATTACCGAGGATGCCCAATTCTTTGAAAGGATGGAAAGAAAAGCGGTTTTATGTCGTACCTCAGGATAGTGACCTTCCTTTTAGTCCTAGGTGGGTTTTGCCCGACACTCCCAGATTTTGTGAAAGCCAGGCCTATTTTGAGTCTTAAGAAAGGCATAGGGTAATGTTAGAGAACCTCGAGCCTCTTGTATATGATATAGATGACATCCTCGGGGATGACTTTCTTCGACCTCGTGGATGTGAAAGGCACTGAGGGTAGGACTTTTTTGCCTTCTTCCTTACTGATCTGTCTTTGAACGTATAATTGTGCTCGTTTTAATGACTTGTTTTTTGCAGAGATGACTTTTGATCCTTCAGCCCTCAGACAGGCCGTGACCAAAAAGTCGAAAGCCCCTCAAGCTCGAGCTCCAGGGCAAAAGAGAGGGAAGAAGAGAGCTCGGGACTTAGGCCCCGAAAATATCAGAAGTGGGCCAGGGAAAACTTCTGCCCGGGGACATACCCAGACCACACAGGCCACTGAGACTCCTACTGCTCCACCTCAGTCACGTCCTCGGCCAAGGAGTACTCTCGAGGTTAACAACCTCGAGGATGAGGTCCCACCTATGCCCTCTTTCCAAGATCAGGATCCTAACTGGTGTCCTCTGGTGTCTAGCATCGTGGACAAGTATCGGAAGGACCTCAATTTTGATGAGGGCATGAAGGCTCTGGAATCTCTCACTCTGAAGATAAGCTCGCTCAATTTACTTGGTGTAAATATAAGGTTTAAACGATGTAATTGCTTAAGCTCGGGTTTATATGATGTAGGCTCTGAGCATTGCCCGATGCCTTTCTCTAAAGGGGAAAGATGAGGCCCAAAAAAACCACTGAACTCGAGGACGTTTCTCGAGCACATGAGAAGAGGATAACCGACTTGGAGGCTGAGCGCTTTCTTCTTCAGAAGGAGCTCGAGGACTCGAAGAACGACGTCCAAAAAACTCGAGAAGAGGCTAGAGCTGCCAAGGGCGAGGCCGAAGGTTTAAAGCTCGAGATCGAGCGTTTGAAGATTGATTTTGAGACTCGCCTGGCTGAAGCTCGAGGGGTTGCGATCGAGGACTTCAAAATGTTCGAGGAGTTCAACGGTCTTAAGGGAGAGTACGCCATGGGCTCGTACTTCCATGCCTTTAAGGAGGCTCGGGCATTTTTGAGATCGAAGCCCGACGCTAAACCCTAGGATTTAAAGAGCATCCCTGAGGTTGCTGATGTCCTCGAGTTTTCAGAGTCCGAGGAAACCGTCGAGGACCATGAGGTCGACGTTGACGGCGAGGACGCAGTGGAGGAGCAGGGGAGCACAGCCTCGGGAGAAAGGGCCGAGGACTTAGATTAGTTTATGTCTTTTCTTATGATGACACCCCTTTCTTTTTGTAATTTGAACATGTATTTTGCTCGATCAAGCATTTTTCTTTTTGCTGTGTACTGATATCTCGACCATGACAAACTCAAATAGCTTGATGTAAGATGGTTAAATAACTCGATGCCTAGAGTAGTTAAAACATATCGAGTACTCAAATTGTAAAATCATTTTGGAACATCAAGTATTGAACTCGAGCATGTAGACAAGTTATCCCGAGGACTCAAATTGTAAAATCATTTTGGAACATCAAATGTTGAACTCGAGCATGTAGACAAGTTACCTCGAGGACTTAAGAAGATTAATTATTTCGACGACTAATTAATCATCTCGACGATTGAGAAGAAATAACTCAATTTTAAACAAGTTATAATGCCGAGGACAGTGGTGAATGTAGGATGTAGCTTTCTGGACACTTAACACTCGAGGACTAATCTCGAGGGATGGTAGTCCCCGAGGTGTATGAAGAATTGTGACCGACCTCTGTACAGAAGTACATCCCGAGCTTTCTCTCTGGAACCTAGACAAAAATTAATGATGTATATCCTCGGGATGTTTAGTTGCTCGGGGCTCCCAGGTTTTGGTGCTTGCTCGGGGCAAGGCTTTTAATGGCTTGTCAAGGACAAGGTTTAGGACGGCTTGCTCAAGGGCAAGGCTTACATTGGCTTGTTGAAGACAAGGCTTAGGTCAGCTTGCTTGAGGGCAAGGCTTACATTGGCCTGCTCGATGGCAAGGCTTACATTGGCTTGTCGAGGATAAGGCTCAGGCAATTCCTGAACGCAAAGCAAACTATCGGACTGTTATACCCGAGGCTTGGATTTATTAATTGCTCGGACTGGACTCGGATTTTTATTGTATCCAAACTACCTACGTACCCAAACGGGATCAAGTCGAACGTAATTTATTATAAAAGAAAACGGAAAACATGCATGGGCACGCAGACCCGCTAAACTAGAAATAAAATGCAAAGGCACGCAGGCCCGAAGAAACAAAAACAATATTCAGAAGAATTAAAAATGCAGGAAAAGAAAATCTCCTAAATGGCATTGGGAATGTTACTTGTACTATATTTTCAGATTATCGACCTTCCAAGGCCTTGGAAGAGGTCTACCCGAAGTGTCTCTTAAGCTATATGCTCCTTTGCGAACCTGTCGTATGACCTCAAAGAGTCCTTCATAGATGGACCCGAGCTTCCCTGGGGGGTGACCTGCTGCTTCGGCCCTCCTCAAGACCAAGTCGCCAGTTCTGAATCTCCGAGTCTTGACTTTGCTATTAAAATGTTTTGCTGTCTTAGTTTGGTAAGAGACCACCTTTATAGCAGCTTGCTCCCGTACCTCTTCCAAGAGATCAAGATGTTCAGTTGTATGCTCCGAGGTTTCTGGCACGAGCCTCCTATGGCTCGGGAGTCTAATTTCCACCGGGACCATTGCTTCAATGCCATAGGCTAACATAAAAGGGGTTTCTCCTGCGGTTGTTCTATGAGTTGTTCTATACGTCCAAAGTATAGAAAGCAGCTCGTCGGACCAAGAACCCCTAGCATTGCTTATTCTTGTTCAGAGGTCTTGTAATATGATTTGATTTGTTACCTCGGCCAGACCATTGCTCTGAGGATGCGAAACTGATGTCAGACGGTGATCAATCCCAAGGTTTGAGCAAAAGTCCCTAAACTGTTGATTGTCAAATTGCCTGCCATTGTCGGTGATGAGGACCTTTGGTATCCCAAACCTGCAAATGATAGATCTCCAAGTGAAGGCTCTTAGCTTGGGCTCCGATATTGTGGCGAGAGGTTCGGCCTCTACCCATTTTGTGAAGTACTCTACTGCTACAGCAACAAACTTTAATTGACCTCTTGCTACAAGAAAGGGGCCGAGGATATCAACTCCCCATTGTTCAAACGGGGCCGGACAGTTAATGTTGGTGAGGTCTTCGGCTGGTGAGTGGATAACATTACCAAACCTCTAGCGCCTATCACATCTTTTAACATATTCTGAGG
>NC_036249.1:14409280-14409690 GCF_002742605.1 Olea europaea var. sylvestris | reverse complement strand
ACGTCGTTATTTATTTCTCGAATGTTGGCAACATAGCATTGTCTGGCAGCTGTCTGGTCTCCACGCACGATCCCAACGCCATTACTTGTTGAAAACGTCATGGCTAGGTGGAAGGCAGACACAATGGCTTTAATCTTGTTCAGGAGGGGTCTTCCCAGAATAACGGAGACACGTACCACTTGAAAAGATGTCATCTCCGTAACCTGTTTCTGGCTAGAACCCAAAGTTAGAGGAAGCTCGACGACACCCTCTGGAGTGATGACTCCTCCCCCAAACCCCTGGAGAGGAGTTTTAACTGCTTTGAGCTGCTGAGATGAGATTCCTATTTTGGCAAAAGCTTCTTGTGAAAGTATATTGGCCGCACTCCCGTTGTCAACCAAGATTCTCTTTACTTCAAAATTGGCCACAAT
>NC_036249.1:14399928-14409120 GCF_002742605.1 Olea europaea var. sylvestris | reverse complement strand
CTTCCACTATTGGAGTCTCCTCCCGAGGCAATACCTCCAATGATGATATTGATAGTTCCAGCAGTGGGTTGACCATCCCTTTTTGCCTCAGGGGCTTTTTCCCTGTCACGATCATTCCTCGGGCGTTTGTCGTTACCGACATAGGAACTCAGGAGTCCTCTTTTAATAAGGGCTTCAATCTCCCGTTGTAGGGCCTTAAAGTTCTTCGTGGTATGCCCATGATCCCGATGGAACTCACAGTACTTGTTCATGTCCCTGGACTCTGGTGTTGACCTCATTTTGACAGGCCATTTCAGTTCCTTCATATCCTTGATCTCCATCAATATATTGGTCTTTGACGTATTTAAACGCGTGAATGACGTCGGGGGAACCTCCTGTCTCTGTTTTTTTCGATGTTCTTCTTCACGGGGGTTCGGGTCGTGCTGTCTTTTATGCTCGACCCTATCATGGGATGATCCAACCTTTCTCGGGTCCAGTGTTTCCTCCATATTTATGTACTTCTCGGCTCGGGTAAGAAGCTCGATCACTGTCTTTGGCAGAGTTTTGGATAAAGACATCTTGAAAGCCTCACACTTTATGGCATATGTGAGGGCAGAAACTGCTGCAGTTATGTGTAGGTCGGGAATCTGAAGTCTTTCCTTGTTGAACCTGGTCATGAAGTCACGCAGGGTCTCATTTTGCCCTTGTCTAAGTTGCATGAGGGAAGTCGCTGTCTTCCTGATGCGTTTACTGCTTACGAAGAAAGCAGAGAACTTGTCCGCCAAATCCGAGAATGAGGCTATGGAGTTGGGCTCTAAGGTTGAGAACCAATCCCTAGCAGCATTCATCAAAGTTTGTGGGAAGGCCTTGCACATCACCTGATCTGGTGCGACCTGTAGATTCATGACGTCCGTTTATACGTTAAGATGATTGATTGGATCGGTGGTCCCATCATATTCTTTGATCCTAGGATACTTAAATCTGTCTGGCAAGGGGAATGTTAATATCTCGGGAGTAAAGGGAGTGTTGGGACTGAATCTTGTCGTCCCTTTGTTGCCCTGAAGTAGGCCTGCCGTAATTCTTTCTTGAATAATCCTAGCGAGTTCCCCGGACTCCATGGTTACTGATCTCGAGGCCGAGGTCACATGTGGTATACCCGAGGCCCCTGCTCCGCCATTGTCAAGGACATGTCTTTGAGCTCGAGCTCGAGCATCAGCCATAAAACCCCCTTGGGGTGCTGGTGTGGGTGACAGATGCAAATTTCTTTGACTTAGCAGCTGAGTTAGTGCGGCGACCTGTTGTCTGAGCTCTTCAAAAGCTCCAGCAGTGACGTCTGCCGGCTGGGGCTCTGGCACTTCTGATGATTCCTCTTGAGGAATAGGGATATCCTCAGGAGGGGGTTGGTTTGGAGCGGATGGGCTTGCTGGTGGAAGACCTGAACGTGTGTTTACCATGGCTTTTGGTAGCGTTTCCCACAGACGGCGCCAATGATGCTACCAAAAATCGTACCTGTAGATTTCCCGAGTTTGATGACTGATGCAAAGTACGAACGTGATCTTCCGATACCTGAAACAAAGGCAACGAGGTGTGTTCTCGTCGCCCCTCCGATGCTTAAGTCAGAAAGGGAATTTTGTGCGTGAGGTTATGTGCTGGAGAACAATGAAAAAACGTATCTGAATAATGGCTCAAGGTTCTGTATTTATAGTAGTAAGTGACATTCTCCTAGTGAGACTCAACTAGCTGGATGTCCTCATCTGTTGGAGTCCTGAATAGTTAAGGAGTTTGTTGAATTCCATAATTATATGTGGGATAGAATCCTTGCGGGAGTTAAGAGTCCTAATTGCGTAGGAATTTTAAAGGGTCAACCATCGTCGGTTGTGAGGGGAGCATATGCCCGAGGACTGTGATGCTCGAGGATAAAATATTTGCAATATGCGAAGCAGCCAGGCGGATGTGGTCGGGCTTAGTGTCTCGAGGATGCATATGCTCGAGGACACCGTAGATGGATTTACAACTTTACCAAAAATAGTCGTTGGGATAATGTGTTGATCGGGGATATTGGAAAATGTCACCATCACTGGCCATTCTCAATCATAACTATTAGCAACAGAAATCGCCAGTACAATCCATAATGAACTAAGTCTACGATGTTCAAACATTGATTTGGAGACACAAATATTTAGTTAGGCCTCGTGTGTATCAGACACATTAGCTAACCTCACTCAGCTGACCGAGGACAATGGTTTACACACACCAAACCTTGTCAACAAAAAGGGGGACAAAAGAGAAGTTAAATCGTACACTGCAAAGCAACAAGCCGCACTCTCTACCCAAACCATCCAGTAGGCAAATATCGTCCTAGACATTGCCACCTTGGGCGCCAGTATGAGGTTCATGCTTCCCTTCCCAAAAGGATGCCAAACCTTCTTAGGGAACATTTACTATCCTAAGTATACTAATATACACATGATTAACCCATCGACCAATTCGAACCTGTAACAAGACCTGGCTGGTGTTGTCTTGGTGCGCCCAATCTCACCAATAATTAGTAAAAGCCTATACATAGTTCAAGGGTACAACTTTTCCATCATTATCAAATTAAGGCGGTCCCCTACAAAATCAACTGCCATAAATAAAATGCACCAGTTGAACAAAAACTCAGTTAAAATTACTTCATATTTTCTCCTTAGCATCTGAGTCCCTTATTCGGCAACTGATGGAGTAGGCTAACCTAGTTCCTATTTTGCAGGATTCAACTTCAACATTTAACAATCAAATATAAATCAATCATTGGACCCATATAATTTAAAAAGCATATCCATAATAATGACAGCAACAATGAGACTTAATTCATCTACACTCTTTCTTTCTAGCTATCTCATATAGTACTCAATTCAAAATTATTCATAATCACCAACGACAGCTTTAGAACTTAAAGAATACGCAAAGTAGGATTCAATCACATAAAGCCCATTTGACTGTGATTTGAATCACATCAATATTTTTATATTCAGTCATAAAGAAAGAGTGAGTAGAATAGGACCTGGGGATTCCATGGGACAGGTCGAGCTGGGCGTCATTAGGTCCAAACTCTTCGCCATCGTTCGACGCCTCAATCACTTGTCCGAACTCTTTAAAGGTCTCGGGAGTTGCTTCAATGGGCTTCAGCTTTATTACAGCCGTAAATTGCTCGTCCGAAGCGGCAGACATTTGATAGTTGGACGAACGGTGAAGCTACGCTGGAGAGTGTGAGAATAAAGATGGGAATTATCGTATGGTTTCCGTCTTGGATTTTGAACGTGGTTTGGGTTGAGGTTTCGCTTACGTAGGCAGTTGGTGGATTTCAAGGCGTCCACGTGGCTGCACGGAGACTAGAGAATATAGCCTTGTTTTAGCCGGAGACAGTGCATTTTGAATATTAGATTGATGGAGAATGTGTGATTTAAAATTAAGAAAAATTCTTGAGTTGCGTATAATATCATTTTATTAAAAAATAGTAATTAAAAATAAGTTTTAAAAAAATGAATTTTCAAAGAATGGAGCTCAAAAAAGTCATAATTTCTAAAAAATCAAATACATCGTCATGGTAATAGTTTAAGTGATAATTATATGATATTAAGTAATAGTTCTATTTAAACTTACGTAATGGGTTAATTTCACAAACGGTCACTGAACTATAGAGAAAATTACAAAACGGTCACTGAAGTTTAAAAACTTTCAGAAATGGTCACTGAAATTTAAAACTTTCAGAAACGCTCACTGAAATTTTTTTTCCAGTTTTTTGGGCTAATTTTGCGACAACTTTTCTATCATTTTCGACCATCAATACTACCAAATTTTGATACCGTTGAAAAGCCCACAATGTTTTCTTCTATTACTACCCAAAATCTCTCTATAACTCCAAGGAATTCGGCCGGAAAATCGCCACAAAAATTGCCAAAAAAATCTGAAAATCTGCGAAAATCTTCAAATTTTTGGGTGATTTTCCTCTGAATTCCGACCACCAAACCGGCTATTTTTGGGTGGTAATTGAAGAGGAGATTATAGGCTTTCCAACGGCATCAAAATCCGGCAAAATTGATGGTCGGAAGTTGCCGGAAAGTTGCCGCAAAGTTCGCCCAAAAAATTGAAAAATTTGCCCAAAATTTCGCCTTTCCAGATAGCCAATTTTGTGGGTTTATTCCGGCCGAATCCTTTGGAGTTTGGGAGAGATTTTTCATTGTAATTGAAGAGGACATTGTAATATTTTCAACGGTATCAAAATCCAATGGTATTGGTGGCCGGAAGTTGCCTCAAAGTAGCCCATAAAATCTGAAAAATCTATCCAGATTTTCTTCTTTTCGGGTTGTCAACTTTGTGGGTTTATTTCGGCCGAATCCTTTGAAATTTGGGGGAGATTTTTGATGATAATTGAAGAGAATATTGTAAGCTTTCCAACAGTATCAAAATCCAGTGGCATTGGTGGTCGGAAGTTGTCAGAAAATTGCCTCAAAAGTAGCCCCAAAAATCAGCCCATATTTTCGCCTTTTTGGGTAGCCAACTTTGTAAGTTTATTCCGTCCAAATCCTTTGGAGTTTGGGGGATATTTTGGATGTCAATTTAAGAGGACATTGTGGGCTTTCCAATGGTATCAAAATGGCAATTTTGGTGTTCGGAAGTCGTCGAAAAATCGCTGCAAATTTGGCCCAAAAAATTTGAAAATCTGGACAGATTTTCCAATTTTTTGGGCGAATTTTGCAACAATTTTCTGGCCGAATTCCTTGGAATTATGGGGAGATTTTGGGTGCTAATTGAAGAGGACATTGTAGTCTTTCCAACAGTATCAAAATTTGACGGTATCGATGATCGGAAATGGTTGAAAAATTGCTGTAAAAGTAGCCCAAAAAATTGAAATTTTGATGACCATTTCTAAAAGTTTTTAAACTTCAGTGACCATTTTTGAAAGCACCTGGAAACGTAAGTGACCGTTACTGAAAGTTTTAAACTTCAGTGACCGTTTTGTAATTTTTGCCTAAGTTCAGTGACCATTTGTGAAATTAACCCCTCACGTAATTTTTTTAATTGAACTTATAAAGTAGATATTATTCAAAGAATAAAAATATCTAACATAAGTCTCATCCGTGTGCAACCACAAGTATTCCCATCTCACAAAAGCCACACCAATGAATACAAGAAACGGGTCTAGACTCTAACAATTATGGCTTCATTTATTCGACATTATGATTTTTATTTAATTTTTTTTATGTAGTGGATCATTCAAGAAGATAACTGCAGAGCATACTAGTATGAGTATTGCTATGAGGATAGGAAAAATAAAGAATAAATTGTAGCTATAGGCCCAAACTTTTTAAACAGTGCAAATTAGTCCAAATAAATTATTAAAATATTAAAAATAACAAATAAAAAAACTCTTTCTCAGTCCTCTTTACCTCCCCTTCCTTACGTCTCCTCCACCACCATCACCGCTGCCAAAATCATTGGAGCTCACACGACAGACTGCTACCATCAATCGCACACACTTATGATAAAACTTTGATACAAATACTTCTCAATTGAAAGAGGATGTAAACCCGTATGCTTCGAACTGTACCAAAATCAATTGCGTGATTCGTGCAAAATTGTTGAAGATCCATAGTTGTAATAGCTTCACCATGATGAGAGGGCGTTGTATGGTGGTTCACGATCATGATGTCCACCACAGTCGTCGACATTTCGCCTGAAGCCTGTGTGATGATTGCGTTTGAAATGTTTGGCTTCAGATGTTGATTGGGTGATTGATTAGGTGTTTGGGGACCATGGTTTGATGCATCATGACGAGGGGAATCTATCAATATGTTGGGCTTGGGTTGGGAGTCGTCGAAAAGGGAGCTATCGACAGTTTTAGTTTGTGCGATTGGCAGATTTTGGAGCGAAATTTCGGCCAATTCAACTGGAGTTAGGGCCAACTGTTGGGTTGTGTAGACGATAGTAAGGGCTTCAAGTTGGTACTATGGTCCGGTGGCAATGGTGGCCAGATTGTGGTGAAAATCATAGCTAGGTGGAGGACAGGAGCAGAAGAAGAGAAGAGAGAGAGTTTTTTTTTTTTTTTTAATAATTTATTTGAACTAATTTGCACTTTTTTAAAAGTTTGGACCTATAGTTGCAATTTATTCTTTGTTTTTCCTTTATTTTTTGTTTATTTAAATAGGAGGGTATATTTGTAATGTTACGTCAAAAGTTGGTGAAAAGGATGTCTAGCGCAAAGAAAAGTGAAAGGTAGGGCGAAAATGTCAAAAATGAAAGATATGGACGTTTTCTACAATAAACTTGAAAGGTATGGACGTTTTGTGTCAATTACCTTTTGATTTTTTTTAAATTATTATTATTATTTTTTATATAAAATCACATAATGCATCAATAATTTAAACATATAGTGTGCACGATGTGCAAGAAACCTAGTCTTTTAAAAATCAACTAATACAATCGTATAATAATTCATACTCGTACAACAATAACACAAACTGATATTGTAGAAGGAATCTTCTTTATTACAAAATAATATATTTGTTGACACATAAAAATTTAGCCCAAATCGAATGGCCCAAGGAATGAAGCCCAATTGGAGAATCTCCAAATCAGATAGCCCAAAAAATGAAACCCAATCAAACAATTCAAGATGAAGGCCCAAATAGGGAGGCCCAAGAAAGTGGTAATACCATCTCCCAAGATTGCAAGTCGCCCAGAATCTGAGCGAATGGAGTGTCATGCAGTCGCCCAGAGCTATTACTCTATTCTCGCCAAAACCATCAAGTCGCCCAAAGTCTTAACAAATATAAAGCGTTGTGGTTATCAAGAAGTGCAGTTATCAAAGCAGCCCCATCAAGTTCCACGATTCAAGAAATTCAATCGAAAACGGTTGAACGACGAAGAGTAATGACAGTAGTTAAATAAGACAGTTTTCATGACAAGCTGGCCATTATGAGGAAAGTGGGCAGTTGCAGAACGATCAAGCAGTTTTTAGGCGGTTCATCACAAAGAGATCGTCCATGAAGTATAAAAGGGAGAAAAGACATAGAGCAAAGGACCGAATCAAAAACTCTCGAACAGAAAACATGTAATTTTAATTTCCTTAGTTTTAGACTTAAACACTTTTTTCAGTAACTCGTGTGCTTACGCCCCTTTGAGGCATTTTGTTTTTGATTTCCAATTGTAAAGTCATCGTCAATAAAACAATACCCCTTTTTGGAACTTTGTTTCAAGAGGTTTGCCCCTTACACAAATCTTCTGATCCCTTTTAATTGTTAGCGACTAACCCGCGCGAAACAATATTACTATATTAAAGTAAGAATCTAGGAACAAGAAAGTCACGAAGTTGTGGTGTTGGTTCGCCATCTGAGTCACATGACAATTCATTATGATACCGTCGATGATCTTGAAGTGCATAATGGTTAAGTGAGCCTTGAAAAGTATCTTAAATATAATTTTCTAGGCCAATACTGTGAATTCTTCAAAGACCATATTTGTTTTGTAGATTTTTTTCACATCAGTTCTTTATGCACTCTTCCCTCAGGAGTTTATTTTGAGTATTTGCAAGTAATCCCAAGAATCTATTTGGGTCTTCCACTATATGGTTGATCCCAAGACTATTGAAAATAATCATCATTGTACAAATTTGAGGGAATGACTTGGTTTGAAATTTCTAGTTTGGCTAATTATATTTCATATAAGCATCGATGTCTTCTCAAATTCTTGTGGCATAATCAAGGAAAAGTTGTTTTCATGGAGTATCATCCTCTATCTCTGGCCAAATTTGTGGATTTTAAGTTGATTTCTTCCTTTCGCCTTTGAAATTCTCTGAACTCTTTTATCTGTTTTGCCCAGTCTGCATGTAAGTCGAAAGGAAGTATTGCATACTCCTTAATATGTGAAAAATAATCACAGGCTTCTGACTCTGTGAAATACCATCGCCTTCAAAACAAAAGGATGACATAGATTTTCTTGGAAAGTTCTCAAATTTTTAAATAGCAAAGAAAATCTGTTGAACATCTATGCCCAATGAGAAAGTGGATAAAGCCATTCGAGAAATTTGTAGGCATATTGGTGTCTTCTGAGAAGGAATGAGAGGACGATGGATGTTCGGAGGAAGATGGATTCATCATATAGATGATGGGAATGTGAATGAGAATGATGTATGGAAGTTTTGGTGTAGATAAAAGATTTGGAAGAATTTTTTTTTTTCTCGTTGTATATGTTTGACAACAAAAAGATAGAAAACTAACTTACCCATGGTAAGTTGTTAGATTTGGGACATGTCCATTTTGAAGGTACACCCCAATGTACCACTAGCAAAACCGTTGAAAAGAATTTGTAGACATGTCCATCTCTTCCAAGAACATGTGTCCGATAATGTAATGTCCCAAATTTTGTAATCCCACGTGTTACAGAACAGGATTTCTTTAACTTTAATCTTAAAAAATTCAAGATAAGAAAAAGTTTTTAAATTTCAGAAAAATATGGAATATAATTATTTGGAATGAGTTTTTAAAAAAAATAAAATTCAACAAGTTGAAACATTTTTCTCCGATTGTATAGTGAGTTTTCAAAAATTATTTAACCTATCAAACCTCGAAGCCTATTTATGAAAATTTGGAAAAAGTATAAAACTCATATAAGTACAACATATAAAAATTTGGAATCTCTACAATGACGTTTGAAGTACGAAATTAACTTTCAAATAGTTTGTTCTGTGTTTTCCAAATTTGACCATCGTAGTTTACTGAAAATGCTATAAAATATTCCACGGAACTCCAATCGACCTGTTTTCAGTTACATATGATAGCTAACTCATAATCGGTAATTTTCAATTAAAATCATGCTGAAATTCTAAATATACAGGTCATAGTAAATTATTTTAAAACAATGGCAGAATGCTGGAAATTGATGAAAATACATGTCCAAATGTTAAAATTTATCGTCTCGAATTATAAATTTAAACTACAAATCTTTGGGCACCACAAGGGTTAATAAACATAAAAAAAAAGGGATAATCTAAAGCATAAGATATCAATTTCTCTAAAATAAAATAAGTAATTTAATCTGAGCCACCACAGGATCTTCAATTACTCTACAAATTTGGATAGGAATGAGCATCTCAAAAAAATACTCAAGAGTCTACACATGCTATATGGACATATTAATCATGCATCTAATCATTTATTCTTACATATCACCTTC
>NC_036249.1:14391910-14393505 GCF_002742605.1 Olea europaea var. sylvestris | reverse complement strand
CTAGATCCCATCCACCCAGATTTCATTCTAAGGCTACTAACGGAGGTAGGTAATATGAAACTTAACCGTCCCTCTTTGATTCATGATGTATGGGGTGCAATTTTTAGTATTGATGGCGACAGTTGCGCAGGTTACAATGGATTCTCATCCTTATTATGTTAGCATTTTCATGATATTATATAGGATGACGTGTACAGAATTGTCATTGATTTCTCCAAGGGTGGTCATCTGTCTTATGGTTTTATAGCTATTTCTGTTGTCTTGCTCTTGAAGAGGAAAAATACCTACAGATACACAGATTTTAGACCTATCATCTTATATACGATGTTCAATAAGTTTATCACCAAGCTTTTGAATACCAAATTGAGTTCACTGCTGCCATGTATTATTTTTCTCAGTAGAGTGGTTTTTTCCCCAATCACCTTATCGGGGATAATGTGTTGTTAACTCAGGAACTCTTCTATACTTCGGATGATAGAAACCGATGGGGGAATATTATGCTGAAGCCATGGCTAAGGAATATCATCATATGGATTAGGGGATTCATATATGCTATACTTGAGGTTTTTAGATTTGATTAGTTGTTGATTGATGGTATCATATGGTACATCTCGAAGTTTCTCAATGTCCCTGAATAGTCATCCTTGTGATTTTTTCTCTTCCTCACACCTCACACTATCTCATCCCATATCACCTTGTTTGTTCATTATCGCTACAGACTAGCTTATCCCATATACATTATCGATATGGGGTAGTATTCTTGTCTCACATCTTTTATTTGTTGATGATATGATCATATTCGCAAATGGATAGAAACAGTTTATCTAAAGGGTCCTCAACTATTTGGAGCACTACAAGGTGGTCTCTGACCAGTTGGTGAATAGAGGCAAGAGTGGTAATATACTACTTGGGTGAGTATAAGATATTCAGATTATGAGACATATGTTATTAACTGGGTTTAAGCATCAGTAGTAGTTGTTCACTTATTTGGAGATTCTCTTATTAAAGGGGACCAAGAGGAGATTTCTCTGTAATGACCTTATTCAAAAGGTCATGAGCAGGATCTCAGACTGGGCTTCATGATTACTTTCATATGTAGGACATTTTACTTTGTTGACTTCTGTACATTTCTTTATACCACTTTAAATTATGCAGCCTTCCAAAGTTATACTAAAGAAATTAGAGAGCATCTTTGCACGATTCTTATGGAATTCTAAGGATCAAGCATGGTGATTACATTGGAGGAGCTGGAAAGAGATTTGTCTTTCAACCGATGAGAGAGGACTAGGCTTCAGGTGATTAGAAGACATAGTGGACTCCTTCTCCATGAAGCTTCAGTAGTTGTTCCGATCTTAGAGATTAAAACGTTGAAGTTAGTTAGGCCACGAGCAGAGCCATGCATTGTGGGACACCTTGGAAATTGAGATCATCACTTACTTTTTCATAGAGAGCATCATTTCATATCAAGCGTGGTACGATTTTTGGGACATTTTTCAAATCCTATGACATCAGGAGAGATTGTCACATAAAGATTCAAGAGATGGTGGTATTCTGGATAGTACATATGGAGTGGTCACATTTGCATCATTATCCCT
>NC_036249.1:14387144-14391810 GCF_002742605.1 Olea europaea var. sylvestris | reverse complement strand
ATAGCATTAATTCATTGTCTAGTTGCCAAAGACGTTGAATGGGTTGGGAGTACGGAGGCAACACCCCCGTGGTACGGTACATGAGTATTTTCTTGTACGGACCTTAAAATCTTGTATGAGCTTGTGCTAGAGTTAGTATAAATAACAATGTTGTAACCGTATTATTCATACTGAATAAAATTATTCCCACTTTGTTCTCGTGGACGTAGGTATATAGTCGAACCATGTAAATCCCTGTGTTGATCTTTCTTTCATCTCTTTATTATTACGCATAAAATTCAACAATCAGTATCAAAGCCAGGTTCAGATGGCAAGTTCTTCGATTGCAAAATTCGATGTGATGAAGTTTGATGGATTTGGGAATTTCGAATATGTTGATGCAACAAGAGATGGTAAAGGCGCTATCTGGGAAGAAGCCAGAGGGTACATTAGATGCTGATTGCAAAGAGCTCGAGGTGCTAACAATTGGTACAATTCGGCTTTGCTTAGCGTACAAGATCATGTATCACGTCATGGATGTTCAGTCTCCGGCAGAGGTTTAGCAAAAATTGGAGAGTCGTTATATATCGAAATCTCTCACAAACAAGTTGTATCTGAAGCAGTGGCTATACGGGCTTAAGATGTTGGAGGATATGAATTTGATTCAATACACAAATGTGTTCAATCAAATTTTCAGCGATTTGTTGCGACCTGAAATCAAGTTTGATGATGAAGACAAGGCAATGATATAGTTGTGTTCTCTTCCTCTGTACGACAACATGGTGACCACATTGACTTGGGGTAAAGAGACTCGAATTGGAGGAAGTCGCATCAGCCCTGTTGGCCTACAACCAGTGAAAATTACGTGCTGACGAAAGTTTACAGGGTGAAGAGTTGGTCGTAAAGGGCTACCAGGATCGTGGGAGAAGAAACGACGGGGTTTAGTTCTTACAAAGGGAACACAAGATCAAAATCTAGGAATCAAAATAAGAAAAATGTAAAGTGCTACAAATGACATCGATGAGCCACTTTAAGAAAGATTGTCCGAATAAGAAGTAGGGTGATGAAAGGAAAGGCGATGGGTCCTCAAACTCAGCTAGTGTTGCAGAAGGAGACTCGAAATTTGGATATGGAGACATGCTATCAGTCTCTAACACGTAATTCTAACAAAGTACGTGATTGTTGGGTACCTCATTCAGCCTATTCATATCACGTGTCCTCACCCCGATTGGTGTGATTCATATTGTCCGGGTAATTTTGGATCTGTTCTGATAGGTAATGATGCATTATGTAAGGTCATTGGAATGGGGTCCATAAAATTTAAAATGTTCGATGGTGTGGTAAGGACTTTAGAGAATGTTAGGCATGTAGCAGAGTTGAGAAACAACCTAATTTCTTTAGGCACTTCAAACACAAATGATTATTTATATAAGCCAAAATGTGGGGCCCTAAAAGTGAAGAAATGGGCTATGATTGTGATGAAATAGCAGAATCCAAGTCAGATGACACTCTTCTATGACATATGCGGCTCGGGCATATAGGAGAACGTGGTACGATGAGCTTCACAAAAGGAATTTGTTGAAGGGGGTAAAATCATGCAAACTGAATTTCTACAATTTCTGTGTACTTGGAAAAAGTCCAGAGTACGGTTCAAAATGAGTAAGCTCAAGTCAAAGGGTATTCTTTATTACGTGCACTCTGATGTTTGGGGACCGATGAGAGAGTTGTCCAAAAGTGGTTCTCAGTATTTCATTACTTTTGTCGATAACTTCTCCAGAAAAGTTTTATATTTCATGAAACACAAGTCTGAAGCCTTTGCCAAGTTCAGATTGTGGAAAGCAGAAGTAGAAAACTAGACACGCTAAAAAATTAAGGCCATGATTGGTTTGCCATTTTCGGCCCATTTTCCGTTTTCCATTTTCGAAAACGCAGAAAACGCGTTTGGTCCGTCGTTTTCGAAAATGCGTTTTCGAAAACAAATTAAAATTTATAACTGAAAATGCAAAACGACTTTTTAGCATTTTCAACATTTTCAGTTATAAATGTCGAAAATGCTCAAAACGCGGAAAACATGTCGTTTTGGAGGAAAACTAAAAATCGTTTTGAAAATGAAAATGAAAACCAACCGTACCCTAAGTATTTCAAGCAAACAACGGTACAAAGTACACAGATTCAAAGTTTCTAAAATTTTGTAAGGAGCAAGGTATTCAGCTGCATGTATCTAGTGATCAGATATTTAAACTTGATCCGAAATCAAGAAAGTGCATTTTCTGGGCTATGTGAAAAGTGTAGAAGGTTACAAGTTTTGGGATCCAAAGGCAAGGAAGATGGTGATGAGTAGGAATGCAGTTTTTTACGAAGCATTCATGCTTAAAGCTTCTCCAGATGAAGAAAAGCTCAATTTAGACAAGGGAAACATTGATGTAAGATTTCACACAAGATAAGGGAGTTGGTTACTTCAGGAGAACTGTTGTTAGAGAAGGTGTATCCCTCAAAGATTGCAGTAGACATGATGACAAAACCAATCACAATGGATAGGTTCAAACATTGCTTAAACTTCATTAACATCTCTAGGTGTTAGAGATTATGTGTCCCAACCCATTGTACCTAGACAATGTGGTTTCCCAGGTTATGTTTTTGGTGTTTTCTCCTAAGGGGTGAATATTCGCTAAAGTGGAGATTGTTATGCAGTTGCTCATATAAAGTGGAATACAGATTTACTAAATCAAATAGGCCGATGCCAGAGCAGAGTGAGGGAAGCGTAGTGCACCAAACGAAACGGAGCGAAGCGATGGCATCAGCCTTGTAAAGTTTAATTCACTATCTGGTTATCAGGGACACAGAATGGGTTAGGGGTGCAGGGGTATTTTCTTGTACAGGCCTTAAAGTCTTGTATGGACTTGAGCTAGGATTAGTATAAATAATAATATTGTAATCATATCATTCATACTAAATAAAATTATCTCCACTTTGCTCTCGTGGACGTAGGCACACCGCCGAACCACGTAAATCCTTGTGTTGATTTCTCTCTTTCATCTCTTTATTATTGCACATAAAATCCAACATTGCTGCTATGGATAACAATACTCGAATTATGTTCAACTTTGCAACAGGCACAAATGTTTCTTGATAATCAACACCATATGACTGAATGTACCCTTTTGCAACTAGTCTTGCTTTAAATTTGTATATACTCCTATTTCCTTTGTAGTTGACTATAAATATCGTTTGCATCCAAATGTCCTCTTTCCTTTAGGCAAATAGGTGATTTCCTAAGTTTTGTTCTTCTCTAGTGCTCGGATTTCTTCTTCAACTGCTGCCCTCCATTCAGGTGATTGAAGGGCTTCCTGAATGTTGTTAGGAATCTGTATATTTGTCAAACTAGTGGTAAAAGCATAGAATCCATGTGACAAGCTATCATTGGAAATGAAATTGTAAATGGGATGTTTTGTATAAGATTTATCTCCGTTCCTGATTGCAATTGGCAGATCCAGATTATCACCTTGACTCTCACTAGAAACAAATGAAGATTCAGGGTTACCTGATTGTATTTCCTTTGGTTCTGGTTTTAGATCAACTTCATGACTTTGTTCAAGTTGTGTTTGTGGTGCTATGTCCGCTTGATTCTTCTTCTTTTTCCTTGAATATACAATAACCTCATTGTTATTGGTAAGATTTTATTGAGACTCAACTTGGAAAGGTTGCAAAGGCTCATGTGTAGAGTCGATGGATATTTGTGTTGGAAAAATAAAATTGAATTCTGAATGAGGATTATGGTTGTTTTAAATTTCCCAAAATGGCTATTCATATGTCACATTCTCCCCCTGAATATTGGTTTTCGGAAATAATGGTTGTTTTTCGAAAAACGTGACATCCATAGAGGTGTAGAACTTTCTAGTCCCAAGGGAATAGCTTTGTAACCCTTTTGATGGGCTGAGTACCCATACAACTGGCCTCTGTTCACCACCTCCCTCTGCACTTTATTTCCTATTTTTGCATTTCCATTCCCCAGTCAAATATATCAATCAAAGATAATATAGAGCCCTATCCCTCTACTTTCTTCCTCATAGTCAAAAATTTCAATTTTGCAGTAAATTCTTTACAGATAATTGCTAGATACATATTAAACCATAGAAAAGAGATATTTACCCAATTCAGAGGTTACAAATTGAGTAACTCCAAGAAAATCTTTGATGTAGATAGAGATAGAGATAGGACAAAGACAAAGATAGAGATAAAAGGTCGGTAGGATTTTAAAATAAGAGCTTGATTCAAAATATATTTCTTTAAAGTAGATTAGTTCAAATATTGCAATAAGGTCTTAGTTTACTAAAACTCCATTCGATTTTAGCTTCAATTTCTTTGCTCCATACATAGAAGGCTTATTCAATGTAATTGATACCCTTAAATAGATGATAAATTGATTCTCTTCCCCTAATTCTTTTTCATCATCTTGGATCCAGTTTTTCTCATTGTTCGTTGTCAAATTGTTACGCTCCTACGTCAATTTGATATTAGAGCAAGTAGTTTTTCTTTAACCTACAAATTTTACATCCTCAAGTCCAGAAATCCATAAACCTTAACCAACTAGTTCTTCCCATCCAAGAACCATACACAAACCCAGGGTCAACACCAGCAACAGTTTTTCTTGATTCTTTGGTATTTGTTATTAGTTCCAAAAAATTCA
>NC_036249.1:14355545-14383912 GCF_002742605.1 Olea europaea var. sylvestris | reverse complement strand
AAAATGAGTATATAGTAACATGAGTTTTCAAATAATGATTGTAAAACACGGGCTTAATTATTAATCTAAGGTTGCATTTGATTAGCTCATTTTTCATGAAAAAAATGTCATTTTCCCATTCAAATTCCTATTTTTAGGGTATTTGATATTTTTTAAAAGTTAGTTATGTGATTATATTTTCCTCAAAAATAAAGTAAACATTTTTCTTTTTTCTTTTTTTTTTGAAGAATAGGTTTTATTTTCTCAGCAATTCTCTCTCTCTCACACACACATTTACCCATCAATAAAAAATTGACAAATATAACATTTTTTAGATTGAAAATTAAATAAATCAAACACATTTAATCCTCGTTTGGGCTCCATTAAAATCAAAATTTAGGCAAAAATATATTTTACAATATTGATTTTTTTAAAAATGTGTAGTTGAAAAAGAAAAAATGTTTTGAATTTACTTGTAATATTATTTTATTGAATAATGTGTAATAAAAAAGAAGTGAGAGAAAAATGCATTTAGATTAAAATGGAGCCCAAACAAGGGTTTGATTAATAATTTTCATGCAAATAAATTCTAAACAATTCAATCGCTTAGAACTTATTTTATTTTTATGCAAATTTCATGTTTGTAATCAAGCACTTGTAAGGTGGGCCTTTTTTCCCCTAAAATAGGTGGAATCTGATAAAATTGGTTTGTTCTACTCCGATTTCTCTATTAAATAAGTTAGTTTTGGGACCATGCATCGAGAATAAGCTAGTTTCAATCCTATTCTCAATAATTTCTTGAGAATTAATACTGAATTTATTTATTAAAATTCTCTTTTTGTTGATGTTTTCCACCAGTATGCACTAGATTTTGTACACCAGACCCCGAAATTACCTCAGGTCAAAATTTCATTTTTTATATAATTCTCCTTTTTTTCTTTTTCTTTTTGTGGTAGTAAACCTAATAGGTAATCAAAATTTAAATTTAAATAATTTTATAAATACTTTAAAAGTTCAAAGTTTTAATGTAACACCAATAGAAAAAAGTATACATTTAATTCAATATTTCGTAAGAGCTCAAATTTTTCATTGTTTTCAAAATAGCCGATCTTGTATTTGTCTATTTTCAATATGCCGAGTAATTTCATATATATTTTTTTTAATTTTCAATATAAAGAACCAGATCAAACAGGACTGAACCAAAAGTGGTTGATTCAATTCCAATTCGATTATATTGTTGGATTTTAAATTAGTGGTTCCATTTTTAAAATTCTCATTGGTAGTCAGTTCGACTCGATTCCCTTCAAAATTGGACTAGACCATACTGCACCCACTCCTAAACTATAGGACCCCTTATATTCATCCATTTAATATCAATCTCTTAGTTTCACAAACATAGTTTGACAACATTTATTTATACTTGAAAATCAAATATTCCTACCTCATCTAATAATATCTCCTTAGTAGAATAAAATATATCTTCACATATGATTCTGAATATCCCTTTCCTAAATGTGAAAATATGAAGGCGCATTAAGCTAAAAGAACATTCAAAGAAATCGTGCAAAGTATAAACAATTATTAATAACGTCTATAGGAATTTATAATGATTGCTACTTATTCCAAATTCTTACTCCTTATATCAAATGGCAATAAAAAATTAAAAAAAAAATCACACATCAAAATTCAATTAGTGGTTAATTAATTGAAATCAATAATATTACAATGAGCAATTAAAACAAAGCAAACCTTAAGTGTCAAATATATAATATATTAAATATCACATCAAGTGATAATCATTTTCTGAATGATTTTAACCCAACTATAATTCAATTATTTCAACAATACTTTACTTTTCTTTTTCAATATGTAATAAATACTATAAAATCTTTGTCATGTACAAATTTCATATTATTAATTCTCAACTAATTAATATTCACTTTAATCTATGCTCAATGAATCTAGATTTGCAAGAATTATTATAGATGAATTTATTTATAATCATCTACCTACGAATTTTAATGAGTTTTTGAATTCATGTATTAACAATCAATTCTTAAGTACCAAATGTAGTATGAAAATGTTGTTCATTTGTAGTATTTCATTATCACAAAAAAAATGAATCATAGAAGTTGAATTTTGATAGTACAATTTTCTTCGCTTAAATTTCTATCATAAATTTTATTTTCTTTAATTCATTTTAGATTCATCAAATCCTTCTAACAAATTGGTATCAAATGTTACTTCTACCTGACTTATAAAATTTTCCAGAATAACGTACAATGTACGTTCATCTCTGACGTGTTAATATAAAAATATCAAAAAATAAAGTTCAACGTTATCCTAGCATCTATGCAACCAATCGAGCATCATAGTAATACAAAAATACAAACTAAATGGATACAAAATCACCTAGAAATTAAAGACTAGGAAGAAAGATGGAAACAATTTCAAATTTTCCTTATGACCATCCTCTTCATAATGAATATGTATTTTCTTTGTACTACATATGAAATGTGTATAAGCTCAAAGATTAGGGGAAAAACATGCATCAATTGCCTTTCAACAAGAAATTGAATCAAATAAGGAAAGAAAACTTCCTTGGCTGGAATGCTTGTGTGATCGCACAATGTAAAGGGCCAGATCACAGTCCAAAATTTTAAGCTTCAGGATAAATAATGACGTTGATTGCTATTGCAAGCCTCAATCTTTACCTCCCTTGTATGTTAGTCACAGAATCTTCTCTTTTGTCCAGCTTGAGTTCTTTTTTATTTGCACAATGGGTCCTTCATCTTTAAATCTTTATATTTTGATCTTCATGCTCCACAATTGAACCATAATTGATCCAAAGCAAGTTCAAAAGTTTGTAACTGAGTCCTTGAACTTTTCAAACGTTGGATTAGCTTCGAAACTTATGATTCGCTTTTGATTGCTCTCTTAATTCTTTCAATAGATCAAATGCAATCCGGTTAAGCATCAATTGCTCCTAATCAACTCCAGTTTAGCTCAAAAACATATTTTTCATGCCAATTGCACCCAAGTTCGAGTTTTTTTTTTTTTTTATACAATCAACTTAGTTAAATTTAAATTAGGTAGATAATTTCTCAATTAACAATAAATAAACAAGTATAGAAGTCTGACTAAGTGTATAAAATAGACTTATAGAACTCCAAAAATTAAACTTTTGTTCTCCTGATCAAAACTATTAACACTTCGCATACTTGCCTTAAGTAGTGAAATTGTTTGACAATTCATAAAAGATTCGTAACTAATGCTAACAAACAATTTTTCATTGATTAAATGTTCGATCGATATTTGTATACACAGTCAATCCAATCAGTTATAGTCAAATATTTCGTTTGTCTCTAGGGATTCAAACCCTATTCTTGTTCTTCAATCTGACATTTGGTTGTTCATTCTAAAGTTGAATTCTCAAAGCTCATTCTTTTCAAGGTTATCCTCCCCAAATTTTAATTGTCTAGCCTCCAAACTTCGACTAGGATAATAACATCATTAAAATCAAATATCCCAATTTAAGTATCTAATGCTTAGCCCCAAAAAAATGATGCTAATAGTTATTTTGCCATTGTCTGAACACAGTCTGCTGTGTTTTTCTTTTCTTTTCTTTTTTCATCGTATCCCTTCTATGTTTGGAATCTTTTATTTAGTTTTAGAAGGTAGTTTTCACTTTACACTGTATGCAGTCTTCTTCTAGATAGATCGTCTTCTAAACATTGACAATGAATAGGTTTGATTACCGAAGACTAGTTCCACACTTTTTTATACATATCATGACAAGTTAAATGCCTTTTACTAGGACATGTAATTTGGATAAACCCTAGTATATAATTGAGCTTGGGAAAGGACATACTAGGCATACTCGTGTGACTAAGAAAAACGAAGCAAGCCAATCCAGAGTCAACCTTCTATAAATGGTAATGACAATAATGTAGATATGAGAGATCAAGATTTGTAGGAGTGGTCATTGGCGCGCATGTTGTAGGAGAAGTGCTGGCATGTGCTTCAATCCAGAGTCAACCTTCTATAAATGGTAACGACAATGATGTAGATTTGAGAGATCAAGATTTGTAGGAGTGGTCATTGACAGGTTGTAGGAGAAGTGCTGGCATGGGTGATGGCTGGCACGTTCGAAAAGAGTTAGAAGCCATTGAATACACGAAGGATGTTTAATTGATTTTTTTTATTGGCATTCTTCTACTTTTGGAATGTTTAATTGGCATTTTTTTCCATGGAAATAATTTTAAAAGTTGATCATGTGACTATTTTCGTAACACTCTAAGGTAGTGTTTGATAGCCATTGAAATTCCATGGAAAATGGAATTTCAATTCCATCTTCCACTTTAACCTTGTTTGATACCCTTTTTTTTTTTTTCCCTAAAACTGAATTTCCATCTTTGGTGCCAGATAAGCCATTTTCCATGAATACAAGGAAAATGGTGAGAATTGCAATTCCCGGTTATTGTAACATATTATTATTATTATTATTTTTATTATTATTATTATTTTTTTTGAAATGGAAACAAATTCTAAGAATTATTGTAAAAAAATATTTTCTTTTAATTGATAATTTTCATGTAAAACAAGACCAAACGAATACTAAAAGATAGATGATTTTTTTATTTTATTTTTTGTTTTAACAATGGGAACAAATTTCATCTCCAATACCAGTAAATTATATCCCTTTAATTAACAATTTTCATGTAAAACAAAGTCAAACAAATACCAAAAAACACTTTTCTTTCAACATTTTCCACGTGAAAAATTATACTTATCAAGCACAATAATTTACAATTCTCAAGAAAATAATTTCTAGGCAGTTTAATTTCCTGGAGTTCATTTTCTAGGCAATTCAATTCCATCTTTACAATTAAACGGACCCTAATTTTCATAAAATTATATTTACAAAAATCTAGATCAAAATCGTTCACCAAATAATTCTACTCTATAAAATTTCGAGGCATTACAAACTTTCCTACTTCAAAATGAATTTCTTCCTTGAAATTCGTACAAAGTACGATATCTCCCATACATTTGCAAAGCCCTAATCATATCTAACATGTATAAGTCTAGTTATCCTTTATCTTTCAAGGACAATTTGTTTCATTCCATATTCGCATGAAAAATATTCTATAAAAAGTGAAAAAGTTCAACAAATAATGCATGCGAGATAAACAAACTTGTAACATTTCCTAACATGCAGTAAGATGACTCATAATCAAGTTAAAGGAATTACATTTCTTTTCATACCTTGGATCAATTTAAGAGTGGGCGAATAATAAGCATTGTTTTTTTATTTCATTATATGTTTAAAACTTTACATTATCTTTTAATCATAAATCTTATAAAATACTTTATTTACTATAACATCCCCCCCTCCCCTTTTTTATAGAAATTTAGGAATTTTCTAAGATAAAAGTTTTTTGAAATAGAAGTTTCTAAAAATGGATTTTTTTTAAAAAAAAAAATTTGGAGTGGTTTGAAATATTGTTTTCGTATTGTTGATTTGAATAATGTGCAACTAAAAAGCTTTTAGGTGAAAAGGGGAGTTACAAGTAGACCGCTTAAATATCAAACTCTCCTTAAACAATTTAAATTTTTTTGACAAAACATTTCAATCATGTGAATATGTAAATCAAGTAAACTCAAACAATAAGTGAGAACTAGAGATCTCTTAAAATATATTTTTCTAATTAACAAATTCCTATTGAAACTTATTTATTTAAAACTATTAAAAAAAAGTTTACAATTGTGCCTTGATTCCAAATTGTAACACCCTAATTTTTATAAAATTATATAAAAAATCTAGATTGAAATTATTATCACCAAATAATTCTACTCTATAAAATTTCAGAGTGTGACAATGTTTTCCTCAAAAACATAGAAAACATTTTCTTTCTGATCAGGTAGATTTTTATTTTTTAGATAATTCATACTTTCCAAAAATTCAACTTTATGAAAAATTACAACATTTTTTAGGTTGAAAATTAAGCCCTTATTTGGTACTTATTTTTCAAAAAATATTTTCCTCTCTCTTATTTTCAACCACACATTTTTTAATAAAATAATATTATATGTTGAACCAAAATTTTATCTGCACATTTTCCATTAAATACCATTTCAAAATGTATTTTGGGCAACAAATGGGGCTCAAACTGGCTCTAAGTCAATCGAACACATTTAATTTATAATTTCCATGAACCCTAGAACTTATTTTCTTTCTATATAAGTTTCATACTTGCAATCAAACACGACCTCATTGTATATGACTTGCCTCAAGTTATTGATACCTTCCAAAGCAACAATAAACCCAATGTCGAATTTCCAAATATTGATATTTAAGTAGCATCATATCTAAATTCAAATAAAAAATATTTGATGTTATACTTGAGAAAATGAATAGGGAAAGTAGAGGTGAGTTTTTTGTTGATAGACCTAGGGATATAGAAAAACCTTTTTATACCATGCTTTATTGTTAAGTGTTTGATATCAGAAGATGGTAGCACTTGCAACAACTCGAGGTAGCAATATCAATAATGCTATGAGGTAGAACCGCTCATTCAAGAGTCAATATTTCACTAAACTAATGAATCAACAATATGTAGTATATCAAAGTACAGTACTAAAATAGAATTGATTCAATAGACAAAGCTCATAATATGGGATGAAGCACCGATGACCTTCAAATACATAAGAGAAATCATCAATAAAACTTTAAGAGATACTTAAACAATTCAGAACCATTTGGTGGAAAAAATTATATTCGAAGGAGATTTTCACCAAGTGCTACCTATTATCTCAAGAGCAATAAGACAAAAAATAAATGACCAAATTTTGTTAGTTCGCATCTTTGGGAGAAAATGAATTAGCTGCAACTAAATTAAAATATGCGTGCTCAAAGTGACAATCAATTTGCAAAATACTTGATTTAAATTGGTAATGAATAGAGCTTTACATAGATGTTGACTTCATCAACTTACCAAAGGAAATAGTTATAGCATGTGATGATATTGAAAACTTGGAGTTAAACTTAATCAATGTAAGGTTGTTTAGGTTTAATTTCTGATTATATTACACAACGCAAAATTCTTTCAACCAAAAATGAGTATGTTGATGATGAACTAATTGAGATATTTCTTGGAGAAAGTGAAGAATTTGGCAGCTTTGACAATAGATAATACAAATTAATTTTACCAAGAAAAATTTCCAAATACATTGCTGCCAAATGGTATCTCACCACATAAGTTAATCTAAAAAAAAGTTGTCTAGTGATGTTCTAAGGAATCTGAACCCATCTGACGATCTTTGCTATGGAACAAGAATAATTTGTCATAATTTCAAGAGATCTATGCAAAAAAACGTTGTACAATAAGTTGAAAAACAATGTTTCCCTCTACGATCCCATTAACTCTAGCAAATGATGAAAAATATCAATTCAAATTCAAGAGGAAACAATTTTCAATATGTTTATGCTTTGCAATGACCATTAGTAAGGTTTAAGGACAAACAGTGTCTACTGTTGAAATATATCTTCATCAACATGTATCCTCTCATAGGCAACTATTTGTCCCACTTTCTTACGGACTTTCAATGCAAACAACAAAAGTGTTTATTGAAAAATAAATTTGTGACGTATAATACAAAAGAAAATTTCAGGTTACAAGGTAAATCTAAACTTTCATGAAGAGAAGTTTTTCTTCCACAAAAACTCTATTTCTTCCTCTTTAATTTTGATTTGCTTTTATACTTGAACCCCAGACTTGAGATCTTTTAATTATTTTGAAAGAGTCTTTGAATAGCACTGAGAGGTCTATTGAATGGTTGAGAAGGACAATTATTTCATTGAGGGAACCTTTATATAGTGTAGAAGGACAATTATTTCATGTCTTCACCCGTCTTTTTGATATGATGAACTATTGTATTGAAAGTTACTGTAATAAAGTATGTCCATTAGTCTTGATTGATGGTAGTGCCGGTAGGAACAAGTTTTGAGATGGCAAATGTAATTGAATTATAATATTTTTTGTATTTTGAACCCTATACATTCGGTATTCGTCTAAGTAACTGGGGTCATATAGTTATTTTAAATTTTTTCGAGTTTCTTGAACTACATGTACATTCATATCTATCCCATAGCATTTATTTTCATTACTTTGTGCATAGTCTATTTCTAAACCTATCTGAGAAGAGTTTTTCTTGAATTGATTTTGATTTCTTTGAAGTAGATTTAGCCAGAGATGCAATTTTCTCAGAAACAATTGCTAATTCCTCTGGTGTTTTGCATTGACTGAACATGGCCAAAGAGTCTTCATTTTTCAACGAGAAAATCAACATGCTTATCCTTCTCTTTCTTTGATACTTTTGGGATACCAATGCTTCTTTGATCTTGAATCCATAAGTTAACAGTCTTTGGGCAGCAATTTGTTTTTTGAAATTTTGACCATTATTTAACTTTGAATTGCCGAACTATTTTCCTTACATTGAACTTTAATCTGGTTTTTAAATGATATGAAAATCCCAATAGTAAATCCATGAAATTTTAAGGATTGAATGCAAACTGGAACAAAACATTTTCTTGAGGTTTCAAAAATTGTTTTGCCTCAGATTTGTGATGTTCGAACCTTTGATAAGACAAGATAAAATAGTCTCAAATATTCGAACCATGCTTGATATAATATAAAGTAAATATTTATTTATTTAAATTGGACTAAATTTTATAGGAATACTAGATTGATGAAAATCATAATTGTAAGGAATTGAAACATCATGTTTCTTCCTATGCCAAAAGGCATTTGGCATGGTAAATCATATTTCACTTTCAATTAGATTTTGATATTGAGAAATTTTTTCAATGATTGAAAGATTTTGTAGCTGTACTTCAAATCTTTGAAATTTAATTTTTTTTAAAGAAATTGAATATATATTTTCCTAAGTTTAATATTATTGATGATTTTTGAAATAGATGCTTCTTTTAAAATATTAAAATCCTTATAAAAAGGAGTAAATTTGAAAAATATTTTTTGACCAAAAATATTTGTAACAAGACATTTAGAGTTAGCTTGAAATGTATAAATTTGAACAATAAAGGAGCTTCAAGAATTACTTCTTGATCTAAGTTTTGAGTAACTAAAATATATTTTCAAAACATATATTTGAATTGCAAACATGATTTTTTGAAAACTTATATTGAATATTGAATTTTTTTACCACTAGCTCTGTGAAAGACAATCAACGGTTTTTTTTTTTTTTTTTTTATATTTAGTAGGGACTAATCTTTCCCTAATTCAATTTTGATAGCTCCAGAATCAATTAAAACTCTAGAAATAAATTTGAATTTTTATTGACAATTATGGACATAGTACAATACAATTTTGAAGTTGAATTTTATTAATAATATTTACCTTTTTTTTTCTTCAGTTTGAGACTTAGAATGATAAGCATGCGAATTATCATCTTCAAAAGAAGAAGAGAATTCTGAAGAGGAATTTTGCTTAGATTTGTATTCTTGTTCCAAATCTTTTGCTTTCAAGAATAAAACTTCCATTCGAACCTCTTTCATTTGACGTTCAAGAATAGAAATTTGATTTTTCATTTCATTAACTTCAGATCTTAATTCAGAACTAGAAGTCTGTGAAGATGTGAATTCAATGTTGAACTTCTTTAATACGTCTTTTCGTATTAAATGGTATTATTGAAGTTTTTTGGCGATAAAAGATAAGAGAACTTTTTCTTTAATTGAGGATCTTCAATTTTTTCAATTATTTCCTGAATAATTTATTTTTCTTTAGCAAGAGCATTTATACTTTTACAACCACAAACTTCTTTACTTTGATTAGAAGAAAAGTCAAAATTTGAGCTAGTTTCAACATCGAAGTCTTATTGATGTTGATAAACCTGTTCTAAATCATAATTGTATTCGTCATCAGAACCAAAGTTGAGGAAATTGAGAAGTTCAAATTTTACTTCATCATCTATTTGAAGATTATTAATCTTTTATTTCATAGGACACTTGTTGAAATAATGACTTGTTTACATTTCCAATAGGTAATATTAGAAGTTTTAGAAATTCATTTCTTTGAAACCCTTTTTCTTAAAAATTTAGGAGAATAGGATTGAGAATTATTTTATTTTATTTTTTTGGTTTTTGAAAAGATCTTTTTTCTAAGAAAGAAGGAAACATTTTCTTTTTCATTTTTGAAGATAGAGGATCAATTTTTTCAAAACCATATTGTTTGCAAAATGATTCAATATTTTTACGACTTTCAGATATCTCGTTTTTAAGTTTTGATTTGAGTTTCATGTCACTGCATAAAGTCAATCATTCTTTATTAATATAACTTGTGAATTCACCATAAAATAAAGAAGAATTTAGAATTGTACCATTGTTTTGATTTTTGATTGAATATTTGCCTCTTTAAGGAAAGAGTTTTGGAAGTTGAAAAAATAAATTTTTCTTTCCAAAATGATTGAAAACAATCTTCTCTAGTTAAAACTTTAGTAAGGAAGATATTCATTAAAATTAAGAAAGATCTTCCTTGTAGAGAAGTAGGATTTCCAATAAAATGTTTGACCATAGCGACCAAGAACGTCATTATACTGTCATTTTGTCCATTAGTGTAAAACCCCGAATTTTTCTTACTATTTTTCATATGGGCTTCAACTTAATATTGGTCATTTAGCAAATGGAATGGTCCATATCTAGTATTGTCATCACACTAAGTTCAAACGTTAAAAGATAAGCTCAACTCACTTATTCACATAAAAGATCTACTTTGCTTACAAGTACTTTTAAAAAATTTATCGTAAGTCATTTTGGGTCGAATATTTAAGTATTTTAGAAGTTGATAAAATATGCCGATATTATATTTATTTCGTAGCTCATATTAAATAGCATATATTGGGTTCAAGAATAAATATTTTTTGACTAGTTATACCCGAGTTGTTTTGATATTTTATATTTTATTAATAAACAAAATGTAAATAATAATAAAATAATAAAAGCAAAAATTTCATTTCCAATTCAAATTCATACGGTGTCGATTACTTGGGGAAATGAAACGAAGATTGAAATTTAGGCTATGTTTGATTCTCATTCTTTTCAAAATTCATTTTTCTCTCTCTTCTTTTTAATCACACATTTTTTATTAAAATAATATTACACATAAATCAAAAACTTTTTCTTATTTTTCAACTACACATTTCTCATCAATCTATTGTTCAAAAATGCATTTTCTCATAAAAATGGGACTCAAACACCCTTTTAATAATTTAAAACTTATTAAGCTCATTAGTGATATAGTAATCAACCCACATTAAAACCTTATTACTATCAAATTACGTTTGAATCTCTATAGTTACATGTTCTAAGTGTAAAAGTGAATATGAGAGCACTGAAGTGATAAATTTTCCTTTATCCACATAGAAAATTGGTACTTCACACGTATATACACACTCATACTTTTGAGAAGGAATATCATTTCATTTCACAAGTAATATTCAGAATTTCTTGGTGTCCATTTAGGTAAGAATACATAGTGCAAAGTAATAAATTCTTATTTCTTGATATTTATATAAATTTTGACATGAAATACTTTTAAGCCTTCGGGTCCTTTTATGTTAAATCCTACGAGATTGACCGTTTGGTCGGATATGTAAATCCTACGGGATATATGAATTCTTATTAAATTCCTTGAGCTATTGGATGTCGCGATCAGTTTGCTTTAAATCTAAGAAATATCGGTATGTTATGTCAGTTTTATATTTATATCATGTTTATAAGAATATTCATGTATTCTTACTGAGTGTTTTTCAAAACACTCACACTTACAATAACTTTCAGATTAGAACGAGTTGTGTGGACGAGGGGAAGATTGACCAAGTGACACTATGGATGGCTAAGTAAAATTTCCAGAAAATATAATTGTCAACTTTTATTTTAATAATATTTTTATGTTAATGCACGTTATTTAATATTTTTAGAGATCCGGCATTTGACATTTTATATTATATCTTAAATTAATAGTTTAGAATGAAGTATTTCAAGAATTTCCTTTAATATGAAAATTTTACTTAAATTGTTAGTTTATTGTTATCAAATTATCGGTGCCATTTTCAAATTTTAACACTTAATAAAAGTAATATTTCCACTTAAATTAGATGAAGAAGATTTTGGTAACATCTTGAGCCTATTTTTATAAAATAATAAAATAATGAAGATGAAAAGATTTCAGAGCGTTACAATTGGATACCTCGTTTCATTCATTTTTTTGTGAGGTAATTAGTCCACCATCCCTTTAATTGTCCTTGGAAGATTGATAATAATATTATCGAAAGCAGTTATTTCAAGAATATCATGATGGAGATAAGTCGAATGACATATGGCCATATTTACAATGACTTGGATAATTTGATATTAAGTCATTCCGTCAATATTCCATTCAGCTACCTCGTCTTCATTATAGGTTGTTTGAGGTCTTCATTGAGAAAGCACGGTCTTGGATAAAAATTTGGAATCTGAATCTAACCTTTTAATTTATTAACTTGAGAAGGTTCTATTTCTTCTTTGAATTGACTTCCAAGTTCTTCAATATAATCAACAACATTGATATTATTAGATGTAGATAATTCTTATAGTTAATGTTCTAATTCTATGATGACACTTGATTCGGTGGAGAGTTTTATTAATCCTGATTTTGAAACAATTTCGTTTATAGGTTTAACAATTGAATTTATTGGTTTTGTACTTTCCTTTTTGGATTATTTTGGTTCAAAATTATTCTCAATTATTGATAATTGGCCTGCCATTGATTGTAATAAAATTTAGTATAATTATTTTGTGATTGAATATTTTTTATATCATTAATTGTAGTTCTTGATTCTTCTGGTCTATCAGCGGGATTTTGCTTTAAAGGAGAGATGCAACTATATCGCCGTTTCCATGAAAAATAACTATTTCTTGCACAGGAGGATGTTCTAATTGAAAATTTTGACTAGAGGGAGTTTTCCAAGTTTTTATTTATTAATACGAGATGTGTGTCCACTCATAAAAACTTAAATCTTCAAAAGAATCATAAAATTCTTGCCATAAAGATTCAATTTCTATTTTTGAAAACATTTTTCTATGAATATGTCGAAAACTTTTGATAGAAGGATTTTTATCAATTTTAAATTTATTTTTTTCTATCAACTGTAGAAGAAATGACATTGCATTGTTGATCTAATTTTTCAAAAGGAGGTAACACGTCTGAAAAGTAGGTTAATTAGGCCGTTCTAATTCATTATCTTTTTCAAAAGTGTATTGAGTTTTTGGAATGTTTGAAGTAAAATCAACTCTTTTCAATTTATTAAAAGAAGTTGAAAACCTAGTATATTGAGAAAGATTCTCAGATCTGTTTTCAAATCTAGTGGAAAAGGACCTTTGGGATTATACGATGCAAAAGCTTTGTTGAAAAACACCTTAACGTCCATTAAGAAATGAAATAATTTGATTAGGAATAGTTTTAATAAGAGTATGAATAGGGTTTTGAACATTTTCAAAATTCCATAAGTCCTCTAAATTGAAGATTCCATGGATTCCTTTTAGGAATCTTGGTATTTGAATGAAGAGATAATTGACTTCTCCTAGAAAGCTTTTTTCTTAGAGGATGAACGAATAGCTCAGATATGAGTTAAGTGTTCATAAGCTTATAATATATTTAATATATCACAGCAAAATCTTTTCAACGATCATCAAAATTAAGATTTTTCATTTGAATATGAAGATTGAGAGCATTAAGAGTAGCTCAATCATTAAGATTGATTGTAAAATTTGGATGGCAATTTGAAAAGGCTGGACCACTTTCAAGATTTTATTCTAAAATGGATAATATTGAATTTTTGAATTTGAGAAGTCTATTATCTCTAAGAGTTAGAAGAATAGGAATATCCAGACCAAATCTAAATAAAGGTTTGATAGTTATTTGAATAAGTCCTACATGAATATATTTAAATTTCTTTCTATGGGTTTGAATATTATCTTTTGAAAATAGATTTATTTTAGGTGATTGACTCTTAATTGCAAGTGTTTGCTCAAGAGTTTCGATAATACAATTTTGACTAAAATCACATTTTCATATTTCATAGATAGAACTTTATCTACATTTGGAATAGGCCATAGAGTTTTTGTTCAATTTTTGCAATTTGGAGTTCATAAGTATAGAAAGTGTCTAATGCAGATGCTTGTTCTTAATTTAATTATTCTTCATCATGAAAAAAGTGTTTGAAAAATTTTCAAGTCTACTAGATCTCCTAAACCAATTAGAGATTAAATACATAATTAAATTAAATGAATTATAATGACATACTACTGTATATGCAATGCCACAGGAGATACTAAATCCAAAACAACCTATAAGGGGATCACCATATTTTCATTCAGTTCAAGGGATGACCAACGCTATTCAGCAGGCTCCAGGTAACTAGTTTCTTTTAACAATATCAATGGGCTCAATTATTTTCAAAAATAGTATTAATATTTCAAAAATATTACAAATCATTAATTCGATACATAAGACGTAGTGCACACGCTTACTTTTAGTAAGTAAAAATGTAATTATAATTATAATAATAAAATAATATAAAGAAAAAAACAATGTTCTACATAACATTAGCACTTCAATTCACATATTCGCGAAGAAATGACACAAGATGTAGATTTATAAAGCCAACTAATGTAACATATAATTAGGGATGACAGTAGGATGGATCAGGAGCAAGTTGTCCATTCTTGTCCCCTGCCTTGTCTAATGTTTTTGTTTACTTACCCGCTCCTATACTCGGTTAAGATGGGTGGGCGGATCCGGGCGAGACAGGTCCTTTGCCCTATTTACCTCCCAATTCATTTTTATTTTTGTTTTTATTTATCTATTTATTATTTTTTATGTCTTTAGTTGGTGAATTTTTTTTTTTTTCAATTTGTTAAAACAATCCATGTTCCCTTTAGAAATGATGATAATTCTTTTTATTTTTTTAATGTTTGATAAAAAACTTAAATTTGAAATAAGTTTTAAACGGGTAAGCAGCGAGACGGGGACCATACTTTTTGTACCCGCTTTGGTCCAACGACCCTTGTCCCATCCTCGTCCATGCACCGTTTAACTGGTTAGGCTAATAATCCTTGTCCGATTCGAAGCGGGACACCACGAATATAGTGTTTAATGAATTTTTTTGCCACCCCTACATATAAAAGAAAAAAATTAGAACACTACATAAACCCTGACAACATATTTCACACACAACTATAAAATTTATGTCAAATTATAATACAAAAAATGAGTAATTATATTCACACTGTAATTTATATTTATTTTACTACATTTTAATTGAATTTAATGTTCTTAATCTTTGCTCATTATAACACTTTGTCTCAAACGATTTTTCATGTCATTTTTATCTTTAAACTTTTCATTAATTAATACAATTTATATTTGATAACAATTTTATGTATAAAAATTCGTTGAAATGAAATAAAATCACCTATGTTTCACCTCTTTTTTTTTTTTTTTTTTTTTAGAGGTGCTAAAAATATTTTTCCTTCATTTCAAAGACAATACGTACTAATTAATAGAATGCTGAAAATAAGTATTCAATAAAAAAAGTAAGAAAATAATTTTTATGATAAGTAAAGATTGAGAAACTTAACTACAATTAAAATATGGTATAACAAATAAAAATTGTGATATCAATATAACAAAAAAATAAATTGAAAATGAAAATAATATAAAGGAATTGTGTGTGTAACAAAATCCTCTTACTTTCACATATAACTAATTATAATTTTATTAAAATAACAAATTGTGTAACATTTTGGTGCGAAAATAACAACAAAATAGAAATCAAATATCACGTAATGTACCATTTTCACCCTACGAAGACTGTTCAACATAAATTGTTAAAGTATAATTTGAAGATTACACAACCAATACAAATTAGTAAAGTATAATTCAAAAAATATACAAAGTAATGCTATAAGCCTAACAATAGATGGACAAGAAATTAATTTCAACTCTTCGCTTGATATACTAGTCACTATCACGTGCGTAGCACGAATTTTGTATTTATCGTATTTTTATTAGCGTATGAATTTTAGTTTTTTGAAAAGTTTTTTAAGTAATATTTAGAAATATTTTCATGATATAAGAAAATAATTGCAAATTATTTTTACAATTGCAACAACATTGTGTTTTTCAGAAAAAATATGTTTGTTTATTTCATGCTTAAATAAGAAATATACAAACTATTTTGCATGTATTCTTTGATAGTGTTGATATGATTGAATTGAATGTGAAGATTATATTTCTAATTCAATATTGGAAAAATGAAGATTGAGCACAAAGTTATAAATCGATTTGTATATTCATATACGTTTATATTTTGTGTTTCATATATTTTAATATTCCTTTTTATTCTTATGTTGAAAAAATAAACATCTGGAATTTTTTTCTGACATTCGATTTGGTAAGTGAATGTACAGTGTTCTGCATTCTCGGTATTTGTAAGTACAAAAATCAGTATATACGGTAAGTTGCAAATATGGTAGGCTGCATATACAGTAAGCTATAAATATGTTAGGTAGCATATACGATAAGCTATAAATACAGTAAGTTGCCTACAAATACGATAAACTACAAATATGGTAGGTGGCAACATATATAGTAAGTTGTAAATATGGTAAGTAGGCTACAAATACGATGCCAACCGTATTTATGTATACTGTCGTATTTGCAGCAATCTGTATTTACGGCTTACTGTATATGCAAGTACCATATTTGCATTATACTGTATTTACATTATATCATATTTACAACATACCGTATATGTAGCATACCGTATTTGCAATATACTGTATTTGCATCATACTATATTTGTATCATACCGCATTTACTGCACATATTGTTTTTAATATGGCAGATATTGATTTTTGTAATTCAATATTGTTTCGTTTTTTGTATTTTTGAAATTTTTTTAAAAAAATGTGGTTATGAAATTGCTAATTTTTAAATGTGTTTTTTTGTTAAAAATAAAATTGATTTTTTATGCTATTTAAAAAAAATATATTATAATTTTATTAGCGTGATAAGAAGATTTATTATGATTATGTAAAAAAATTTTAACACCACACAATAAATTCATATTTTAACATGTGACTGCAAGAGTTTTTGTGTATCAATAATGCCAAATTTTTTGGCATCATTCTTTGTTTTACTTTTTTTTTTTATTTTTGTCTTTTTTTTTAGATTCATTTGTTGTTAGTAATGATTATTTTGAGAGCTTTTTTGCATTATACTGTTGTAATTATATTTTTTTATTAGATTTAATGCATATTTTTAACTAATAATATAACAAACTAATTACATGATTAAATTTTTTAAAAAAAATTGCAGAGAAACATTAGTGTGCGATTCCGCAAAATCTGTGCGGAGACCCCGTCCGCACAATCTATGTGGATTGTGCAGAGTCTTCGCACATATTGGGGAGGGTTTTTTTTTTTTTTTTAACTTATTCTTGTAGTTATATTTTTTTATTAGATTTAATACATATTTTTAACTAATAAATAACAAATTAAACAAATATTAGTTGCGTGATTCAAAAGAAAAAAGAGAGTCCTCACTTGTGCGGAGACTCCGCGCAAATTGTGTGATTTGTGTTGAGTCTCCGCACAATGCGGAGTCTTCGCACAAATTGTGCGAAGACTCCACACAGCACATGTAATTTTTCGTTTAAATTATTAAATTAGATGAAATAAAAATAGGTAAATGCATTTGTTTACTTTTTTGTTACTAATTTTTTGAAAAATTTGATTTGTAGACTTTTTTTAGTGTATTTTTTATTGGCTTAATAATTATTATTTTTAAAGCATTTTATATAAATAAATTAAACATAATTGTATATAAAAAAGTGGAAATGCACTTATCAAATAATGATATTGATTTTAAAAAATAAAAAATCTCTCCGTACAGCTCTCTGAACAGTGCTGAGAGACCCATCTCTCTAAACAGTTCGGAGATTTTTTTTTCAATTACTATGAAATCTTAACTATAACATATTGTTTACCAAAAGTAAGATCAAAAGTTAAAACGAATACAATCACAAAAAACATATAGCATTAGGAAGTACTGGCTCCAAGAATATGGATGAATCAAAATCAATTGTTTTTAGAAGTGACAAGCTTCCACCAAACCAACTATAACGTTTGAATGATGTAAGTAATGAAATAAAGTGAAAAATTGACAATCTACCTCGCAGAAAGAAGCTTCCCCCATGCATCCTAACAAGTGATTTCAATTACTTTTTTTTCTTTCTTTCTTCAGCTTTAAACTATAAAACTATTTGGTTATTTATTTTTTTAGTTTACCATATTTTTTCACCTATTTGACTAACCACCTTAAGGAGATAATAATGAACTAAAACTATTATTTACCTTTCAACAATAGAAATGAAAATAATAAAAACCAAAATTACTAAAAATTCAAAATCAAAACTCACCAACTTGAATGGCTAAAGACGTGGGCCTTTTTCCAATCCAAGCGATCCATTAGAACTACTTCATCTTTTGCTTGCCTCGTAAAACAAAATAAAATTCTTAATCTTTTGGGAATAATACCTTCTAAAAAAATCTATTTAGAACCACACAGTAAAATCTAGCCAACATGCATTCAGTTCATAGCAAAAATCTATATTTACTTACCAAAAACCTTGTATCAATAATTCTTTCGATTGTTCTATGATGGAAAACCTCTGTAAAAGAAAACAAAAATGGATGTTTAGAACTTCTAGAATGTCAACCACCAAATTAAAGGAAAACGAAATAGAAAAAAAGAGAAGAAGAAATGAATAGAAGAAAGGAGAAGTTGCACGATTGTGGAGAATGAAGGAAATAAGCATGAGAGGTTGTTTTGAGAAATGGAGGAAGCCAGATGATTGCGTGAAGAGAAGTGATGCGTGATGGAAGACCAAAAAAAAAAAAAAAACAACGTCATTCTGCATTTTGTACAGTAACATGGGATTCATTTACTATTTAATCAATAGTGCCATATTATTCCCCTTTCTAATAGAGGTTAGATATACCTTGATATGCTTACATATAATTAAGAGAGAGAAAATGACACAAATGTAACTTATGTTGATTTTTTGAATATTTAAAACTTGAAACCTATGAGATCTGTGGATTTTACAAAACAATTCACGTTTGTTTTTTTTTTTTTTTTAAGAAATTAAGCCCTTATATGGGTTTCATTAAAATATAATTTTAGAAAAATGTATTTTGTAATAGTGACTTTTAGGCGAATATGTGATTATAAAATAAGAAAAGTTATTGGAATATGTATAATACTATTTTATTAAGTAATGCTATTTAGTCATACTAGAATTGTAACATCAGTTTATGTGATGATAATGTGGTGTTAAATGAAACGTGGAATTAAATGATATGAGGTCATAATTCCAATGAAGTTAAATTGTATTATTTATTTTATTGAAAAATATACAGTTGAAAATTGGAAAGATAATAATGCATTAAATTTTAATGCGGCTCAATCAGAGACTAATTCACATCATATTATCAAAATGAGTAACTTATTTATTTTCAACTTTAATTAATAAAACTATTATATTTCAAAACTTAGTTATTTATTTTTGCCAACTTCATATCTGTCTTGATTATTGTTATTATTATTATTATGTAGAGAAAAAGGAAAAGTAGATTCCAATAAATCATAGTAGACCCATTGTATTATTACACAAGAAAATTGGAGCTACAAGTAATTTCAACGAAATCTCAGGGGCCCAAATGAAATTCACTTTCTTTATACAGGAAACTCTCCCCAACCACAACCAAACCAAACCCTAACGGGAAGGAGAAAGGTAAAATAGAGAGAGAGAGAGAGAGAGAGAGAGAGAGAGAACTTTAAGCAGCAATGGATTCGCTGAGGAAGCAGCTAGACGTGTTGATGGGAGCCAATCGAAACGGCGACGTACTGGAGGTGACGCGGAAGTACTTCGACCGTGACGTCTGCCGCCTCTACCTCTCTGGCCTCTGCCCTCACGACCTCTTCCAACTTACTGTAAGTATACGCGTGTGTACGTAGCATATGTAGACTGTAATTTATTTTAATTTTTCAGATTTTGAAATAGGCTTAACGAACCCCAAATAGGGAAATCAGCTTATTTTTACACTCGAGGAACTTTTTTTCCTATATCTATGCAGAAATTTGTGTAAAACTATCATACGTAAAGAATTGGTAGTTTCTATTTACGATTTTGGGTTAATTTGATATATGTACTGCTGTTTCATTTCATTGATGCTTGCAAGTGTATTTTGTTTATTATTTTTGTTCTGGTGCAGAAAATGGACATGGGACAGTGCACAAAGGTGCATTCGTTGCAGCTAAGAAAAGAGTATCCTCTATGTGGCGATGATATACATTTTTTTTTTTGTGTGTGTATACATATATACATGTGTATACATGTGTATGTACATACGTATATATGTATCAATCCTTTTAACCAAGAATTCTCTTTCTTCATCACCAGTTGAATCCACTAATTCGGAACTTAATTTGAAAGCCATAATTCGACCCGGACGTTTTCGGGTGATTTTAGCCCTTATAAAAAGAAAATGGATTCTTGAACCCCTTTCATGCTCATGTCATGTCGACATATGTATGTATACATATGGGTGTGTGTGTGTGTGTGTGTGTATTATGTTCACCTAGTAATGATTTGCAACGGTAAAATTGTTATAATAGTATTGTAAAGCTAGCATTTGTTAACACTATCAAATAAAAAGAATTTGTAGAGCATATCAATATGACAAGTATTGAGTTTCAAGAATATTAGCTGCTATCCTTTGGAAGTTATTTTATAAATGAATATTTGAAATCAAGTTCTGATTAAGTGACAAAACAGAATTCAAAGAACTGCTCTTTTCCTGGAAATGTGATCCCTCATTCGAGGAATATCTTGTTATTGATGAAAGGGGAAACTGGAATTATACCGTTCTCTTCTGTATGATTTTTGAAATGTTTTTGTGAATGCCTCATTTGAACAAGAAATCTATGCTTTAAAACTCCCACTGCACCAACCCATTGATCGCCTGTAGTTGCGTATGCAAATATTTGTTAACACTGGTATATACACATGTTACATTCTATTTATCCAGTTTGCTGACTTGCAAGTTTGTCATTTGAAGTGTCTATATGTTGCTTTAACACTTTGCCAGATACCAGGAAGCAAAAGCGAAAGGTCTAGATAATTATGATAGGGACTTGGAGGATAACATAGATAGACTGATTGTTGAATGTGACCGGAAAATTGAAAGGGCCCTGAGGAGACTTGATAAAGAAGATGCTAATGCTGCTATCGCTATCTCCGTGTCACAAGTTACCCAAGTAATGACAGATTCTTAGTACCGGATTCTAATTTTTTCATCTACTATTGTCACTTCTGCATTGTTCTCTATTCCCATATACTTAACTAATTTTTTTGGATTCAGACACCAGAAATTCTTGAGTTGTCGAAACAAATTAAAGAGAAATTGAAAGAAGTTGACCAATTTGGTAAGTATTCTGTGAGACATCTAATTCTTTCTAGTGGAATTTATGGTATGTTAGTGTTTCTATCCTTGGAATATGAAATGAAAGAGTCTACTTAGAAGCTGTTATGACTTATTTAGTTTTGCCAATGGGATGCCACGAATTGAACAAGGCTAGAAAACAAGTATGTCAAGAGAAACCATTTTTACAGCCAGTTTTATCACCTTTTGTACCATCTGATTTAATTACATATTCTTCAAATTTCCAGTAATCATGCAAAAAATAAGAGCTTGTTTGGGAAAACGCTTTAATTTGTAAATAAATTGAAATGAGTGGTGAATAAGCGGATAATATTTATTGTTTTCTTGAAATGTGTAGTTAAAAGTCACTTGAGTGCATAGAAACATTTCATGAACACAAGCCAAACATAGGCTCTCTCGTTAATGAGAGGGGTGAGCCATTATGCTTTATGAATTTAACATTTGTATTCTCGTTTAAACATGTAACTCGAAACAACTTACAAGTCGTCTACCGTCTAGAGATACTTGAAAATAGACATAATAAAGGTAATTGCTCCATAATTATTAGTTAGCAACATAAATATATAGGATATGATTAAAAACATGTCCTTAACAAGTTCACACATGCTTGACCTGATGTTCAAAATCCTTTTTGGATGCCAACAACTAGTAACAACACTAAGGAACATTGAGTTCTCGATGCTTACCTAGAATGCAATTCTTTGAGTTAAATTCTTTACTAATGAAGACAATAAGTATCCACAACATGAATATAAGCATGACTATCATATCTTTTGAGCAATTGAATTTATGAGCTTCATAATGTTCAGAATCTTTGATTTCAAAATCATTTTCTAGGTCCCCTTAAAGATGGCAATAAGGTGGGTCAAGGACAGTTGGGATGCTTTGTGCCCTGCCCCTTAAGGATTTAAGTGCTTCTATCTTTGCTTAAGAAGGGGTTGGGCAATATATATTTTCACTTCGAAGAACCTAAAACCTAAAAAAAACCATCCCAACAACACAGTTTTATTGTTATACACAATTAACCAAAAGGGATGTTCTTGGAAAGGTAAAACAAAAAATAAACCTTAAAATTTAGTTAGGAGTACCATTGGTGCTTGTCAATGAGGTTGATAAAAAAATAAAGGGACTTTCGGAATGGTGTTGTCTATTGTGGTGAGACGAAGGTGAGTGGTGAAATGAGAGATTAGATTTTTGGGTTTAGGTTGGTTTGGTGGGTTTACGACACGAAAAAAGGAAAAAGTAGTTATTGGCGAATTGGATCAAAATTCAAAATTTTTAACGGGACATTTGTGGCGGGGCAGGGCAACTTTATTCCCCATACCCGCCCTTCCTTGAACTGGGGCAACAAAACCACGCCCTTGATATCGCCTCATCATCCCATTTGGGATAGGTAATTCTAGTTCCATTCGAGGAAGGATATGGCATTGAGTCTTAGGTTTTTCAATTTAAATTGATATCATTGGGTCATCTTCACCCATTGCTATGTTTACGGAGTTACCATATCAAAGTTTATGCATCTCTTTTTTCCTGACATCTTGTTTGATCCCATATTCCATCCCTTTGTTTCTTGTGATACATAAAAGTAATCTCGTCTCATTTTTATCAAATTGCACATCTAATGCAGCTGAAAAGTGCTGGGAAGAAGGAACACGTTCAATCTTGTTGATTTACGCCTAATACTTGATATAGATTAATCAATCGGAAGAAACTTGACCAATTTTATTTGATAAATAAAAACAACAAATAACAATAAGTCCCTGTTTGAGCCACATTTTTACCTCATTAAAATGAAAAATATGACTGTTATCCATCACATCAAGCCACCATTTTTTGAATTTCCATCTCTGGTGTGGGGCCCATAACACTCTATTTCTCATTCTCATTATAATGTGGCTCAAACAGGCTCTAAATCATATTTTTAGTTTTTAGAGGAAAACAGAAAACCTTAACTTATAGCCTATTTAAGCATAATTTTCTCAACAAAATGTATTTTTGAATAGTATTTTGATGTAGAACGTGTAGTTAAAAAATAAGGAAAAGTTTTGAATTCGTATGTATTGTTTATTGAAGAATGTGCGGTTGAAAATAAGAGAGAAAATTTATTTTGAAAATAATGAGAATTCAACAAGGGCTTAATCTTCTTGGTAATCACAAACGTTAGAAAAACTAATCTTAATGTATAAATTTCTTACTAAACTAAACATTGAAACTAATTATCTTGACAACAAAAGTAATTTTCTATAGAACAAGAGCTCATTTGACAACCTAAACAATACGATATATGTTGGCAAAAAATAGTAGTATAAGTTTTGGAAAATGTTGGTTTTGGGAAAGTGTTCTTATACGATTTCAATACGGTAGATCGGTTCAAAGTATTTGATTGCATCATTTTATATAAACTTGAGAAGCTTCACTTTCAAATCTTGTGATGTAGGATTTTTTCCATAATTAGCATTCCAACTTTTGTGTCACTAGTGTGTTAAACTATTTACAATCGCATTACTAGAGATACTTATTGCTAACATAGGTGTTCTACTAAGGTATCTTCCTCTACTACTTCAACACATCCTTGTTGACCTTTATTTCAAAAATGGGTGGGCCATTGTAATTCTCGCCTATATCGATGTCTCAAAATTGGTATTGAGAAGACCTAAAAGATTTGTATTGAGCTTCATCTCCACATCATAGCTAGAATTGGCAGAGCACTCCAATTATCATTGTTTTCTATTTAGCAGATCAAGACCTATCACGGACATTGTTTTGATTGTTTATTTGGTTGTAAATGTCCATGAGGTGCACGACAAACTGTAAGGTCCATTTATTTTATTGTGTAGAAATCATAGTTGTGAGAATCATATTTTTAGATTGCATCTACGGATGGTTCTTGCATATCCGACCCATGGATCGGATCTTAAATTGTAAAATTCTACTAAATATTACTTAAAAATGAGCATAAAAATGAAATAAAAATTCTAACAACAAATTAAAAACTATGGGTCCATAACTAACTTAAAACATACAATAAAAAGTTAACAAAGAGTTTTTAAGTACTTTGTAAATGATCCACAACAAAATTGATGCTGAACAATTAAAATGATTAGAGCTCAAATCTATGAAATTGAAGATGGAGAACTTGGAGGAAAATCTAGGTAAACTTTTGTCAATTCATCCATTGAAACTTTATATTTTAAATTATATGAAGAAATTATATCTTATAAGCCTTAACTCAAGAACTATTGTGAAAATTGATGATAAATCATTTTTTTTCTTTATGGCTGAGAACTGATATTTCAAATTAGTTGTTATTGAAAATAAATATTTTGATTTGGAAACTTAAAGTTGAAACATAGTCCAAGTGTAAATTTATTGCAATCAAGATTCCTATTGCCTAGTTTAATATTTTTATTATTTCTTTATTTTAAAAATTTTTTTGGATCAATTTTACGTAGAATTATGGAACTGTTGGAATCGTAGGATTTGAATATGATTACAATTTGGTGTATGATTTTGATCTATTTTCCATTTTGGGATTGTTGAAACTTATGTAGCTAGGATCCAGATCGCCATTTTAACAACCATGGTTGAGATGGAATTCGATGTGGATCTTTTTGCTTCATTCCAATGTGGGATATTGAGTTAGATGGGAATCATAATGTTTAACCAATTTTCAATATGGAAGTCAACAAGGATGTACTTGAAGAGTAGGGAGCGATGGACATTGATGATTCATTTATGTTAGATGTAAGATGTTTTTGGTATTGTGAGTAGCTTGACAAAAGAGTGCACAAATTGAGAATTTGCACTCCAATTGACAAATATTGCTGAACACCAGTGGCATAGAAGTGGAAAAATGAAGGCGGGGATCTTCTCTTAACTAGGAGAAAATGATGCAATCGAATACTTTGAGTCAGTCAATGTGTTGGAATTGGATGTATAAGAACATTTCTTCATGCAACAATGAGTCTCCAATTAAAAATCATAAGCCGTTCCTCGGTTCATATTCTATCATTTTGGGTATCAAATGGGCATTTATGTTACTAGTGGAAATTAAATTTATTGTTAAGATAATTCATTTACCATGTTTAGTTTAGGAGTTTTATTTATTTAGAATACATTTTTAAGAAGTTCGTGTTTATCTAGAAGTTTTGAGTTAGGATTTTTTCTTCTCCTTGAAAAGCTAGAATTAGGGTTCATTGTTATTTGATTGTTTTTCATTTTAATTAAATAAAATTGGTGGACTTTCTCTTCATTGCGTATTATCGTCTTCTGTAGCATATGGTTGAAAAATCATTTTTCCTAAAACTCATGTTGGTTACCCAAAAATTAAAATGCATATCATGTTTTGTCATCAATCACGCCACGCCACGCCATTCAAGGCGATGCCACTTTACAAATCATGTCATTTTGACCTTATGAAATCATACTTCTCATACCCTTGCTTAAATAATAGGTACATTGAATTGAAATGAATATCTTTTGTTGCGTAGAAATAACATGCTTGCATTTTAGTTGAAATGAAAGGAATAATAGACTACTAATAAGTCTTGCCTTAACCTTAGGTACGAAACAACTTGTTCATATCAACCACAATCATCTTTGGAATTAAAATTATCAAACTTGACGGCATGTATCCTCAAGTTATTTCTTACATTCATAAAATTCATAAGGCTGCACTATACCACCAAAAAGACAAACCTTAACTAGCACATTTCAACATTTTCATAGATTTTCACTCTAGTTTCCTTCTTAGATTTGACATTAGTTATTCTAATTTATTATTGGAGGCTTGGAGCTGTGGTCCACCATGTCCAGCACTTGTCCTCCAGACGTTACTCTGCGACGAGAAAATATTTTGGCAGTGCATTATCAATTTTACGTGTATAATGTCGAAAACTTAAATCAACTTTTTGAAATAGTGCTCTTATTTAGAATAACTATGTTGGAATTGTGTAACAATGGAATGGAGGGTACTGATGTTCATCGTTTTCCAGGACAATGTAATTAGCAAGTTGATATCTTGGAAAAATTAGCAAAAATTATACATACAAGTCTCTAAAAATGGTATGAGTTATAATATTCCAGTTTCAAGGTATACAAGTTCTTTATGTACAACCATTTCTCTTTCTTTGCGCAATCATCTGAAAGTCTCTTTCAAGTTCATATGTGTATATCTGTTGTTTTAAATTAATGTTTATCTAATTGAGCTATAGGTGCCTGCTGTTAGTGAATTACTGATGTTGCTGAACATTATTTGTTTTTATAGATCTCGAAGGCAAGACAGACATGAAGATTCGTGCGTTGGAAGAGGTTGAAGAACTAAGAGTTAAAAGAGCCGACATGCAGGTTTTTTAGCTATTTGGCATTTAATTATTCCTAACTAATTATCAGTAAAATGATGCAGCTGAAGATTCGTTATATGCTTATGTTATCTGAGCTCTGTTTGAGCCACATTCTTTCAAAAAAAATGCATTCTTAAATAGTGTTTTGACATCATTTCAACTACATATTCTTCAATAAAATAATATTACATGCATATCCAAAACTTTTTCTTATTCTTTAACCATATTTCCCATCAATAAACTATTCAAAAATGCACACCCCCCTCCCAAAAAAAAAAAAAACGAGAAAGGAAAAGAAAGGGGCTCAAACAATGGCTAAATTAATAATCATGTTATTTATGTGAGTTATTAAGGTTTGTTACTGTTGAATGACAGTCTATGCTTCTTTTGGATGCTTTTAACAAAGACCGGGCATCTCTACCTCAGCCACTAACAAATCCTCCACAGTTGGCACCTTTGCCAGCAGCTACTCCAGATCCACGCATACAGGAAATGATTAACGAGAAGCTAAAGAAAGCAGAAGATCTTGGTATGATGTTGTCTTAAGCTTTTATATATATTTGCACTGTAGGTTTATATGATCATGTAATAGCGATTTGATTTTACCTGGTTGGCTTTACACATCCTTGGGGATATTTGAAATTACTTGTTCTTGTTTAAACATAGGAAGACATGGATGCCTGTCCTAGCCTACTGTTGCTGAAATTTCCAAGGCCTCTTATGCCCGTTTCTTCCCTTACCCCTTGAAAATTTTTGGAAAAGTTTATTTAGGTGGGTATATGCTCCCGTTGTCACATCCTGAAGGCTTCACTTAACACGACTTGGGGAACGGGTTAGTTACTCTTTAGGTTCGTTCTTAGGCCTGTATACTTCTGTTTTGTCCTAATAAGATACCTGTAACAACTACTGTTGATAATAGTGTTGCCGAATAGCCGTTGGGCCTGATTGATTGGACTGTGTTCTATGTGAATATTCAGCTAATTTAGCCTTTCATTGTTGGGGTCATGATGGGCTGTCTTTGGGGTCCATGACTGTGAACAGTGGTTTCTATATTTCAGATGAGTGGTTAATGCCATAGCATTGGGCTTTGGCGGCCGTGTCCTTTTGTATAGTTTTAGTTGATGAATCTAATGGTTTCATGTTGAGTAGAAATAAGACAAAATATACACATTGCCACTTCAGTAATAATGGAGTTTGGTTAGTGGATTGTGTAATCCCCAATGTGATTGTTTTTGATATTTAGGCTTGATTATTAATTTGGGGGGAGGAAGTAGTAAGAATGTAATGCTTAGAATCAAAGTAGGTTGGGATTAAATTGCAGAGCAGTTATTAGACTTGCTATGCTTTATGGTACCAAGCTTCGGGTAAATTAGGGGTTGGTATGTTCTAATTTGGTCTGGTTCTAATGAGAACTAGAT
>NC_036249.1:14306862-14355084 GCF_002742605.1 Olea europaea var. sylvestris | reverse complement strand
GTCTATTCAAAATGACATATTGGATTAGTAAAAAAATTGAAATTTGAAAGACGTATTCACGTACCCTTGTTTGAAATTTGGGCTCTTTTTAACTATGTTCCGTATCCTACATTTTAAAAAATAAAAGGTTTGGCACTTGAATATGTACCTGTACCAAGTCCAAGTAGCCTGCAAAACAGAAAATAGGAAAGTGAGAGAACAAATCAAGTTGATAAAAATAGAGAGGCAATTGAAAATCGGGAGAGAGAAAATGAGAGGAAGAAACCAAAATAGGCCAATGAATGAAGAATTTGGTCAACGGTTGGGAAAAAGAAGAGAAAAGAGAGATGGAATGTAGGTGGTGATAAATGTGGATTGGATGTACAATAGGCAATTACTGGTTGTACAGATTGAGAATAATAATGCTTCGTTGATAAATAGAAGCTAAGTGAACGCTAACTTGGACTTATAGTTTTTTGAGAGAGATTATTTACATTGAAAAATGATTTTTGGAGAATGTGTGGTTATAAAGGAGGGAAAATTATGGGTTCATGTGCAAAAATTTTTTTTTGGAAGAATTTTGTGGTTGAAAATGAGTGCGCGAAAAAAATGATTTTTAAATAAATTGTGCGAAAGAAACGCATTATCAATAAGGTCTGTTCGGCTAGATTGAAGAATGCTAATGTTGGCCTTCAATATCTTCAAGAACTACGTTATACATGAGTAGAATCTGATAGGAAAATTAACGATTTTTTATCATACAAGTCAGTTCCTTAATCCCATCTAATTATATTTAATTCAGTTCCATGCATTAAATATGCAAGGCCCTATTTGAGCCACATTATTTAGAAAAAAATACATTCTTAAATAGTGATATGACATCATTTCAATTACACGTTCTTCAATAAATAATATGACACGTAAATCTAAAATTTTTCCGTATTTTTTTGACCACACATTCTCCATCAATCTACTATTTCAAAATATATTCTTCAAAAATAATGTGGCTCAAACACACCAAGTATAAAATCCTAGAGGGAACAATATCATAAAAAGATGATTAAATCAAAGATATTTATGGATGTCCAATTTTCCGTAAGATATATAATATTTTAATAGTCAGATGTTATTACATGTTATCTAATTTATTTATTTTTAATTAAATTACACTGCCACTAGACTGAATCCCTCCCCTTTGTTTGGAACATTGCTTATTTGTTATTGTTGCACTTCACCCAGTTGAATAAAAATAAGACTAGAATAAGTTACTGAATAGTAGAAATTTTCTAATTTTCTTCTATATGAAGATTGAATATAAAGATTTGTTAAGTTGGGTCTATAGTTGATGGATCCTTGGAAATAAATGATTTTATGCATATACTTCTGTTAAATTTTCAACATATCATCCTTCATGCCAATAATTTGGTTGTGCTTGGAAGCTTGTGTGATTTTATATATATATTTTTGTGTTTTTTGCTCCAAACATGTTTATATGAAAATTAGCTTGTCTTGAATATGTGGCTTTGATACTTCAGGTGAACAAGGAATGATAGATGAAGCACAGAAAGCATTGGAAGAGGCTGAAGCACTCAAGAAGGTTTAAATTTATTTATTTGAATTTCATTACAATATCCTAATATCTTTATTTCATTATTTTTGCTTTTACTATATTATTCATTTGTTTGCCTCTTTCTGTTTCAATTTATTGATGCAATTTACTTTATGCTTGACATTTGATTTCATTTTTCTGTTGTCATCAGTTGCCAGCACGCCAGGAACCTGTACAAGATTCCTCAAAATACACAGCTGCTGATGTGCGCATTGTAAGTCCAGTTTCTTATTGTTGGACTGATTTTGATTTGACAATGCGTTCACTTCCATTTCCATTTCACGTTTATTTTATTGTCTGTTTGGGCAAAATGTCGATGTACATGCTCAAACTTTTCCGTTGAGATCTATATTTTAGTCTGCAAGTTGGATGTCACCTTGTATAAAGAATTTAAAATATTCTCGCCTCTAATGGTGTCAACTGTGGTTTGAACATGAAATTTAGAGTTTGATAACATATAATTGTTGATTCTTATATAGTGATTCTTCTCTTCTGACAGACTGATCAGAAACTTCGTGTCTGTAACATTTGTGGAGCATTCTTGAGTGTTTATGACAGGTAAATGTCATGTGATTTTCTAAGATTAAACTGTACCTCAGCATTTTTAGGACGAGAAATATCTAGTTTCAAGAGTTTTGGGCACTTCATTGTTTGACCTGGCGATTATACCTCCTTGTTACCAGCAGGCTTTTGGGCCCAGTTTTACGAGGATAAACTTTTGCTGCTAAAGAATGTGCGTCATTTTTCTGTTTTATGTTTGTCAATCATGCTATCCTTAGCTAAAAATTGTGGGGCTACTTTATTACAATTTTCCTGTTCTTACGGGTCTTTTAATCTTGTTATGATCATATGTATGTTGACCTTTCAATGGTTTCCAGTGACCGCCGCTTAGCTGATCATTTTGGTGGAAAACTTCACTTAGGGTATATGCAAATTCGTGAGAAGTTAGCTGACCTCCAGGTATGACCAGATAATCAATTATTTACACTTGTTGACTTGTTACCTCCATGCCTAAGTTGGTTCTCTGAAATTTCGACTCAGATGCTGGTACGGTGTTTATTTTCTTGTTTACTGATTGTCAGTTCTTCTAGTGAGTTTTTGTTATCCTCGGAGAAGTGTATTTTTTACTCGCTAAATTCTCTGAGTAATTTCTTAAAATTTCTTTTTCACTGTTACTTGATCGATATTCATGGGAAACAGAAAGATTACAGTTGTTTCATGTAATTGTCAATTAAACTGAAAGTATTGGATGAATAAAGTTGGGTTAAATAGATATCAGGATTTGAATAGCTTCCTAAGTTTGACCTGGCTCGCAGCATGATTGAGTTGATACAGGATGCTGTCAAAGGTTTACACTTGTACTGTATGTAGTTCCATGGGGTAACATTAGTTGTGACATTCATTATGAGTTCTGTCTCATCGTATTTTGTCCTCCGAAAATTCCCCTGCCTATCTCCTTTATGATCACTAGGCAGTTATAGTGTTGCTCATTCTTGTACTTGATAAATAAAGTTATATTTCTTTTTCGGTGTATGAACAAATTCAATGAGTGCTCTATTCTCTCATGGTACTCAATATTCGCTGATACAATTCAAATATTTCTAGTAAACATTACATCAATTCAAAACAAACACGATCTTAGCACCCAAACTTGACTAGCACCCATTATGATAAGCTGCCTCATACTTCATTAACATCATGTTTCTCTTCCTTAGCATGGCTGAGTGTGTAGACTAACTATGATTTTTTTTTCTTTTTCTGTTATATTATGCATCGTACTAGTTCAGAGGTATATGTAGCTACCTTTTGCTTTTGTCGGAATTATTTTGTTGTTTGGATTTTATACTTTTTAGTATTAGTAACATGTAGCGAAAGGAAATAGATATATACTTTGAAGATGATAATACCCTAGTGGACATTCCTGGAGTGAACTCTTCTTAACTTAGTTGAAATGCAGGAGCATATTTATTTGCAACTATGTATGGAAAATTGTTTTTTCTCGTACCATTACCTATTCATTATTTGTTCTTCTAATTTATGAGAGGGAATGCTTGAGGAGATGGTAAAGTTAAGTCCACACCCTGTTCAGTGGAAGAGAGATTTTATGTGCATTTATTGTGTTTTGTGACATGTCAATTGTAATGTAGTGGAATTTTGAAATGAATTCTATCAAATGTGATTTTTTGTGATGAATTTCCAGGAAGAGAGAGACAAGAAACAAAAAGCCTATGAAGAACAAAGGAGGTTGATTTGAGTTTCTGATTTTATCATGATGGTGGCATTTTCACTTTATTTTCCCTTTACTATTGGGTGGAAAGTGTTAACTTTCTAAGTTCAATTCAGATCAAGAGAACGGGGAAGCCGAGAACGGGGAAGCCGAGAACGTGACAGGGAATCTAGCAGGGATCGTGATAGAGGTGATAGCCGTGATAGAGGAAGAGACTTTGACCGCAAGAGCAGAGATCGTGATAGGCATCGTGACCGTGACCGTGACCGTGACCGTGACCGTGATAAAGATCAATCTCACAGCTACGACTCGAGGAGTCGCTATAGGTCTCGTTCTCGGTCAAGAGAGCGCCCCAGAGATTACGATCGCCACAGGTTCTCTTTTTCGATAGCTTCTATATTTAAGTAATTTCTGTTGGCTACTAGTCCTAGATAAGGGTGTAGTCTGATAGTTATTATGTCATTTAGTAGCCAAATGCACTATTTATGGTGGTAATATTACACGACTGGATTCTAAAATTGATCATGATATCTGAATTTCACATCTAATGAAAGCATATCAATCCTTATTATCCTATTTCTGGTTCTGTTTTGTACGTTTCAAACTCTTAGAAGTACGAAGATGACTTCTCTTTATACTTAAAAGAAATGCCGACAGTGTACACTGCTTATGTATGATTGCAGTGCTTTTAAAACTCGGATCTAGATGCCAGCGTTTATGCCACATTTTTCTGTTCAGTTTACTTCCTCTCAGATATCTATATTTCTTTCTTGTTCAGAAAGAGAGATCTTTTCTTGTTTTTGTGATACTAACTTCCCTAAATGGTAGGGAGAGGTACATGATTTTCACACTTGTCCGCCTGACAGTAGAAGGATATTAGCCCTTCAATTTCTCACAAACGCCATTGAATATGTTAAAATATTGGCACTCCTTGAATTTTTGTCTTTGCGTAAAGCTCCATGTTACCCTTTGTTGCCTCAATGCCCCCAATGCCAATAAAGTAACAAAAAAAATGCATCCATTATCACCTCAATGACCCAAAATTATTATACTAGATAGTGCGCAAAGTGAATGGTCCCAACCTGTCATCTGTCTACTTTAATGTGCAAAACCCATTACCTCGTTTCTTCCATTCTTCTTTCTTAGTAAGCCACTACGACATTGTTACTCCTGTCACCGACTACCCTAGGCTTGCATGATCTGCTACTCGTCCAATTGGTTTAATACCTTATTGAGACTGATTTTACCTTTGCTCTTTCAAAGCGAGAATCCATATTTGTCTCTTGGGTGCTTACCAATCTATTGGTATTGGTATTTTCCTCTAAAGTTTGCTGCTCATCTCACCTCTCATCCTAATAACAATAGTAAGGGGAAAAAAGGATTGTGTATTTGGGGTGTGTGCGTGCTTGGTTCATGTATACGGATAATTTCCTTGCTTTCCAAACCTAATACAAGGCTTCATTTCCTCCTTTGCAGGCGTCGTTACTAGCTGGAGATTTAGAGGAGAAATCTGAATTTGTCATATGTTAATCGACTATTTAATGATATGTAGGAGGATCTTTTGTTGCTACTTTTAAATGAGTATGAGAATTCGTGCATTGCTATAAAATTGGGAAGAGAGTATTTGTATGCTAGTCTTATGCTGCCTAACTCCAGCTATCTACTGTTGCTTATTTTCCAGCTTCATTACTCAAGTTTTCTGATGTCCTGGCTGCACAAGTAAATCTTAATTTATCATAAGACAGTTCTTTAGAATTGTGTGATTTGCAAATTCTTTAATAGTATATAATTTTTCTTTTCTAGTGTTTAATCATCTTGCTTAAAAGCTTTAGCTATTAGAAATGACTACACTTAGTACTCATTTAACCTACTTTATACATACATACATACATACATATATATTATAGTGAACTGAAAAGATAAATAATGATTTTTATTTAACATTATTGTACTTTTCATTCCTAATTGTGTATCAAGCTAAGATATTTTTATGGGCTAACTGCAGTAGAAGCTTCAAACCTTTGAAATACTAGCAGACTTTCCCAAACCTTTGAATTGTTGTAGCCATCATCCCTAACCTTTCCAAATGTTGAATCTGGGGCTCTTTTGGACGGTTATCATCTAAAATTTCGTCAGTTGACCAAAAAAATTGTTTTGGCAACATTTTAACAATTTTTAAATGGGCAAAATGGTAACTTTACATCAAAATAAAAAATTAAAAAAAAAAAGAAAAAAATTTGGGATTACGTATAATATTACTTTATTGGAGAATGTGTGGTTGATAAGAAGAGAAAAACGTGAATTGTGATTTAAATGGGGGTTCAAACAGAGCTTTGCTGGGACATGTTCTGCTTCATTTGAGGAATGTTGGTTAAATTGGCCTTGAATCTACCGCTAGGCACCTTCGTTTTTGCATAGTATAATTCCATACTGTATAGAATATAGCCCGCAAGTTCTATCTCAAGAACTTCTTAACTTAGCCTTTGTTTGGTGGGGATTAAAATTAGATTTTTAGTAAATTTTGATGAAGTTGTTGAAATGTAGTTGAAAAGTTGTGGGTTTAATAAAATGTTAATATAATTAAATGTTGATTCTGATTTAAATTTTAATTTGGATTTTTTTCCAGCTGAAACATGATTAAATTATTCTCAAATAAATAATATTAGATAAAAATAAATAAATTGTACAATCGATTCTTTCTATGTGACTTAACAATCCCTTTTCCCATAAATTTCTTCGTACGAGAAACTCTTCCCTCTTTAGGGGAGCATTAGTTGCTAATTTTTATAAATTGTTACACCCTATAAAATTGTGTTATATTACATAATCAATTGTCCTAATAGAAATGGTAAAATGAAGTTTCATAGAATTGTTATGAATTCACTTTAAAATGTTTTCACGCTTTTATGATCCGTGACATATAGTAAATTTATACGTAACGCCAGCATTCAAAATTTAAATTTGGTGATTCAAGTTGATTGTAATTGAAGTTCATGACCTCATATTAGACAAATTAAAATGTAGAGACCCAATTGAACTCTTTCTGAAAGTTCAAGGATCGAAGATAAAATATACCTCCACTTTGTCCATCTTCCTCTCACCGACTAAATTTAACCAATGCTCACTGAACTTTAAACTTGATTACTATTTGCTCACTTATCTTTCACGGGTTACTGAATGTTTATTCATCTTTCCATATAGTTACTTATCCACTATTTGTCTCTTCAAATAATTAGATGACTTTTGAGGCAACCTTTCGACAACTTCCGACCACCAAGAATGTATAATTTTGCTATCGTTGGAAAGCTTACGATATCCTCTTCAATTACCACCCAAAATCTTCCTATAATTCCAAGGAATTCGATGGGAAAATTGCCTTAAAGGTCGTCCAAAAATTCTGAAAATCTACCCAGATTTTCAGATTTTTTGGACGACTTTTAAGGCAATTTTTCGGCAACTTCAGACCATGAAAATTGTTGAATTTTGATATCGTTGGAAAGTCCACAATATCCTCTTCAATTACTGTTCAAAATTTCTCCATAACTCCAAAGGATTCGATTGGAATAAACCCATAAAGTCTATGGGAAAATTTTGGATAGTAATTGAAGAAGACATTGTGGACTTTTCAACGGTATCAAAATCCGGCAATTTTGATGGTCGAAAATTATCGAAAAATTGCCTTAAAAGTCGTCCAAAAATTCTAAAAATCTGCCTAGATTTTCAAAATTTTTGGACGATTTTTAAGGCAATTTTCCTATCGAATCCCTTGGAATTATAGGGAGATTTTGGGTGGTAATTGAAGAGGACATCGTGGGCTTTTCAACGATATCAAAATTCGACATTCTTGGTGGTCGGAAGTTGTCGAAAAGTTGTCGCAAAAGTTACCCAATTATTTGAAGAGACGAGTGGTATATAAATAACTATATAAAAAGATGAGTGAGCATTTAGTAAACTGTGAAAGATGAGTAAGCAAGTAGTAACCAAATTGAAATTTCAGTGGCCATTGGTTAAATTTACTCCCCCTACCTCTCTCTAAACCCTAACCTTTCAAATCGACATCTTTCCAAATTTTATCCCATCTGCAATACAGAAATGGCGAGAAAATCGTTTATATCATTAATCTTCTTCTTATTCTCATTATCATCCGCAAAACCCACAGAATCAGATTCTCAATCCTCCCCATCATCTTCAATATACGACGTGCTGGAATCCCATGGACTCCCAATTGGCATTTTCCCTAAGGGCGTGTCCAATTTCACCCTCGACCCCGCCTCCGGCAATTTCCAGCTCAATTTGTTGTCCCCTGTCCCGTGCGACACGAAATTCGAGACCACGGTTCGGTATGAATGTGAAATTAAAGGAACAATTGCGTATGGACAGATTGCTAATTTGTCGGGCTTAGCGGCACAGGAATTGTTTCTTTGGCTGCCTGTTAAGAGCATACGAGTGGATGTACCTAGTTCTGGTTTGATTTATTTTGATGTCGGGGTGGTGTATAAGCAATTCTCTTTGTCGTTTTTCGAGACGCCTAAGGATTGTAATGTGTTGAAGAAGGGAGATATAGGGAATTCAATTGATTTGTTTGATCACAGCAGGCGAATTGATGAGGTTGGTAAATTTTAATCTTTTTTATTTTTGTTTTTAATTGTTTGTATTTTCAATCTTTTAGTTAATTTGTTATTTCAAATGGAGAAAGACGAAGTATAGTTCGTGGGTTTTTGGCATATTGTCTCTCTCCCTCTCTCTAAATTAGCTTGAATTTACTCTTTGCGTGTAATCATGGATTGTAGTTTTTATTGCCAGTTGAATTGAGGTTTAATTTGAATTTTTAGGGATATTATGTCACGTGATCCTTTTCCATTTGTCCTTAATCTTATGAAGTTTCACTTGCATAATTCACATCTTATACATGATGAGGTGCATTCTATATTTTATAAAGAATGTACCTATCAAAAAAAAGAATGTAAAGATTGAGTAAATCCTCATGCATATTTTTGCTAATAAATTTTTTGTCCATTGTGGTTGATATCAACTTATGAACCCTGCCTTGTTCTCTTTCATCACCTCTCACCACAGCTCATTTTCAGAATTCAGAAAACCTTCATACACCATTTCTCAAAGTAGGCTTAAAGTAAACACGAGATGCCTTCTAGTTTTTAGTCCTACAATTGCTGCAAACTGTGAATAATTCTGTATTTGAAAACAACACATAAATTTAGTGGGCAAATTAGCCCCCGTTTGGCCCCCATTAAATTAAATTTCATCTTTCTCTCTCCTGAAAAACCATTCCACCCATTTTAATTTGGAAAAATGGGGGCCAAGCAGGTGCTTAGTATGAATGATGAAATCACAGATAAAGATTAGCAATTAAAATCCCTTCCAATTGAAAATACCCATTAAATTTTGATGAAGCACAAATTACATGTCTATTCAAAAAAAAATAGTTGCATAAACTGACCCAGAAATACTAGACGCCTGTTGGCACTTTCTTATATTCAATGATTGTCTCCAACTTATTTCTCCTTAAAAAATTTTGGGAGACGCACATATATATATATATATATATATATATATATATATATATATATATAGCTTATTTGTTATGCACATGTGCGTCTCCCAAAATTTTTTAAGGAGAAATAAGTTGGAGACAATCATTGAATATAAGAAAGTGCCAACAGGCGTCTAGTATTTCTGGGTCAGTTTATGCAACTATTTTTTTATGAATAGACATGTAATTTGTGCTTCATCAAAATTTAATGGGTATTTTCAATTGGAAGGGATTTTAATTGCTAATCTTTATCTGTGATTTCATCATTCATACTAAGCACCTGCTTGGCCCCCATTTTTCCAAATTAAAATGGGTGGAATGGTTTTTCAGGAGAGAGAAAGATGAAATTTAATTTAATGGGGGCCAAACGGGGGCTAATTTGCCCACTAAATTTATGTGTTGTTTTCAAATACAGAATTATTCACAGTTTGCAGCAATTGTAGGACTAAAAACTAGAAGGCATCTCGTGTTTACTTTAAGCCTACTTTGAGAAATGGTGTATGAAGGTTTTCTGAATTCTGAAAATGAGCTGTGGTGAGAGGTGATGAAAGAGAATAAGGCTTTGTAGAGGGACAGTGGAGGACCATGGAGATTACAGTCTGTCATCCATCTGTAATAGTTTAAAAGTTTGTTTGGAGTTGGATCTTCTTAAACCTTCATAAAATTTAGGAATAAGAATATACTGGATTTTGGGGAAGAATATTTTCTCTGGAATATAAGCAATCTAAATTTCAGATGTGCATGTGTTGACCTGAACATAGATTATATGTTGTTGAGGTATTTAGGCTGTAACTTGGCACTGGCAGGCTCAGTTTTGAATTTTTCTGAGTATGAAATTGCATTTTTATATTTTATAACAAAGAAATTAATGATGACGAGTAAAGTGAATTTTTAAATTGGGTGACATGCTTGAAACAACGAATAGTGTGAGAAATCTTTGGTCAAGTGACCAGAAATATTTCCACTGCCATGAACAGTAAACCCAATGTCTTAATTCTTGAGAAGTTTGTAACTTTTAGATCTGGAACACTAATATATTCGGTTCCTGATGTATTGCTTGGTGAGAAAAATAACTGAGAGTTTGTAAGGAGTGAAAATATGTGATAATAATTATAGAACATTGAGATTTTATAGCTTATAAATAATTTGGAGTTCCAGTACTTCTTTATTGATGACTTATTAGATGATATGTAAATGGATTGTGATAGCTATAAAAAATAGTACAATTGGAATCTGATACGATCTATATTTGTATATTGTCTACATCCTATTGGCACTTTGGCACCATTGGCTTATGTCTGTACTTATTAATGAGAGCACGAGACAGTTTGCTTTTTTCAATTAGGGAAAAATAGTTAATTTAAATACGTTTAAATAAGACATGCAGATATGCGAGTTGAAGTTGGTTAAAACATTTTGTATGGCAAGTGGCCTGCTTGTTCACTACTGTGGAAATTGAGGCGGCTTACTATCTTAGAATTTTGCGGGTAGGGAAGAGGTGATACCTTCTGGCTTAATGAAGCATGTTCCTTCACATTTAATCAAATGGGAAGAAAATCCGTGCTTTTGTGAAATACAATTATATGTTATGTGATATTTGTAATGGAATGTTTAGGAGATAATCAGACTAAAAGGAATCAAGCGGGGCCTCAGTTTTTTTATTTGTACAAATACTTTTACTTTCAAAAACTTATCTGCAGTGTGCAATGTGTGAAAGAGATGGAGGAATAAAAAACTGGCACTTGTGTGCAAAAGAACAGTAGCGGGTCAATAGGTATATCACTTGAGCTGATAGATTATTGTTAAATCATTCGAGTTGCACTGATTGATTTTGGAGTCTATAAAAGCTCTTATTTTTACCGTCAAATTGATGTCATTTGTTTATTTTCTCCTTGTGCCTTGACCAACCCGGAAGAGAGAAGGAAGGTACCTACACTCACATGATGCTAAGTTTAATTGCCATTTTATTGCAGAATCAATCTGGAGGGTTTGTCAGAAAACACTTTGGGGACTATACACGGAGGGCTGTTGCATGAATTATAGAGGCGAACACGAGTGGATCCAATGATGCGAAGAAGTGACATTTTATACACTTGATTGCTCGCTTACACCTTCGGATATGTACCCTAAGCTTCCTCTATATGCAGAGCAAGATTTCAGTTTTGTAGATGACAGGGAGAACAAGCGGAGAACAAGCTAACGAGAACTAGTTTTACCTTTTGGTGAATCGGTGGTAAGGTTTAATTGTTGAGGATTTGTGTTGTGTAAGTATCTGAAGATAAATGTGAGTTCTTGTTAAGATGTTTAAATGCATGTATAATGTTGTATGGAGTTTATGTTAATCAATAGAACATGTCGATCCTTGTAGGGTGAACAATAAAACTGCTAATCGCAAACACGATGATGCGGTGTTGAAACCATTGGTTTGGTGGACCTGTCAACATTGTGGTTCAAAACAGAATCAAGTCATTAGGAAATTGTTTGGTTTAGGTTTCGATTTTTGAAAACTCTAGAAATCAACAGAATTGTTCACTTATTTATTAGTTTAATATACTTCAACAAATTTAATAATCGTTAAGAGAGTTTTAATGGAATTTTTGGAAAATAATAATTTGTAAGAATATTTTCTTGTCTTTTGAAGTAGAATGAATTTGAAAACATAAATTTTATGGTTGAATATGTTGATTTATTGATTCAAGCTTATATAGAGATAAATATATTTATATTGTAATGTTTATGTTTAGTAGGTTTTACATTGTGTTGTGTTGAGATTTTACATCCAAATATTTAGTTCTCGTTTGGTATCAATTTTTCACCAAAAAATCAATTTTTTGATCGTTATTTTACGATTTTTGTCGTTATTTTTGATTTTTTCACTCACAAGTGGGGCCTTTTTTTTATTTGTAATGGTAAAAAAATCAATTCTTATAATCACTATCGAATATATATATATATATATATATTTTTTTTTTTTTACAGCCCTTGTCTGAGCGTAATTTTATCCCAACATAATTGATTTTTCCATTACATCAGTGGCCCCCACCTGCAATCTTGAAAAGCAGCTTTCAAGGTACAAATTGTGGAAAGGATTAAGAATAATTCTCCCTTTCCCCAACCCGGAACAGGGAGCAGGGCTCAAGGACTAACCCCATTTTTAAAGTATGTGCATTGTCTGAAAGGAAAGTAGTAAAATGGTACAAATGACAATGCAGAGTGAAAAATCAAGAGGAAATGGCACCCACGTCACCTTTTGAATTGTCATTTTACTCTTAGGCAATTTTCAACACTGCATCAAAATTTACACAATTTTATATCGAATTTTGTATCAAATAACAATTTTTCTCCAATTATTACACAAAATGAACAATGCTTTATTATTTTATTCATTCTTCCGATTTTTGTCAATATATTTATTTAAAAAAATCATCTATTTATTTTATAACTATATAAATTATTAAATTATAACTTCGTTAAATTAACAAATATATTGATTACTAAATTATTCACGTATTTTATATATTATGTTAAATTGACAAAAATAATTGATTATATTATTAATTTATGATAAATAATTACGTTAAATTTACAAAAATAATAAACTTCAATAATATAAACTTTACGTTAAATTAAATGTAAACTTTACGAATTAAACTTTACGTTAAATTAGCAATTACGTTAATTATTATTGATTATATTATTAAAAATAATAAATTTTAATAATATAATTAATAGTGTAATAATAATAATAATAATCATCATCATTATTATTATAGAATGAAAATGAAACAAATACCCTTAATCATTATTTTTGAAAAATGAAAAATAAGAGCAAAATGGGCATTGCACCATTTGGTGCAAAAAATAGTGGTGCAACACTATTCACTTGCACCATTTTGCACCAAAATGGTGCAAAGTTTGGTGTTGCATTGGAGTAACTTTGCACAAAAAAAGGGTGCAAATGGTGCAATGGTGTTAGCATTGGAGTTGCCCTTAATAATTTTTGCAAGAATGTCATTTTTTGTAAGACAACTTAGTTAAACGTGATTTGACTAGATATAAAAATTGGACAAAAAGTAGAAAATATCACTTCAACCACTCATCCTCACTCTACGGGGGTGCTCTGTTCCCCGATTCGGGAAAAGTTCAAATTCAGGATTTTAATATTTTATATACTTGTTGACAGTGTAACTTGCAGCTTTTCGTTTTTATCTTTTTCAGTCACCCCCTCCCACTCGCCACCCCCTCGCCATTTACTTTTCACCAAAATTTGCTCATTTCAATTACTTCAACTCCACTCTTTTTGTCAGGTTAGTTGCATATATTTTTTGCGTGTACAGTACATACATATATATATATATATATATATATTTGTGCAACAAAATAATATATATACTTTCATTGTTTTTTTCATGAATTATAGTAAGGGCCCGTATGATTGAAAAGATGGAATTGAATGGAATTGAAAACGAATTATAGGGAATTGAATTGATGGGAAATTATTTTCCTGAGAATTGTAAATTTTGTGTTTGATTGGTATAATTTTTCACGTGAAAAATGTTAAAATGAACGTATTTTTTTGTGTTCGTTTGACTTTGTTTTATCTGAAAATTTTCAATTAAAGGAATAGAATTTACGTGTATTGGTGATAAAATTTGTTTCTATCACCAAAAAAAAAAAAAATTCAAGAAAATCATCTATCTTTTAGTATTCGTTTGACTTTGTTTTACATGAAAATTATCAATTGGAGGAAAATATTTTTTTTTACAATAATTCTTAGAATTGGTTTCCATTGCCAAAAAAAAAAAAAAGAAAAAAAAATATATTAGCCATAGTAGCCGAGAAAATCAATTTCCACCCAAATATACTGTATCAAACACTACAAAATGGGTGGAAAACCATTTCCATGGAAAATGGCCCTTCAAACAGGGCCTAAATTTTGCATCCATTGTTTGAATTATCAAATAAAAAATTATTTGTTAGACAATGCATTTTGGAACCATGTTCAAGCATAGTAAGTTACGATAATACAAGGATATTAGAGTTAAACAAACCGATAAACAAACATGTTAAATGGTACACAACACAATAAAACTACATCTATGGGAATTGATAGTGACTGTGAAAAAAATCCGGGGCCGCTTCAAAGTTGCTGCTGTCTGTAATCGTGTAGCCGTCCTCTGGCGCATGGTATAAGTATTGTGAGTCCGACACATGATCTGATGCATGGTATGAGTACGGGGGGACTTGCACATTCTGCGAGTATTGTGGTTGATATGTATTGTCCAATCTGATAAATCAAATTATTATCCGGCATGAAACAAATGGACCAAATATTAATGAAAACAAGGAGTAAAGAAACAATTAACATTGACTAACCTATTTTGCACCATAGGACAAGTTCTTCTGTCGTGATCGCTCGTGTGACATGCACCGCATTGTCTATTATTGGATTGGGAAAGTGTTTTCTCCGTTCCACCCTTTAGTCGCTTCCCACTTCCTTTTGCTCTAACAGGATTAGGATCACAAATAGCTTGGGTCTCTTCTCGACTTTGACTTCTATTTCTGCTCATGCCGACATCCCCCTATTGTCAATCTCTTTGAGCCGTATGCGCAAACTTTGGAACTCATTCAACAGAAAAGTGCTCCGAACATCTGTTAAAACTGCATCGTCAACTAGATATGAAGCTTCATGAGACAATATCCCATGTCGGGACATTAACGATTGACCAAAACCATCATCAACATATGGACCAGTAGTTGGATCGAACACTCTGGCTTGCTTAGCATTTTTTGCCCACCTACAAAGAATATATTTCTCTGGCAAGAACATCACTTGTTTTTTTTTTCATGTAGCAAATCATGTGTTGGCATGGATAACCCTCAAACTCGAACATTTGACAACTACATGAGATATAGTCAGTGGATGGAAAATAAGTAACTCGGTGATGTCGATCAAATGTTCTGTTTGGCTCAAGACGTTGAATTGCATATACTTTAGCTTCATCAGAACTTGGTATCTTCGAGCACATGTAGAAGTTACTCTGTTCTATTTCCTTTTGAAACAACAAAAATATCTTTTTTGTGTATACCTGCATCATTTGATTCTCCATCATAAAGGTTGATTTCACCCTTGGCTTTTGACTTATGTTGATATGGTTAGCAGCTAACTCCGTGTGCCTCTGATGAACTAATGCCCTGTTAAATCGGGAAACGAAATCCGTCAAAGAGTTTTTTTTGTCCACATATTTCTTCAAGAATGAGTGACCACTCTCTGACCTCTAGCAATTGACCATGCCTGCAGCAAACACGTGTTTGATGTATGTGGGTACCCATCGACTACGTATCTCATACATATTGCTCAACCATTCATTGTTACCTAACTCTATGGTTTCCATCACCTTGGTCCATCGTTGTTCAAACTCCTTCGGCGACTCAGATTATTTAATGATGCCAACTAGCTTGTGATACTGGTTATTATACAATATGACATTCATCTTTTCAGAAAATTTGTTCAGAATGTGTCATAGACAAAAACGATGCAATGTAGATGGCAATACCATAGAGATAGCTCTTGCAATTGTAACATCCTAGTCTGTTATGATCACCCCTGGGGCCGTGTGGTTTGGCATGGCTTCAATGAACTTAGTAAATAACCAAACAAATGATTTCGTCGTCTCATTGCTCAATAAACCACACCCAAATATAATGGTTTGGCCATGGTGGTTAACTCCGACAAATGGACTAAACACCATTGAGTACCTATTCGTGTTGTAGGTTGTGTCAAATACCACGACATCGCCAAAGTAGGCATATGACCTTCTTGACTCACAGTCAGCCCAAAAACATCGCACAAGCTTATTATCGTCATCAATCTCATAATCGAAGATAAAGTTCGGGTTCTTCTCTTTCTCGAAGGCAAAATACTCAATCAGATTTTCGGCATCATGGCCCAGCAACTCTTGTCACATATCTCTTTCATAGTTCCTGATATCCTTTTCTACACACCCAAGAGAGGATGGACCTCCCATGTCTATCTCCATAAATCGAACTTGTTGACAAGTGGGAATATTGGCTTTTGAAAATTGTTGGATAAGAGCCTTCTTTGTTTTCGAGACACCCCGATGTGATCTTAACAAGTGTACCCTACTAGAAGTGGTAAGTGGATGGTTATGTTGCTCTACAAATTTCCTAACAATCCACCTTTGCCCTATTTGTTGCTTCACCACCGATAGTCCACATCGCACATGTCCACGGTTTCTTTCCGTAACCCGTGGTACAGCATCTTTATGGCTCATCTGGTAGGTCTCGTTCGTGATGCCCTCTTTGTAACACACAAATAGTTTCCAGAAATACTCATTGGTCTCTTTTTTCTTTTTACAATTTTGTATTCCCGTACTAAACCCCGCTTTCCGAGCATATTGATTGTAAAAACTGTATGCCTCATCAAATGATTCGAATTCCTGTCGAACATGAGGGATGACACTGATAGTCACGTGAGGAACAAATACATTATCATTGTTATCACTCTCAGATTCCATTCCTACTAAATTACACGATATAATATACAACAATTAACTGCAGGTAATAGTGGGGAATAGATTATAGCACAAATTTAATTAGCATCAACTTTACTGGCAAACTCCACCAAGATAATAATGAAAACATATATACTATTTTGATGCACGAATCTTGGGGAAAAAATTAGTTCAAATTATAATACAATAAATATTAAGATATTGCACAAAATTTTGTCAAAACAAACTTGTAAAAAATTAAATTTTTTTTTTTTTTGTGTTGCACAAATCTTGGGGAAAAAATTAGTTCAAATAATAACAATAAATATTAAGATATTGCACAAAAATTTGTCATAACAAACATGTAAAAAATTAAATTTTTTTGTTCAAACAAAAAATATTGAAATAAAAAATATGTACACTACATGAAAAAAAACAATGAAAGCGTATACATTATTTTGTTGCACAAAATAAAAAAATCTGTATAGTACATGAAAAAAAATATATACAACTAACCTGGCAAAAATGGCTATGGATGAAGTAGAAGAACCATCTCATAGAGCGAGCCGGGACGTTACAATTACAAATAAAGGAAGTTGATAATAATAAAAGATGGAGACAGTTGGGGTGGTTGAAATGAGTAAATTTTGTGGAAAGTAAATGGGGAGGGGGTGGCTGAAAAGGAAAAAAACAAAAAGTTGCAAGTTACGGTGTTACACGGTAAACAAGAATATAAAATGAATAAAATATTAAAATTCTGAATTTGAACTTTTCCCGAATCGGGGAATAGAGGACCCCTATTTGTGTTTTTCTCTATTTTGTTCGGTTTTCTTTCTTATAGCTTAACTAATACCCCATTTCATTTCATATTTTCTCTTCTCCTCCCTCAAGAATTTCCTCCTCCTCCATTTTGAACCCTTTAACCTTGCCACTCCCATTCGACTGGCAAGACTCTGCATCCACAATAATCGAAGTCATTTCCACTTCTTTCTCTGACTATCCATTTTTCGTTCTATAGAATAAATCGGAAGAGGCAAAAATACTTTTAATTTTCTATAAAATTTAAATATTTTGAATAATTTCTGATGTATTTGTGTTATGACTGGAATCGATTTTAATCCAATGGCAAAATTGTTATGGTTTGATTTAATGTAACCCTCTTCATGTTCCTTTATTTATTTAGTTATTTAATTTTTCACCTTTTGGAGTGTATTGTGAATTTTAGTTTGGAATCGAAGACAATTTTTTTTCACTGCTAGCCTTATTGGATGTTTTTTTGTCTTCTCATTTTTCCCCAAACTTGATAGGTTCCTATACATTTTTTCACCATCGTTGGATATTGCAAGGATCGTTTACAAAATGGAGGGGCCCTCAAATGCCATTGATGTAATTGAGAATAATAAGTGTTTGGTGACGAAGAAGCGGTGCTCGATGCTCATTCGAACACCATCGGTGTTAAAACGGACTCTGTATATTAGACGTGGACAAAAGAGAGGAAAAATCATTAAGTAATATAACCTTTTTGATTGAAAAATAATGTAGACCTTTTTGAGTTTGTATTTGTTGTATTTTAAAACTTTCAAAGTCTATGTCTAGTTTTAAGATTTATGTGGAAAACCATTATGTCCATTTTCAGATTTGTGTAGTTTATGTTAGTGTGTGAAAATACGATTTTATTGTGTAGTAGATAGTATTTCTTAGCAATTTTAACATAATGTATAACAAAATCGAGAAAGTCAGAGAAAAATTATTGAGATCTACATTTCAACTGTTTGGATTGAATGTCATGTATTGTTTATTGATCGATGGTATATTCATGTTCTGTACTTTGAATTTTAATAGGATTTCAGTGTATGGATCATAAATTCGATTTTTCTCTATCAATAGTACAACATGTCCTAATAGGGTGATATTAATTGGAACTACAATTGAAGCACTTTCATTTGTCATCTACACGCACAAACTGTCCTCCATGCAACAGGATGAATCTTAGATTACTACTCATGCCTAAAAATTTGATATAGCAATGATAAGCATTCGGTATAATTAATATATTTGACTTTAGTAGCATGTAAGTGGCACATACAAATAAATTATGCCAAACCATAGTAAACTGTTGAGATTGACAATTTAAATGTCTTTCCCAACATTTACTAAGTTTTGAGTTTGACATTTTAACCGATCCGTTAGCTAGCATCAAATTATGATTTTTTTGATTAACAATTCTATCATCCATTGTGTATTAGGCCCTTGTTTGATTCCCATTTTTTGGAGAAAATGAATTCTTCAACAGTGTTTCGATATAATTTCAACCACATATTTTTCAATAAAATAATATTACACGCAAATCCAAAATTTTCCTTATTTTTTAACCATACATTTCACATCAATATACCATTCAAAAATTCATTTTCCCCATCAAAATGGGGCTCAAAAAAGGGCTAGATATCTTCAATGGTTTTTCTTACACAAGTTAAAGCATCAAATCTTGTAATTAATTAGCATTAAATGCACTCAAAAAGGTATCTATAAGGCCAATTAGATATTTCGCACCAAAGAGTGACATTTTTGAGCACCATTTGTAAAAGCAACAAATTTCGGTACACTTTTAAATATTGTGACATCTATGCAAAATCTCCAAAAAACAATGAATGCCATAGAGATTTATCATGTGAATGTTAGATTGAATAAAGAAATGAAATCTCAACGTTCAATGATCAAAAATCTGATTAAAATTTTAAACAAAATTCCCCCAAGTAGGGGGCTAGTTTGGTATGAAAATAGTTTAAAAATTGTTTAAATCGATCTGTGTTCATCCCTAGGTTTTTGTTTTGAAATTTGAGATAATGGTTAGTTTTATCTAGAAACAATACACTTGAAAGCTATGTAAGTTGAAATGAAAAAAAAAAATGTTAAAACTATAAGATAAAATGAGTATTCTCTTATTTTTGCAATATGGAAATGGTATATATCTTTGTACTTCTATTAAGGAACAATTATATTGAGAAAGTCTTAAGAAAATTTTAACTTCTTTTTCTTTTTATATATTGTCCAATTCTGTAGAGTTCATTTGATCAAACAAGTCGTTATGCTGTAAGGTGTCGATATTGATGCATTTCCTCATATGTAATGTGGACCTTATCATAAAGCCCATTAACCACATGCTGGGAAACATTAGCATCAAGACGACTTTATAATTTCTCTCTTTTATATAAACATTTAAGAATTTCAACTAACTAATTTCCAGCTGAAATAGAATACAAATTATTTTGCCACTTTAAATGCATCAACAACAGCAATAGCAGAACGAGCCCTAAATGGAGACCAAACCCTTACGTCTCCAAAGATCCACGACTTACCACCTAAATCGTCTGACCCGACTACACTCGATGACTGCTTGACGGTGCCAACTCGCATAAACCCTAACTCCAGCCTCGCGCCATCTATATTGGCAGGGACAGGCCGGGCTGTGCTAGAGTCCATCCCTCCAGTCCAAGTGCTAATTAAAAAGAATAATTTATGTGTGAACTTATTATTATTATTATTATTTTTTTTTGCGTGTCAGCCCGTGTCGAATAATTTCCTGGATCCGCCAATGTTTGGGTCCTTTCACCCAACATCCTATCTACCAGCTTCGGCCTAGGTCTGTCCCTAGCTCGTCGCTATTCATTCTCGTGAGTTGGTAAGTACTCTATTTGGGATCGCCAGCCATGGAGGACCCCACTCTAGCCACGGGTGTCAACCAAAGTCCTTTAAGGTCCAGTCCATGGACGAGGCAGCCTTTCTTTTCCCAATTGGTGGGGCCCCACTATAGCAAGCCACTTACCAGGCGTTTCTCTAAGTCGCCCTGCTGCATCTAGACCATTCCACAAATCGATATTACCCCATTATGATTAGCCTGTGGTGCTACCATCTCTGGTCGATAAGGTATTTCTGCAACGTACTAAATCTTGAAAATTGAAATTAGTACAAAAACCACAACGTTATTTTTTCTTTCAAAAATTTGGGTTAAATTAAATTTTGTTCTTATTTTTCTTTAAATTTTGTAGTTACCGTTGCGTTCTATCACGAGTTCTAAAATTCATTGGAAACAAATGATTTAGAATAGAGAATTTTGATTTGTTAAATAACGAAACTAAAACGAAGGGTTATATTAAATGATAGCAAGTATTAACGGACTTAAATTCACAGACCTGCTACCCAACGATCAAGCTTAGTTGGACCATTTATCGGATTCATAATTTTATGAAATTTTTACAGTATTTTTTAACTCATTCAAGTACAACATAATAAAATTTCAGAATTTTCTAATATCATTTATGCACTCAAATAGAGACTCAAACATGTAAAAAAAACTGTTTTCGGATATACTAAATACAGTACACGAAAAATAGTATAAGTTATCCTACCGACCTTCAATAGACTTGATTCCAAAGCCAACGGATATATGACTAATAGGCTTTCAAACTCCAATAGTTTTGTACAAATTCAAAGAATAAGATCCGAGATGACGTGAAAAAGTTTAGGCAATAATCTGAAAATTTTTGTTTATAAGTCTAATGTTTAATCTTAAATTCTTTAGCAACTATGATTGTATGCATACTTAAGCTAAATAACAATTTAAATGTTCACATCAAGAAAAAGAACTATGATATCTTAAAGAAAGATAAACTAATATCTTTTGAAAATTAAACATAAGTTGTATAACTAGTAAGAACTAGAAACTCTTCAAATGTGACTAATTGCACAAATGAAGCACATTTCTCCCTTTGGATCTTACAAAATCTATGTAAATCCCACTTCCTCGACCATCCTTTAATTTGAAAAATTTATCAACGTAGAAGGTGTGAGGTTTATGCTCAATAGGATTAATATCTCATGGTGCACCATTTTTGTCAAAACATATATACATATATACAAAGTGATAGAAAAGAATTTAACATTTCATGTAGACAAATACGAGCAAATTCATGAATTCGAATAATCCCTTGGGGTCGTAGAAACCGGTTATGGCCATATATAATTTTTTTTTTTTTTTTTGGCATAACTTTAACAATTATAACACACATCATGTAACACCTCGAAATTTTAATTATATTTTCATATGGGCTAATTTTAATGTGGGTCATTTAGCAAATGAAATAGTACATGTCCAACCTTGTCGTCACACTAAAATTCAAAAGTTGAAGCGATGAACTTGACCCACTTATTTGCATAAATGATTGATTTGCTTACCTGTACTTTTAGAATTTATTGTAAGTTATTTGGGTCAAAATTTAAGTATTTTAGAAGTTGATAAAAATATATTGATATTATACTTATTTTGTAGCTCGTGTTAAATAATATAATTTGGGCCTAAGAAAAAATAATTTTGAGTTAGTTATGTCCGAGTTACTCTAATAAATATATATAATATAATAAAAAAAGGAAGGAACTTTTAGGTATGGTTAGATAGGAATTTGAAAAGATATATCAATTAAACATAATTACCATTAACTTTGATAATAACTAAAGTAATTAACCCGAATGCTGTATAATTAACCAACCATTTTGAATTTCTTTGAAAGTTACGTGTGAGAGAATTATATAGGGTGTGAGGTGAGAGTATTTTATTTTAGCTATATCATAAGTTGATTTCTATTTTAATACACACTCTATTCATTTTCATATTATCATTTCAAACAACATTTTCAATTTTGGTATCAGTTGAGGTAAGAATACATAATGCAAGGTAGTAAATTCTTATTTCCTAATGTTTATATAAATTTTGGCATGAAATATTATTAGGCCTCCAAGTTGATTTCTATGTTAAATTCTACAGGACAAACCGTTTAGTCAATTATGTAAATCCTACAAGATATAGCAATTATTAAGAAATTCCTTGAACTATTCGATATCGCGACCAGTTTGCTTTGAATCTAAGAGTATCGGTATCATATTAATAAGAACATGCACATATTTTTACTGAGTGTTTTCAAAATTCTCACTCTGACAATGACTTTTCGGAATAGAACGGGTGATATGGACGCGTGACAGATTGACCGAGTGATGTTTATGGGATTATCAAGTAAAATTTCTAGAAAAGATAATTTTCAAAGTTTTTATTTGAAGAACATATTTATGTTAAATTTTATGCACGCTATTTATTAATTTTTTTAGTGTTCGGACATTTGATGTTCTATACTATATTTAAATTGATGATTTGAGATCGTAGTATTTCAAGATTTTTATTTAATATAAAAAATTTCACTTAAATTGTTAGTTTATCATTATCGATTTGTCAATCAAATCAAAAAAAGAAAAAAAAGAAAAAAAGAAAAGATGAATTTCCACTAAAATCGGTTAAAGAGGATTATTTGTAACACTTTAAGTCTATTTTCATGAAAAAAATGAAATAGATTTCGGGGCATTACTCACAAGCATACATATATATACACAATGATAAAAAAAATGGTAAATACCTGCCTTGATTTTCTTGAAATATAAAGAAATAAAATGTGTAAAAGACTTTCTCATTCACACCATTGCTATTTATTTAAGCTTAACTTAATATAAAAGATATTTTGAGAGAAGATAAAAGTAAATTCAGATTTGAGAAGATGTGCAGTGAAAGTGAAAAACTAAATGAGAAAGTTATATTATCATTAACTTTGTTAAATTGAGTCTTTAACTAAGAATATAAATAGTTTTAAGGTTATAAAAAATAATTCCTTCAAAAAGTTTTATAAAATATTTACATAATGAAAATGGAGGAAAATGAACTATTCATATGATTTGTCACCTATCTTTATGAATGCCCACTAATAAAACAATTAATTCATCTAATTAACTTGATAAGATATCATGTAGATGACCATATAATCTAGTTATTTATTAAATCTTTCTAATCAAATTTACTTAAACTTAATGCCTTAAATTTTTAGGCTTTTAAAATAACTTATGGCTTGAACTTTCATGACCTTAAATGGGCTAAGACTCCATAACTCATTTCTTAAATGTTCTACATCAACCAACTTAGAGAATATAAAATTTGGGACATTACATTCTTTACGCCTTAAATATCTTAAATTAAACAAATAGTGTCGGCTATTTGGCTTTAACTTCTGCTTCTTTTTTCGAAGTTACTTCCTCTATCTCTTGATGTAACCACTGAACCTTAATGAATGGAATTTCCTTAATCCTTAATTTCTATATCTTTTTGTCAAAAATAGCAATTGGAACTTCGTCATGAGATAGATCTTTTTGAACATCTAATATTTATTAATTTACCATATGACTTGGATCATGCACATAATTTCTGTAGAAAACGATAGATATATAAAGAGAGAATGTTGTATTATATTTCTCTACATAATTACAATCATATGAGTTTAATTTATATTACCACAAAAGTAAAAAAAAGGTAATGTGTTAATCTAGGAAAGGAGAATTTCTCCTAATCTAAATAAGGTATACAATCCATCTCATAATACAAAGGATTTCAACATTCCCTGTCAAGTTGGATCATAGATATTGATCATATCCAACTTGCAAATGAAATCATAAAAAATTGGTCGAGATAGTCCTTTGGTGAAGATATCGGCAATTTGTTCTTTTGTAGGCATATATGTCATATATATAATCCCGTCTTCAACCTTTTCTTTGATGAAGTGTCTGTCAAGTTCTACATATTTTGTTTGATCATGTTGGATTGAGTTTAGGGAGATGTTGATAGCCGCCTTATCGTCGCAGTAGAGTTCAATTGGAGATTTTACCATAGTTTGTAATTCTTCTAGCAGTTTCTTTATCCACAGTCCTTCTCATATTCCTTGTGTAACTGTTTTAAATTCAGCTTTAGCACTATTTTTAGCTGCCACATTTTGCTTCTTACTTCTTCAAGTTACCAATTTTTCCCAAATGAAGGTACAATAGCCGGTAGTTGATCTTCTATTGATCCAACCCAATCCGCATCAGTAAACACTTCTATTTTTTTTTTCATTTTTCTTGAAGAAAGTCCCTTTCCAATGGCACCTTTGAGATATCTAAGAAAACCCAAGAACTATTGCCGCAAGCTCAAGGTCTTGCGTTCGATAATTTTGCTCATGTTGTTTTAATTGCCTTTATGCATAAGAAACAATGTTTCCATGCTGTATTAGGACACACCCTAATCCTTTCTTCGATGCATCGTTATAGATCATAAAACCCTTCGATTCTTCTGAAATTGTTAACACTAATGCCTTGAACAATCCGCATTTCAACTCTTGCAAGCTTTGTTCACACTTATGTGACTGATGAAATTTTACTCGAGTAAACCGAGTCATTGGTCCAGCTACCTTAGAAAAGCTTTTAATGAATCTTCGATAATAGCTAGCAAAACCTAGAAAACTTCAAATGTCGCTTGTATTAACTGGTCTATACCACTTAATTACTGGCTCTACTTTGGTTGTGTCAATTTCAATCCCATGACTAATAACTATGTGACCAAGAAACCCTATTTAGTCGAGCCAAAATTCACACTTCTTGAACTTGGCGTATAACTTTTCCCTCCTTAGAGTTGCTAACAACATTCTAAGATATCCTTTCTGTTGATCTTTGTCTTGTGAGTATATCAAAATATCATTAATAAAGATTATGACAAATCGATCCAAGAATTTATAAAACACCCCTATTCATCTAACCTATAAACACAGCTGGAGTGTTGGTTAGACCAAAAGGCATCACAATAAATTCGTAGTGGTCATACTGAGTTCAAAAAGTTGACTTCGATATATCACTTGACTTAATATCTAATTGATGATACATTGACAGAAAATTAATCTTAAAGAACACTTTCACTTCAAATAAATCTTCTATTCTTGACAGAGGATATTTGTTCGAAATAGTGAGTTTATACAGTTTGTGGTAGTCTATACACATTCTCATGATACCGTCATTTTTCTTAACAAACAACACCGGTGCTCCCCATAGAGAAACATCGGCTCAAACCTATTATTTAGCAATTCTTGAATAGACTTTTAATTCTTTTTACTTTTTTGGCGTCATTAGATACAGTGCTTTAGATACTGGTGTTGCTTCATGAACCAAGTTTATTGTCGAATTCTTTGACGAAGTTTCACTTACTTTCTAATTTTGATCAGTTTATTTCTTTTATAATTCTAAAGCTTTTAGGAGCATTTTCATGGACTAGATTTGTGTATTTAGTAGTATACTCGAAAGATTTTCAGGAAATACATATTCAAATTCTTGCACTATCGGGACTTCACTCATCTTCTATTCTTGATGCTGCGTTCCCAAAATATTTATTAAAAATGTTAGATACATTTCTTTCTTCAATATTTTTTAGCCTTTTACACGGAGATTGCATGTAGTTTAGATTTGACCTTTAATTTAAAGAAGAATTCTTATTTTCCTAGAGTTTTAAAAGACATTTCATTCTCTTGACACGGAAGGTGGTATTACTACGACCTAAACAATCCATGCCTTAAAATATGTCATATTCTTTTATGTCTATTATGAATAGAGTTGCCTTAAATGCTCTTCCTTCAAGTTCCATTTTAACCGAATTAGCTATCTTATCAATGTTTAGCACCTTACGCAAAAGAATACTAACTTCTAGTATACTATTAGACTTATCACATGCAATACTAGATTATGCTACGAAAGACGATTTAATAAAAGAATGTACTGCCTCGAAGTCAAATAACGTATAAGTAGGAAAATTATCTATCAAAAGAATACGTGTTATAACATTCGGAATCTTCTCTGCCTCTTGCCCAGTCATAGCAAAGATACAAGCTTTCCATTTGTTATTCTTATCTCCTTTCTTATGAAGAAACTCTGTGTATTTTACGAGCCATGTGGCTTGACTTACCACACTGAAAACATCTTATCAAATACTCTCATTTGTGTTGTTTACCATACTTAGGACAAGGTAGAATGGGATTGTCTCCACCTTTGTTGGCATCAGCTCCATTGTTTACTTTTTTATTCTGCCATTTTTCATTTCCCTTATCCTTCTTGTTCCACTTCCTTTTACCAACACAAACTTATTTTGTTGGCTGCCTCGACCATGATGGTATGTACTTGTCTTTATTCCATACTTTTTCGTACTAGCCCTTTGATTCCATATAGTATGAGCTTGTTTCAACATTTCGCAATAGGTAGTAAAACAGTGAGACATAAAATTGATAAGTGTGTTTTTGCACATTTATTTAATACTTAATATGCTCTTAATTGATAAAATGAATGAAATTCTACTCAGAATCGAGTAATATTTGCTTTTGTAGGCTAAAAATCACACAAGGAAAGAAAACAAGGGGAAAGGGAGTGAAAAAGGTCGAAAAGCGCACAAAAATGTGAAGTTCGGGGGACCAAAGTGCACAAGTGTCGAAAGTTGGGGACATAAGGTTGCAATTTCTGGAGGATGTGATTGATAGAAAAGTCAAAATTTGTGGACTAAAATGTACAAGATAAAAGTTAAAGGACCAATCATGCAATTCTTTGGGAACCAACCTCAAGGAAGAAAAAAAGAAGGCTAAGGCGCGAGCCTAAGCTTGCAGCTAAGGCACACGCCTTAGCCCCAATTTTGAGTAATAGAGGGCAACTAAAGGGTTAAGGCGCGTGCCTCATTTTGTACCAGGCACGCATCTTAGGTTGAAAATTAAGACCTATACGCACATTTTAATTTTTTCAGGGGCTCTACTTGTAATTTGATTTGAAAGATTTTTATGCTTTTTAAACACCCTTTTTACCCTTTCTCGCCATTTTTTATTCTTCATCTTAAAAGAAAAATCCTAGCCTCCTTCTCTTTATTTTTACTCTCCTTTTCATTTTTCTTTCTCCTTCTTTGTTTTCTCTTCTTTTTCTTGGTACTTTTGGGAGCAAATGAAGAGCACAAGGAGAATCAATCTAAGGTTTTGGAGAAATATTTGAGAAAGTCATAGTCAAGCTTCAAAAGGGTTATATCTATGACTTTGTATTTTCTCAATTATTTTGCCATATTTGTAATGTATTGTATGGAATATTCTCCTTTTTATCACTTGTATAAAATGGGCTTGTTTATTATGTTGAGATTTGTGGTATTAGTTTAATCTGGCTTTAATTATTTTCTATGTTGTCTATTTAATATAAAAATGCTTGTTTCCTTGTATTTCTACTATTGTATTTGTTGTATTTTCTTTTATATGGTTAATGAATGATTATGTTTAATGATTTGTACATCGTTCGAGATAAAATTGTACATTTTAAATCAAATAGTAGAAACCTTAGGTTTGTGTTGAGGATAGAGATATAACTCTAGTCGTTGGTGATTCATTGAGCTATTTTCATAAATATTTAATACGATTGTTTGGTTCTAATAGACATAGAGTTATAGTATGTTAAACCAATCAATTAGGGTTAATTTTGCTCGAGAGAGGTAATTAACTAAAATTGAAAAATCGGGTCTAACATCATAAATGAGTAGCTTGTTAATTGGCTTATGGAGAAATTAATTAGACGACGGTTAAGCGAAACTATCAATCCCAATCACGTTTGCTTCCGAATTTTTCAAGATTTTTATATTTTCTTATTTTGCAGATTTTTTATTTAATTTCTTTATTTCAAAATCATATTTTTAATTGTATGTGTTTATTTTTATTGTTAGAATTAAATTAATTAATGTTATGTAATTTAAAGTATACATTCCTCGAGGGATCGATAATCTGGACTCAAAATGTCCACTTTATTACTTGAACGCGACTTATGCACTTGTGGCATGTATTTTTAGCGAACAAGGATCATGCTAATGTCCTAATGAAGTCCTTGCTGAAATCTCTTTATTTTCTAACTTCAAAATTTACCAATTGTGGAGCATACCTAGTTAGCTAGTCGAACTCTCTCATAATCAATGGAAGTCGAATTTCCTTACTTTAGCTTTAAGAATTCTATTTCCTTGAAGTCCCTTAATACTTGGAGAAAGAACTTCTCAGTAACTTCTTTGAATTGATTCCAAGTAAACCTCTTGCTAAGCCTCGATCCTAGTTAGGGACATTGAATCCCACCAATGACTTGTTGCTCTCATGAACGTAAACTCCGTGCACTACTTTTTGTGCATCATTGGCATCTATAAGTCAAAAAATTCATCCTAACTTTTGCAGTTATTCATCGACTGCTAACGAATTACCATTGCCGTTGAAAAAGGTGATTTATACCTTACGAAAGTTCCACAATTGAAGCTTGAGTCGGGTAGCTACATGGTTCGTTTGCAGGGCTTGCCTTTCAAACTCTTGCACCGCTTGCAACAAATTTCTTATTAACCTATTTTAGTTTGGTTACGCCATTTCCTCTAGACAAGAAAATATATTTTCATCCATTAGACATGCACTCCACCAATTCAAGAATGAAATCTATAATACATTAAAATATCACATCAAGGGAGAATTATTTTTGGACGATTTTAACCTTCGTATGATTCAATTATTTCAATAATACCTTACTTTTCATTTTTCGATATGTAATAAATACTACAAAATCATTGTCATTTATGATATTTGTGTTATTAATTTTCAATTAATTAAAATTCACATTAATCTAGATTCAATAAATTTTCACTTGATGAATATTGAATTATATGAATTTAGAGTTATTATCGATGAATTTATTCATATTCATATATCTAGAAATTTTAATAGGTGTTTAAATCTATCTATTAACAATTAATTTTTATATATCAAATGTAATATAAAAAGATTGTTCATTTATAGTATTTCATCATTACAAAAAATTTGAATCATAGAAATTGAGTTTTGATAGTATAATTTAAGTACAATTTTCTTTTTTTTCAATTTCTATGCTAAATTTTATCTTCTTTAATTCGTCTGAGATTTATGAAATCTTCAAATAAATTAGTATAAAATATTACTTTTACATAACTTATAAAGTATTTCAAAATGACGTGCAATGCACGTTCAATTTTGACTAGTATAAAAAAAAGTGCATAACTCAATTTACAACTTGAAACCTGAAACTTAACTTAAAAAAATTACATGTTGCTCGAACTTAATTGAAACTACAAAGAAAAGTAATTGCTATTATTCTAATTTATTTATTTTATTTTCCTATCTATAGACCTTCTAAATCCCCTAGATCCTCTTCAAGGTCCTCCTTTACTACTTCTTTGATGATTCTGATTGGTTGATTTACCTCATCAATCCCCAATGGTTGAGTTACCTCATTGTCTATCATTACTCTTGAATCTAATGTGGAATATGAGATTACTTCCCCAAGGTAGGTTACCTCATAATTCTATGTTATGAGGATTCTCTTATGGAATTACTGATCCTATTTCTTTTAATAAAAGTTTGCCAATACACTCTAACCACAATTTCTAAAGCATTGATTGGATTGCTTTTTCTTCATCTAGTCAGTCGGTTTCTTCTAGCCATCTGTGGCCTATAGTCATCACAATCCAAAACATATTTTTGTTTTCACAACTAACAATAAAATTCATGATTTTGGAATTCCATGAAAATGTTTAATAAAATGTTCATACCTGATTTGAGGATGTTGGTGATTGATGGATGCAGAGTACCAAGGATAATTCAAATCTTATCCAATCTTTCTTTTTTGACTTTTAATACTTTTTGTTAAGCACATAAGAAAATTTGTATTCAACATAATTTATTTAAAGCTATTAAACACATAACATGCTAATACTACATGTTCTCATTAAAATTACATCTACGCATGTAAAACATAAAATAATATTTCTTTTATATATCAATAATTACAGAATCAATTTTTAAAACCTTGGACTTTGATACTAGGTTGTAACGACCTAAATTTTAAAATTTGAAATAAGTATAAAAACAACGAAGTTTTTATTTTTTCAAAAATTCAGGTTAAATTAAAAAAATTTAATTTTCTTTTAACTTTGTGGCTTCCCTTACGTGCTATTACAAGATATAAAATTTATTGGAAACAAATTATTTAAGGTAGATAACTTTGATTCGTTAAACAACGAAACTAAAACGAAGGGTTGAAATGAATATTAGCGTGCATTAACAAAGTCAAATTCAGTGACGCGCTATCCAACGATCAAGCTTAGTTGGACCAATTATCATATTCATAATTTTATGAAATTTTTAAAGTATTTTCTAAGTTCATTCAAGTGCAACATGGTAAAATTTTAGAATTTTCTAATATCATTTAGACCCTCAAACATGCGAAAAATTGTTCGAGTACACTGAATATAACGCATGGAAAATGGCATAAGTTGTCCTACCGGCCTTCAATTGACTTGATTTCAAATCCAATGGATAGAGGACTCATAGAGCTTTCAAACAACACTAGTTTTGTCAAAAACTCAAAGAATTCTGTTCAAGTTGACATGGCAAAGTTTAGGCAGTAAGCTGAAATTTTTTGTTTACAACTCTAACATTCAATCCTAACTTTTTTAACAACTTTAATTAAATACATAGTTAAACCAAATAACAATTTAAATGTTCACATTAAGAAAGAACTAGGAAATCTTTAAGAAAGATAAGCTAGTATCTTTTAGAAATTAAACATAAGTTGCGTATCTATTAAAAACTAGAAGCTCTTCAAATGTGAGTAATTACACAAATGAAGCATTTTTCTCCATTCGAATCTTCTGCAATCCACGTAAACCCCACTTCCTCGACCATCTTTTGATCTGAAAATTTTGTTAACATGGAAGATATGAGCTTTAAGCTCAGTATGGCTAATATTACAGGGTGCAACCTTCTGGTCTAAACAGATATACAAATTGATAGGAAAAAATTTAACATTATGACCATAACCGATTTCTACGACCTCAAGGGATTCTTTGAAATCATGAATTGTCGGTATATATCCAAAAGAGGAGTTTGAAACTCTCTACTTTGAAATCATTAGTTGAATAGAAGTCGATTTTCAATCCAAATTGAACCACGATTCTCGCCAACCAACCTATTGACCACCAAAAAAACCTCATTCTTTTGGATCCAAAAATCATGGAATAGTTTTTGAATCAAGGATTTTTTCCATTTTTTATTTAACGTGAATTCGAAATTGGTCAAATTGTGTAATCGTCAATTATTGACACCGGTAACCGACCTAAAGCAATTTGATTATAATTCAATTCGTGACGATTATAATTAGAAAGTTCATATTCTTCAGTCATTGATAAACAATTTGTTGGACAATAGTCAACGCAATTACCATGTGTGTGTGTGCGCACACACCTGCACACACACACACACACACACGCATATACACACACATGCACACACACACACACACACACACACACACACACATATATATACACTTAGCATGATATAACTTAATATACAAGATATTTTTGAGAGAGAATAAAAGTAGATTCTTATTTGAGGAGATGTGTACTGAAAAATGACTGTTCTCTTCTTGCAACTTCCTTTTTTTTATGAAAAACTAAATGAGAAAGTTATATTATCATTAACTTTGTTAAAAATTGAGTTTTTAATTATGAATTTAAAGAGTTTTAAGGCTATAAAAAGGTTTATAAAACATTCACATAATGAAAAATATAGGAAAATGAACTATTCATATGATTTGTAACATATCTCTATGAATATCCACTAGTAAAACAATTATTTTTCAAGTTAAATTGATTCAATTGTTTTTAATGTGCAAAGCAGGAGTTTTTAACTCAAAAGTAATTTTATAAAAACATTTACATGGTGATTCAAACCTGAATTGTCTATGTGAAATATCATGTAAATGACAATTGAAGTAATTCAGTTATTCATTAAATCTTTCCAATCAAATTTGCTTAAATTTAATATCTTAAATTTCTAGGCTTTTAAATAACTTATGGCTTGAACTTTCAAAATTTTAGGGGGGTGCATTCAATTAAAACTTTTTGAGACTTTCTATAAGCTACGATGTATTCAATTGAGATTTTTATAAACATTTAATAAGTTTCTAAAAGTCATGTTGTATTCAATTAAAACTTTTATATACTTTTAAAAAATCTCTAAAAGTTACGATATATTCAATTAAAACTTTTTAGAAATCTCTATAAGTTTTGGGATATTCAAATTTTAATGACTTGTAGAGACTTTTATAAAAATCTCTAGAGTAGTAACTTTTAAGTAGAAAGTACACCTATAAAATCTTAAAATTTGTCTCTCATTAATCACAAGATTTTGGACGACTTTCACAAAAAAAAAAAAAAAATGTTTTTGTTCAATCTTTCTTTCCTTTTTTCCTTTTACAAACATGTATAATTAAAATTTATTTTTTTATTGATTATATTTATTTCTATTTATCTTTCTCTCCTTTATTGTTTATCTCTATTTTCTATAAAAATAAATAAAATAAAATTGGATTCTTGTAACTTTTTTTTCCTTTTTTCATTCATTTTTTTCGTGAAAAATATCTATTTTTTATCAAAGTATAAAATTTTATATGAAGATTTTATAATTAAATTTAAGTATATTGATTTTTTTATTCTTAAAAATATATTATATTAATAATATTGAATATTAAATTTATTGTTTATCATATATATGTATAAAATTTGATTATTATTTATTTAATTAATGTCTTAAATTTTCATTCTTTTAATTTTTTTATTATATGGGAAGAATAAGGAGAATTGTAGGATCCAACTCCTCGTATGCGAGAATTTCATACCATTGTACTAGATCCACGTGAATTATATTTCAAATGAAAGTTTTCAAAAAAATTTCGAATTCTACAAAAGTTTATATAAATTTTAAAATGAAAGTTAATAGAAGTCTATCAAAGACTTTCACTATTTTCATACAAATCTATAAAAAATTCACGAAGTCGACAGAAATCATCGCTTAAAAAAAGTTCGTAAGTCTTCAAAAGTCTCAATTGAATACACCCCCTTAAATTAGCCGAGCCTCCATAGCTCGTTTCTTATATCAACTACTTCTACCAATTTAAGAATATAAAATTCAAGACCTTACAATTTCTCTATTTGAGTTCAACCTAGGAAAATCTTTTGCTACTGTGATATAGGCACCCACTGATTCTGCATTTTAGAGGTTTGCATCCAAGGAACTTTACCTTCACTTGGGGAAGAAAGCAATCAATTTCTTGGATGAGGAAGAGGCATTTCTCATTGAGCTATTCAAGTTTATACTTGTTGGTAAATTCTTGAATCGAAAGTCTAGCTTGATTGAGGTACACAAATTTTTTTAGAGATTCTGAGAGTGTGGCAAATTTAAAGAAGTGATTTTCGAGCATCCTAAGTAGTAAAATCGATTTATGTCTCTACATTTCAACAGTATTTAACTAATTTATCTACTATATGCCCAATGGTACCTGCCCATCTAGTGGCCCTCTTCCTACTATTTATTATACGTGTACATGCCAAGGCTCTTTCTGTTGTAACTAGATCCGCAGTTGGCAAGATTGCTAAGCCTATGGTTATCAACGTACCTACTATAGATACGCTTACAATCACTCCCGTTGTGGCATCTATTTAAAAAAAAAAAGAAAAAAGAAAGTTGAACTCCAACCTTGAGGGCCCTCACCGCCCCACCCCTAGAGCTTTGTGAGGGAGGTAAATCGCGGTATATGCCCTAGTAGGCCAGGGAACAAGAGTTGCATGCAGGGCCGGTCCTGGGCTGAGGCATTTGAGGCCTCAACCTCAGGCCCAAAACCCTTAGGGGGCCCAATTTTGCTTCAAATTTTTTTTTTTTTTTTTTTTTTGGGAATAGTTTTGGATTTTGGATGTTATTTTAATTTTGTATTGTTTTCGTAAACTTGTAATGCTCAAATTTTTGCGTACATAATTGAAAATGTTATTAGATTTTTACGTAAATTTTTACGTTGATTTCGTCCGGGGGCCCAATTTACGGACCTCGTCTCGGGCCTCCATTATCACAGGACCGGCCCTGGTTGCATGTACACTCCGCCATGTAGTTATTAAGCCAACCATATTTATTGTTGAGTCAAATCTTCTACTAAAGCCAATTCAGTAGAGCACCCACAGTACCTAATGAGGTTATACTTGACACCTTGAATTCTACTCAGCAACAGGTTGTAGCTCCTATTTAGCTATTTCTCTTATAATGAGAGTGTGAAGCTCTCTATTCAGTCGGATGTGAAGACTACTACATTAGATTGCTACCCACCAATAAGGACCTTTCGTCGGAAAAAAAGTAAAATAAAATAAAATAACACATGAAGCCCACATTTATTCCTTATACTAGGAGGGTGACTTGGAGTTCTATTGAACCAGATAATGTACCACCTCATTCACATTTTTCTTGATGAGTGTCCTTATTGGAATGTGAAAGATATAGTTAGTACAGTTACTCGCAGGCTCCTAAAGAGACGTATACAACTTCGTCATATCTACTTTTTGGTGATTTTTGGATCCATTTTGTTCTAAAAAAGAACTTTTTCTTTATTCGTCATTCTTTATACTTTGATACTTGAGTTGAAAACGTGTCAAATAAGATTTGATATTTTTGGAATATGCGTTCTATGGTCTTTTTCAATGTTCATGCTAAAATTGAAGATCTCAGATTGGCTAGGTCTATATACATATCTCTAATTTATGTTTCTTTCTTTTATGTCTGTAAGATGGATATATGGGTTGGTCTTCACCACATATTTCTCGAAGTGGACTGGCCATGCTAGTTGGGAGAAGATTTCAATGTTGTTGCATTGCATGATGAAGGTACATGAAAAATTACATGCGATAGAGGTACTAAAGACTTCTATGATATTATGATGGATGTAATTCAACATATGATGGGTTCTCACGGAGTCCTTACACTTGGAGCAACTTTAGAGTTTGGACACAGTTGGAAAGGATGCTAATTAACTCACTAGCTGCATCGTTTATAGCAAGCTTACAGTCAAACATTTGAATTGAAGTTCTTTTGATCATGTGTCTCTACTTTCTCGACGATCTTTTAAGGTTGATTCAGGACCTAGGCTTGTCCAATTACTCAGTCTGTAGACTAAACATGATGATTTTTAGCATCGTATCTTGAAAGTAGACAATCCCTACTCATCCTACAAGGATGGTTACTGTTTGGGAGAAATCCTTTAGGCCAAAATACGTATTTAGTGATGTCTTTTAACATATGAAGGAGGCTGTGTTGACATATGGTCGACTTCATTCTCAATGTTTTGATCATAACAAACAAAATTAATATTGTTTCTAACAATTTATTTTAAATGATGATAGTTCAATGTTAAAATCAATCAAGCACTATATATCGGACTTGAAATGAAGATCAAAGTAGAAGTTAAGCATTCAAGTTAGATCACTCCAGATGAGAGTTTAAAAGATAAATGTCAAGAAAGAACAAGATTTAGAGCATGAGACACAGCATCAAAGAAAAATCAAAATGAGAAGTTCAAGAGCCAAACTTGAAATAAACTTCGAAGCAAAATCAAAGACTAGGCCTTCTAGAGCATATGTAAAGGTATAATACTTTGATATTTAGTAATGAATGACACTAGCCCAAAAATTATTTTGTTCACGAAAAGTTATTTTCATTATCACTTGCATAACATGTTTTAATCAAAAGTAAGATTGATTTTTCAAAATCATACTTGAACTTGGATCACAATTATAAAAAAAGAAAAAAGTCAACGGTCAACCAACCGAAAATCAGGTTGACCAGGAGGATGTCTAGTTCGTCAATGGTCAAATTTTTTAACCATTGCACAAGGCTAGTTTGATCGTCTGGTTGCCAAGCGGACATCCGGTTGGATCGTTTGGTTGGACAAATTTTTTTCGTTTTGATTGTTATAAGTACCACCTCACTTTCATTCTTAACAACTATGAAGAAAGCTTCCTTGTGAAATATATTTGTGAAAAATCTTTTAGAGCTTACAATTTTATTTTCATTTCATTTATTTTTTCTAGCAAAAACTTTGATTGTTGAATCTAACTTCTTGAATCAATTTCTCTCATTAAAGTTTTTCATCTCCATTTGTTTTTAACTTATTCATATCAATCTTAAAGAGAGATATTTTTGAAGAAGGTCTTTGCATTTATATTGCATAATCCTTTCTACTTTTTGGTATTAAATCTTTGATTGATTGAATCAAAATTTGTACAATCATCATATTTATCAAAATTTCTTATTTCTCTTAGTACTTAACTTATTACAATCATTCATTTAAAGAGAGATATTTGTTGAGAAGATTTTTTGAACTTACTTTACATTTATTTCTTCATAATATTCTCATTGAAAAACATTGATTAAATCTAACTTTTAATTATCATATTTATCAAAAAAAAATTCATCTAATACTTGAGCTATCATTTTATTACTATTCATTGAAGTATTAGCCCCTTTTAGTACTTAATTTGTTTTGTATTATTTATCAAGAGAGGATTTTATTGTAAAATCAATTTGATAAAGCGTAGGCCATGTTGAGTCCTCGTAGAGTTCAATCGTGTTGAGATCCCATAAAGCTCAACATTGTTCATTGAAAGCATTGTAGAAGGTTGGATTGTACCTTAAGTTAATCAAATTTAGTGAGAAGACCTTGCTTGTGCCGGAGAACTTGGTAATAGGGGACCTAGATCATTACGTTGAATCGAATCTCCACAATCAAATAGTTTGTGTTCTCTATCCCTTCTATTTACCATTTTATATTGTGCTTATTAATCTTCCTTATTTGACTTCATATTTTTGTGTATCTATTTTGTTGCTAATATTTGCTATTACATTATTTTTAGACTTGAATTATTTCTCAAAAAAGTTTTAAAAACCAATTCACCCCCTGTTGATTAGCTATTCTTGGACTTTCTGGCTGAATATATGATGGATGAGGTGAAGATAGTATTTTTATTTAGGCCACGTTTGATTCCCATTTTTCTTAAAGTGCATTTTTCTCTCTCTTCTTTTCAACCACACATTCTTCATTAAAATAATATTACACGTAAATCAAAATTTTTTTTTATTTTTCATCCACACATTAACTATCAATCTACTATTCTAAAATTCATTTTTCCATAAAAATGGGTGCCAAACACTCTCTTAGAGACCACACCAATTGCCAAGAGCTTCTACACCAAGCACATACTACTTTGAATTGGACCTTGCCTATGGAGGAAAGTTTTTGGAAACAAAAAGCATATCTACGCCAGTGTGTGAGGGAGATCATAACACACAATGGTTAAGGGATACTGTATTCTATCTCGTATCAGGTCTATTAGAAACAATCACAGATCTACTATCTACTCTTGATGGTATTTATAGCTCGATTATCTCATCTTTCCAAGACCTCTTATCTCCTCCTTCATAATCTCTGACGCATATTAGACTAGAAATCATTCCTAGATTAGTGACAAAGGCAGATAACATGGAAATTAAATGTCCACCTTTGATTGATGAGGTATAGAAAGCAATTTTTAGCATCAATATTGATCGTGTTGCGAGCCCAGATGGATTTCATCTCATTTTTACCTATATTGTTGGAGAATTATTCAAGATGATATGTGCGAGGTAGTTTTAGATTTCTTTAGTAGAGGACATCTACCCAGAGGTTCTACTGCTACCTCCATTGTCTTGCTCTTTTAGAACAGTGCCTGTAGATTGTCAATGTTTTACCGTAGCTTATGTACTGTGTTCAATAAAACTATCACGTAGTTATTGAACACTCAACCAAGTTCTTTGCTTCTGCATAACAGGGCGTGTTCATCTCGAATAGACCAATTGGAGATAATATCTTATTGTTTCATGAGCTTCTGCACATTGGATACTAGAGCGAGATGAAGAAATGTTATCCTTAAAAGTTGACATGGCTAAGGCATATAATCGCATGGATAGGGATTAGCATGTGCATCTCGTAGTGTCATTCTCACTTCTTCTTAATATATGTCCTTGTGGATTCCTTCTTTCCTCGAGGTGACTTCAATAGGGACACCCCATCTCGCCATCTATATCTACCTATTCATCGTAGTTGCTGACTATTTTTCCCTGTTTGCTTACACATCAATTCTAGCCTTATCCTATTACGAGATGGAAACATGGAGGTTAAGCACTTATTTCATTTTGTCTTTTCCAGACGATATGATTATTTTTGCCAACGTTAAAAAAAGATTTAGTCAGAGATTGCTCAAGCGTTTGGATCACTATAAGGATATTTCTAGCTAGTTGGTGAATAAAGATAAGAGTGGACTAATTCTGTCTCAAAGGGCATCCACTAATCAAATTATAAGACTTGAGCAGTTGATTGGATTTTGCAATCAGCAACCACCATTTACCTATCTCGGCGTACCCATTACTCAAAAAGACAACGCAAATCTTTCTACATGACGAACTTATCCAGAATGTTAGGAACAAGATTTTAAGATGGGCACATGGGATGTTATCATATGGGAGACGAATTACATTGCTAAGGTCTATTTTATCATCCATTCTTCATCATCTACTTCAGATTATGCAGCCCCATAAAGCTGTAATAAAGAAGCTAGGGTGTATTTTTGCCAGATTACTTTGGGACTCAATGGATCATGTATACAGACTAAATTGGAGGAGATGAATTTTGGTTTACTGACCGACTGATGAGGGTAGATTAGCTTTGGGAGACTCTAGGATATTGTTGATATGTTCTATCTAAAGCTCTAGTGTTTGTTACGTACCCAACGATCTTTTAGGCTTAGTATGTTCTGGACAAATATTGTAAAGATACAAACTTGTACTTGCACCTATTCAATATTCGGCGTCACTGACATGGAGACGGTTGAAGAAATTTGGTCCACAAGCTAAGTCATACATTTCTTAGAATTTTTGTGCAAGGTATATGTTTTTCTGGCATGACTGTTAGATGGGAGACTCTACCTTGGCTTTCTTATTTCCTCATCTTCATCACATTCCTGCAAGAGTTCATGAATTCTTTGACGATTTTGAGGGTAGAATTTTGACCTCTTACTATATGTGCTTCCACCTACTATGGTTAAGAGCATTGGAAGTATACTCCTATTTCTTTAGGCATCCGATCAGATTATGTTTGAGTTGTTCAATTTAGGAGAGGTGTCGAATATAGATTCCCATCATATCTATGATTGTCTCATTTTTCTGCTTGTAATGTGGCAAGGGTTATTACCACTTGATGTTGCCTCCCAGCATCGGATGACTATTATGTGGCTTCTCATAGCCATTACTGCTTGGAAATTGAGACCATTCCACACTTCTTCACAAGTAATACTATATCTGACCATGTATGACATCACTTTGCTAACCTATTCCAGATTCTACTCGGATGCATGAGAAAATGCAATAACATTTTTAGAGACGGCAATTCTTAGGCCAGTTTGTATCTTATGTTCATATTCACACTATCATTCCTTTCTTGGTCTTTTGGTTTATTTAGACTGCAAGAAAATGATACGATGGCAAGGACATTACTACAGAGCCTCAATGCATCATTTGGAGGGCCTGTTGCATATTTCTTCTATTTATAAAGGCCTTTTATTTCGATCTATCTACTGGCTATGGGGTCTAGACATTGCGCCTACTGTTTGGTATCTACTTGACCACTCCTTCCCCATCACCACTATCATAGTTTGCTGGCCCATTCCATCTATGGGGATTCGCAAGATCAATATTGATGGTTACGTAAAGAACAAATTTGCAAAAACTTATTTCCTCATCTTCATCACATTCCTGCAAGAGTTCATGAATTCTTTGACGATTTTGAGGGTAGAATTTTGACCTCTTACTATTTGTGCTTCCACCTACTATGGTTAAGAGCATTGGAAGTATACTCCTATTTCTTTAGGCATCCGATCGGATTATGTTTGAGTTGTTCAATTTAGGAGAGGTGTCGAATATAGATTCCCATCATACATGTGATTGTCTCATTTTTCTGCTTGTGATGTAGCAGGGGTTATTACCAGTTGATGTTGCCTCTTTGTATCGAATGACTATTATATGGCTTCTCATTGCCATTAGTGCTTGGAAATTTAGACCATTCCACACTTCTTCACAAGTAGTACTATATCTGACCATGTATGACATCACTTTGCTAACCTATACCAGATTCTACTTCGAATGCATGAGAAAATACATCAACATTTTCAGAGCTGGCAATTCTTAGGCCAGTTTGTATCTTATGTTCATATTCACACTATCATTCCTTTCTTGGTCTTTTGGTTTATTTAGACTGCGAGAAAATGATAGACATTACTACAGAGCCTCAATGCATCATTTGGAGGGCCTGTTGCATATTTCTTCTATTTATAAAGGCCTTTTATTTCAATCTATCTACTGGCTATGGGATCTAGACATTGCGCCTACTGTTTGGTATCTACTTGACCACTCCTTCCCCATCACCACTATCATAGTTTGCTGGCCCATTCCATCTATGGGGATTCGCAAGATCAATATTGATGGTTACGTAAAGAACAAATTTGCAAACAATGGGGGTATCATTTGTGACCAGGATGGATGGTGTATTTGAACGTTCCTAGTTTCTTATGGCGATAGCCTTATTCTTAAGGTTGAGTTATAGGCTATCTTGGACAAAATTCTTTGTGCACGTGGACTTAGATTTTCTAAAATTGTGGATTGAAGCGGATTCATCTTTAACTATTCATTGCATCACTCGTGGAGGTAGATCGTGTTCTATTCAATGCACTCTCAGACATATCAGACATCATCTTTTTATTGAGTGAGACATGTTTCTCATATATTGTGAGGGGAATTCAATTCTTGACTTGCCACTCCAAGTTGGGAACAACACCATTACCAAAAGCATGACTCTCTAGACTTCCCTCGTCATTTACATGCTCTAATGTAGATTGATAGACATAGACTCCGAAATGTTAGAGGTCTACAGGCTAATTTTGCATTTTTTTTTTTGTATGGAAAGTAGTCCTCACCAGTTACTGCTTTCTTTATATTTTCTACTTTTTTGGAAGCCAAGTTTACGCTCCCTCTAATGTATTCTTCCTAGTTCTATTCATCTTATCATTGGAGTATCCTAACCCCCATCAAATTTATCTAGTGGAATCTAAAAATACATTGAAGTTGAGTGTTCGCTAAAAATGCATGCTGTAAGTGCATGGGTTGCGTTCAAATAATAAAGTGACATTTTGAGTTTGAATTGTTGATCCCTCGACGAATGTATACTTTCGATTATACGACTTTAATTAATTTAATTTTAATAATAAAAAGAAACGCACACAATTAAAACTATGATTTTCAAAAATAACTAAAAATCTACAAAATAAGAAAATATAAACATCTTGAAAATTTTGGAGGAGAACTTGGTTGAAATTCATAGTTTCGCTTAACTGTCGTCTAATTAATTTCTTCACAAGCCGATTAACAAATTACTCATTTACTATGTTAGGTTCGATCTTCCAATTTTAGTTAATTACCTCTCTCGAACGAAATTAACCCTAATTGATTAGTTTAACCTATTATATCTCTATGTCGATTAAAATCAAACAATCACATTAAATCTTTGTGAAAATAATTCAATGGGTCATCTAGAATTAGATTATACCCCTATCCTCTACACAAACCTATAATTTTTACTATTTGGTCTAAAATGCACAATCTACTCTCGAACAATGTACAAATCACTAAATATAATCATTTATTGGTCACAAAAATGAAAATGCAATAATAAAAATAGTCAAAACACATGAAAATAAATAACTTAATATCAAAGAGCAAATATTAAAATTAATTAAAACTAGATTAAACTAATGCCATATCCCAACACAGATAACATAGCCCGTTGACATCCGAACTCCGATCTAATAAAAATAGTTCGCTAACCCCACCTTAGTTAAATGTGAGTTCGAACCTTACTACCAGGTCGGACAATCCCGCCGTTATCTCAGAAAAACATCATGATTACCCCCTGTCACATCATCCTATCAATCAAATACACTTGTCACAGGTGACATTATCACCGTCCGGAACAACCAATCCTAAGTCCTCAACCTCCTGCCCCCTTGCAGGTCATCATTACTTGGGGAAAATATTGACACATGGCCACCGGCCTCATTGACCAATCACAAGAGAATCTGGTGACCCGAGTTCCGAGCTCGGTACTGTTGCTGATTTGATGTAATGTCGGCTGAAACTATATATAAATAGTTGAATAGGACTCTTGTAAAGGGCAAGTGATTTCATACAACTTAAGGCATAATTACTCTCTAAACATATTTTGTGATCTTTTTTTCAAACAATAAATCGCCATTTTTTTTCTTAAAGTTGGCTTAAGATTAGCCTTGGTAATTTTGACGTCAACAGTTTGACGCTAGAAAGAGGGTCGTAATTGTGAAAAATAGTCTCATTCTCTCCACAAAATTCGAGAGCCATGAGTCGTAGCTCAAGTTCCAAAAATCAATTTCACACCCACCCTCATTAAATGAATACACCACCAAGTTCTCTATGACGGCAGGACCCTCAAATGACCGCCATGAGGGAAACTGTACCAGCCATCAACGCAACTCACCGGGAGTGCATAAGGCAAACGTATGGGAATCCGAGCTCATTCCACTAGGCCCATGGATCAGGCCAAAGGAGGAGAACCCGTTGAAGAACTAGAAAGAGTTCAAGTCTGTGCTAAGGACCAACAAAGGAGCTCAAAGTCAGGCGCGAGCTGCAGCCATCCACCCGAAACGAAATCCTAGCCTTCTTTAGACAAAACTTTGATGTCTTCGCCTGGAATCACGGGGACATAAGAGGAATAGATCCCAACATCGTATACCACAAATTACAGGTGGATCCTTCAGTTCGGTCAAAGCAGCAAAAACGACGACCTCTGAACCCTAAAAGATATGAAGCACTCAACAGGAGGTGCAAAAATGGTTGCATAATGGTTTCCTCCGTGAGGCCAAATATCCGAAGTGGGTCGCAAATCTGGTCCTTATGAAAAAACACAACGGAGATTGGAGGGTATGCATAGACTTCACCGACCTCAACAAAGCATGCCCAAAAGACAGTTTTCCTTTACCTAGAATACATCAAATGGTGGACACCACTGCCAGACACAAACTACTCAACTTCATGGATGCGTATTCCAGATATAACCAGATACCGATGTACGGCCCAGATCAAGAACATACCTTGTTTGTAACTGACCGAGATCTTTACTGCTACAGAGTAATGCCATTTGAACTCAAAAACGTTGGTGCGACCTACCAACGACTAGTGAATTCTATGTTTTCCCAACAGATTGGAAAAACAATGGAAGTGTATGTTAACGTTATGCTGGTCAAAAGCATCAAGGCCAAGGATCAATGTCAGCACCTGACCGAGATGTTTAATATACTGAGGAAGTATGGAATGAAGTTGAACCCAAGGAAATGTGCTTTTGGGGTCAGCTCTGGAAGATTCCTAGGTTACATTGTGAACAACCGAGGAATCGAGGCAAATCCTGAAAAAACACAAGCTGTCATCCAAATGAGGCCTCCAACTAAACCTAGAGAGGTACAAAGTTTAACCGGAAGGATTGCCGCCCTCAGCCGGTTCGTCTCCAAGTCTACGGACCGTTGCAAACCCTTCTTTGACACGTTACGAGGAGGAAGGATGTTCGAATGGACTAAAGAATGTCAAGATGCCTTTAACGAGCTAAAGAAACAACTAGCTCAGCCTCTGTTGCTTTCAAAACCTAAGGTTGGCGAGGTCCTGAAGCTTTATTTATCTGTTTTAGAACAAGCCATTAGTGCGATTCTAACCCAAGAAGAGAACGATGTTCAACACCTAGTCTATTATGTAAGCAAGGCGCTTCACGAAGCCGAGCTCAGATATTCACCTGTAGAGAAACTAGCATTCACCCTGCTGATGGCCACACGAAAACTAGGCCATATTTCTTGGAACACCCATTGAGGTCCTCACCAACTCTCCATTAAGGCAAACATTACAAAGCCCTACTTCATACGTAGGCCGATCTAAGGTCATAAGTGTTGTGACCCTTAGTGGACATTCTTTCTAAGGAATCTTACAAAGCCCTGCTACATACACAAGCTGATCTAAGGTTGTACGTGTTACCCTTAGTGGACATTCTTCCTAAGGAATCTTACAAAGCCCTGCTACTTACGCACGCCGATCTAAGGCTATATGTGTTACCCTTAGTGGACACCCTTAGTGGACATTCCTCCTAAGAAATCTTACAAAGTCCTGCTACATACGCAGGCCGATCTAAGATTGTACGTGTTATCCTTAGTGGATATTTCTCCTAAGGAATCTTACAAAGTCATGCTCCATACCAAGGTTGATCTAAGGTCGTAAGTGCTGCGACCCTTAGTGGACATTCCTCCTAAGGAATCTTACAAAGCCCTGCTATATACGCAAGCCGATCTCAGGCTGTACTTGTTACCCTTAGTAGACATTCCTCCTAAAGGATCTTACAAAGCCCTGCTACTTACGCAGACCGATCTAAGGCTGTACGTGTTACCCTTAGTGGACATTCCTCCTAAGAAATCTTACAAAGTCCTGTTACATACGCAGGCCGATTTAAGGTCGTAAATGCTACGACCCTTAGCGAAAATTCCTATTTGGAAATTCTACAAAGCCCAGCAGCATGTGCAGGCCGATCTAGGTTCGCATGACTTACGAGTTTTGTCATATACATTAATTAGAAGACATTCCATCATTAAAAATTCACGAAAGAATGAAATAAGCAATAAAATTTAGACCCCACAAAAAAAAATGCATTTTCACAAGCATTCAAAATAGAGTATGGCTCATCTTTGAGTACAAACAAGATATCCATAAAGTTTAACAAATTCATCATAAATTTAAAAAATGTCCTAAGAAGAGCTAGGGGGAGGGAGGTCTTCGTGAGGAGCGACATCATCTTCATCAGCAGGAGAAATCCGAACCCTTGTTGCTTTCAACAAATGCTGAAGCTCTTTCTTCTGCTCTTCCACAGCCTCTTCAAGGAAACCCACGTCGAACCCTGACCTCTCTCTGCGAATGTGTTTTACCACTTCCTCCAAAGCCACGATGTAAGCATCCTGAGCAAGAGCGCCAAACTCAAAGGACAACCTCCAAGTCTCCACTGCCTTCGCAACCCTAGATTCAGCCTCCTCAGCTCTACGCATGGCCTCTCTTGCTCTCTCATTTGACTCCCGTATCTTCTCCACAGCCTCCTCAATCCGAACTCTCTCTTCCTCAATCCTCTTCTTCTCAGCCTCAGCCCTACGATCGACCTCCTCTCTCAGAGCTCTAATCTCCCCCATCCACTTTTCCTCCATCTCCAGCCTCGAGTTCAGCTCAAACCTCATCGTGTTAAGCTTCTCCTTGTATTCTTTTTCTTTTATTGCAAACTGAGCTCTCTCAGCCTCCATGTTGTTATACAAATTCAAGGCCTGATCCTTGGCCTCCATCAGTTTGTCGAGCTCAGATTTCGCCTACATTAAAATTCATAAGTTAAACACCTCGCAAATATATAAATCATCAAATAAAATGAAGTAAGAAAAATACCTTATCCCCTACGGTCGTCATGTACAGGAAAGAGCGATGGCTGTGGAGTTGAGCAGTCACTAGGGCCTCGCCTATGGGCATCTCATTAAGGAAGCCCTGCTCCTTTTCACCCCCAACTCCTGGTAAGCAGGTTTGCAAAATCACGCAGAGGTGGGGGAAGTGCAGCAGTAACCTCACTCGATGGAGATGGAGCTCGCAAGTAATCCAAGAAGATCTCTAGACGGTGGCCTAGCAGACTGTCCAGTGATGGCCTCTGTAAGTCCGGGCACCTCTCCTGCACCCTTGCCGAGCTAGTTGAAGCGAAAGTAGGTGTCATAGGAGGTGGCGAGGTATGAGCTGGAGACGGCAAAGTGATGGCCACCAAAGGAGAAGAGCTCAATGCAGGATCAGCTTTAGGGACCCATGGTGAGGTCGACGTACCAGTACATTTCCTCTTCAGGGGACCTCGTCCTCCACTTTCTCAGAACGACTTTCATCCCGTTCTGGCACGTCCCTCTTCTTGGTCTTCGCTGAAGCTGCAGCTTTCGTTGCATTGTATCCCAACATTTCTTAATTGTGAGCTGTAAACAAAAAAGTGTGTCAGTACTCAACTCTAACAAATATCACCTCAATAAACCAATCAAAATCGACCTGAACTGGTCGGAACCGATGTAGACGCTGTGACGGTGGAAGGCCCCGGCACCCTGGTTTGAATCAAGCCGGCCTGGAAAAGGTTGGAATTCGAGAGCAAAAATTTGCAAGATCTCTGTTTCTTAGGCAATGTACGAATTGCTTCCGCTCGCCTCTGCGTGTCTTTTTTCAGTGTAGGCCTCTTGTAATCTGCACAGTAACATGATATCAATTAGAGCCACTCGGAATACAATCTAGGTCAAAACATCAAGAGGCAGTTACTTACATAACGAGTGATAAAGCGTCGGGACCTCGTCGTCCCTATTCACCACGGCAGAATGAAACTGCCACTCCCCTGACACATAGAACCACTCTTCCTTCCATTTCTTAATCGAGGAGGGGGTGTCTAAAACCAGAGAACCTTTCGTCCTTGGCCTAACACTTGTGTACCACCAACTCGAGTTCTTCCTATCCTCCTTAAAAGTAAATAAAGAGTTGAACAGCTCAACCGTAAGCTCAGGGTTACCTAATCTATCCCACAGAATAAGCGTGGCGATCAGAGTCCGTCACCTATTTGGGCATAACTGGGTCGAAGCTATGCCCAAAGAAGAGAAGAACTTACGGATAACCTAGGAATAGGTAATCTCAGCCCGGCTTGAAGGGTGACAGAATTCAATGTGATACATCCCATAGGGGGAGCGTCAGCATGGTCAGATAGTTCAGGTGCTAGTGGGCCAGGGGCTCCCTCCGATAGGGGGCCGTCGGGTGTCCATATGTAGCCCCCAATGTACTTGTAGCAAAGTCCTTTTTCCAAATAGCCCTCGTGTATGACCAAAGTGAAAAGTCACCCACTAATAAATTTGTTCGTTCAAAATACTCTTTATATATAAAATGTCTAATTTTACTTTAGTAATGATCTTCACCTTCCCCACTAGCCCCCATTCATCCCATTGTCCCAGCCCTTTCCATTCGCTCTGCACCTTCCACTCTTCCCATCACACTAACAGGGGAGTCTCCAGCAATTTACCAACTGCTCAATAAACTCTCTAGCTCCTCAGTAGCAAGTAGGCTGGGGTAGTGGGGAGCACGCCAAATGAAAAACAATAGGGTGGCAAAGGCAGATTTGAGACGTAGGGTTTAGAGTATGGAGTTGAGGAACAAGACAAATAAGTAGTGTTTTTGGAACAGATGACTTTGATATCAAGATGACGCTAAACAGGCATATGAAATGTCAAAATGCATCTCCATTGTAATCAAACCATTCTGAAACTCCATTTATTTGCATCCCCTCTCAAGGAAAAGGAAAAAAAATAAATACATAAAAA
>NC_036249.1:14298672-14303571 GCF_002742605.1 Olea europaea var. sylvestris | reverse complement strand
GCCTAGGACGCCGCAAAGTCAATTTCCAAATGAATTTGCCGGTCTAAATGACATACCGATACTTGAAGATGTTCACATTCACGATCGGGGAAGCTACACTCCAATTGATCTGGATGATATTAACATTCTCGAAGCGGAACATGAAGATGAAGATCAGCAATTAAATATCCCAGATGCGAGGGGAAAGCGAAAGGCCAAAAAACAAGCAAAATGTTGGGGTCACTTTAAGTTGATTTCAACGGGAAAAGTCGTTGATTGCCTTGCAGAATCTAAAGTAGTATGTAAATATTGCCAACAAAGATTGACATGGCAAAAAGGAATTGGTACCACTCATCTCAACCGTCACTACAAATCATGTGCAGCCAGACATGGACTTCTTCCAGCTGGTCAAACACAATTACAATTTGACAGTCCAGGCGCCGGTTCTACAACTTCACCCCTATCCACGTGGGTGTATTCGGAGGACGAGACTTTAACCGGAATGGTGAAATTTGTTGCCGCCACTGAGTTGCCTCTGGCTATTGTAGACAACCAACACTTCATCTCGTTCGTGAAAGAATATCTACAACCGAAGTACGTTGGGGTAAGTCGAAACACTCTTCGTGTCGATACAATAAATAATTTCAATAATTCAAAATAACAATTAATTATGGATTTGCAACAATATGGGGGTGTTATATCCTTAACTTCTGATATATGGGAAGGGGTTAATAAAATAGCAAATATCTCTGCAACCGCACACTATATAGACTCACTTTGGTACATGCATAAGAAAATTATTGCTTTTAGAATTATTGAATTTCCTCACAATGCTAATAATATATATAATGCTATTATCAGTATTGTTAGAGAATATCATTGTGAGAGTAAAATTCTTTTACTTTTGATAATGCTAGCGTTAATAAGGTAGTCGTCGATAGATTGTGTAGGACACTTCAACCTGATTTTGGTGGGTATTTGTTTCATATTCGTTGTGTGTGTCATATCTTGAATTTAATTGTGCAAGATGGTTTAAAACATATAAAGGATGAACTTCAAAGGATTAGGAATGCATTAGTATATATTACGATCTCTCCTAGTAGAAAATAAGCATTTGAAGATTTTTGTGCCGAATTAGGGTGATGACTGCTAAAACATTTGTTAGCGACATAGGTCATAGATGGAACTCTACATACTTGCTATAAAAATCATGTGAAGGTTTCGAAAATTTAATAACTGACTTTTATAATAATAAACATATTAGAAGTGATGATGATGGTATGTTAAATGAATCCGATTGGATTTTAGCTTTGAAAGTTAAACGATTTTTGACATTTTTTTATGAGACCACAAAAATTTTATCCGGCATTTATTATCCCATAAGCTGTATGGTGTTTGAACGCCTTTATATAATTACAAGAACATTCCATAAATATAAAAATGATCCTACTTTTAGTGAAATTTTAATTGCTATGGAATTAAAGTTTAGAAAATATTGGGAAGAACTGCCTATGTTATTTCCTTTAGCATGCGCAATGGATCCCAGATATAATATTTCGGGAACTAAATACGTAATTGATCAAATCAATAAAGTTTTAATACTTGATACATCTATCACCTATAAGAATTTAGAGCAAACATTATGTGGAATGTATGATTTATATGCGAAAAGAATGGGCGCAAATGTTAGTCGGGTACCCTCTGCTGCACTTATTCCTTCTGCTGAAACTGAAGAAGATGCTGCGGAAATAATGAATTTATTTCGGGGCATTAATACATTTAAATATGATGCAACTGCAATGTTTTCATCTAGTGCTATGTCGTCTACATCTGCATCTCATCAAAGATCAGCCGAAATTCAAAATGCGATGCCTGCTAAATTAATTGATTATTTCAATTATAATATGCCAACAGACAGAACAATTAAAAAAATTTCAGAAGAAGTAATTGAATTCTAGCGAAAGTATAAAAGACGTTGGCCAATTGTTTCTATAATTGCGAAAGATCTATTGACACCTCCGATTAGCACTGTTGCTTCGGAGTCTACTTTTAGTGCAGGTAAAAGGGTTTTGACTGATGTCAGGAGCCGACTGAAAGAAGATATTTTGGAAGCGTTAATGTGTGTGAAGGATTGGCAGGACGCTAATTTTCGACTACAAGATAAATACGCTGAAATTGCATGTCTCAGGTAAGTGATATTTGCTTTAATTATATCAATCAAATTATTTATTTATTTTTTAATCGTTAAATTTAATTTTTTCTAAAAAAATTGTACACGTTACAACAAGTTGTTCGTGTACAATTTTTAATTCCTTCTACTTAAAATTGATGTAGCCGGTCCCAAACCCGGATAAAGGAGGAGGGTTTACATTTTATTGACTTTAAAAAGAAATAAAAAAATATATTTTTTGTAAATGTATTTCAAAAAATAATTCGTTTTCATTATATAAATATTTTATACTTTATAAAAAGTATTACAAATTACAATATGATATAAATAAAAAAAATAAAAACTTGTTTTCGTTAAATTATTTGTATTTTTTAACACTTTTTATTTTTAAAACTCTATTCTTTATTAATTTTAAAAAGAAATCAAAAAAATAAATTTTTTGTAAATGTATTTCAAAAAATAATTCATTTTCATTATATAAATATTTTATACTTTATAAAAAGTATTACAAATTACAATATGATATAAATAAAAAAAATTAAAACTTGTTTTCGTTAAATTATTTATATTTTTTAACACTTTTTATTTTTAAAACTCTATTCTTTATTATTATTATTTTTTTAAAAAAGGCGAACCCACGAGCTGAAGCTCGGCTCGGCCCACGAGCTCGTGGCCGAGCTAGCCCAATTTCAACGAGCCGAGCCCGAGCTCGGCTCGCCACGAGCACGAGCCGAGCTCGTGGCATTAAGCGGCTCGGCCCATTGCCAACCCTATATATATTCAATATGACATGATGCAATCAACTTTTGACTGATTTGTAATTTTTTGAAAATTTGGGATATGATTGCAGTTAATTTTTTATTTTTTATTTGAATGTGAGGGTAAAATCATAAAAAACGGATGAAAATGACATTTTGTGCATTGAAATGTAGAAGGTAAGGCTGAAAATGTCAAAAAAATGAAAGGTATGGACGTTTTCCACAAAAATTTTGAAAGGTAGGGACGTTTTGTGTCAATTACTTTTTTTTTTCACGCCTATAAATTTGAAATGGGCTAGAATTGGACTCTGGCTAAAGCCCAGTTCTCTAAATCCGCATGTGATCACTGAACTTACCTTAAAATGTCAAAACGGTAATTAAAATTTAAAACTTTCAAAAATGGTCACTGAACTTTGAAGACAGTTACACAAATGGTCACTCTATTAGTTGGTTGCACTATTGGGACCATTATGATTTTAATTTAAACTTCAAGGACCAAAACGAGTTAACACAAAAGCTTGAGGACCTCAAATGCAAAAAAATCTAAAAACCTCCCAAACCTCTTGGAGAAGAAGCTGATTTGCATTAAACATTGAAATTACAACTTCATAACATACAACAATGCTGATTCACATTAAACATTTTTTTTTTTTACATTAAACATTGAAATTATAGCTTTATAACATACACCAACTCACAATCTTCTACACTTCACAAAAAAAAATAACAATTACAAAAACAAGATTGTTGTAGTCAAAATAGAGTTCGTTGACAAAAATGTATAATAGACTTCAATCGATGTCGTTTAATCATCAAGTTGTTCCATGCTTCGCTAATCGAACTTCCACCGGCTCTTGGAATCCACTGATGTAGAGCCGGGCAGGGGGAATCCATACAGGTTGAGTCGGCCTTCCATAAACTTGGTATTAGCTTTCAATAAGTCTCTTTCTTTTTTCAAGCTAAAGTGGCTTAGGCGTCAGACATGATTCTTTCCCTTCCGAAACTTAATCAATACAATTGGTTTGTATACCTCTTTCTCGTGTTCCCTCTTAACTCCTTCCACTTCTCCCAGGGACTATGGCTTGATCTTTGGGGAAGAAGTCCGTGGAGCCACTCAAGCCTCCGCTTTTAGTGAATCCGGGTGAATGGGAATGGTTGGCTAGACCATTTGAATTGCTGTGGGGATTCCCTTCCTCCTTTCAAATGGGAGGGCCAAAAATTCATTTTTACATCCAAAGTTTGACTCATCCTAGTTCAAGACATTCCAATGCTCTTTCAACCTCAACTGCTAGGTCTTAGAAAAGAAATGTGATCCATTGGATTCGAAGCTTATGTTCACAAGCATACACCTCAAGTTCTCCATTGATCATCTGACAAAAGAGAAAAAGAAAAACCTAGATGGTCGCAATCTAAATAGTTCTTTGACAACAAACATATAATAGACTTCAATCGGCATCATTTCGTCATTAAGTTGTTCCATGCTTCGCTAAGAGTTGCCATCGAGTTTGAACTTCCACCAGCTCTTGGCCTTCGTTGAGATATAGATCCCTTCCTATTGAAATTGGTTCTTGATTTTGGTATGAAAGACGTCGAACCACCAAACCCTATTTGTCCAGCACCGTTAGTAGGCTGGGAAAGAAAATGCCGCGCTACACCTTGTTCAATTTCAGCAGTAGGAGTCGGCTATGAATAGGCAAATTGCCGTTCGACTTGTGATCCATCCCCAATTCTAATATCAACCTACAAATTGATCACGAAGAATTCATTTGATAAAGAAAATATAGCAAAGAAATATAACAATCAGTACAGATTTTGCTATTGCTAGTTTCAATTATTCTTATATCTATGTAAATATTTTCTCATGTTCTAACAAACTAGAGATTATTTGGAATGAATTATGAAAGCCAACAATGGGGATCACACTTTAATGATGTGTAGCAACAAGGGTGGATCTAGATTTTTCGATAAGAGGGCTAAAAGTTAAGAAAATCA
>NC_036249.1:14285256-14296178 GCF_002742605.1 Olea europaea var. sylvestris | reverse complement strand
TCAGTGATCGTTTTTGAAAGTTTGAAATTTTAGTGACCGTTTTGACATTTTAAGACAAGTTCAGTGACCGTTTGTGAAATTAATCCATTATTTTTCATGTTTTCAGTTGCTTCTTTATGATACATATGTGTTTCATTATATGAAGAAAATATATCTCGTTTACATTTTACTAGAAAAAATTTTAGTGGGAAAAAGAGTACATAATACTTTTTAATACTTATTCATTAAAACATTGTCAGGAAAAAATCTAGTGAAACAAAAACTTTGATCAAGAAAAAAGAGTACACTGCTTATTTGCCCTCATAGTCGTAACATCATTTGACATCTCTAAAAAAGCATTCCAATATTGCTTTCCAATTTTCTCAAATATTGCAATAGATAATGTCTTTGTGAATGGGTCTACTAATTAAGGAGATGAAAATAATGAGAATTAAGGCACCGTTTGATAGGTATGGAATTTCAAGGAAAATGGAATTGAAATTCCATCTTTTCAATTTTTTGTTGTTTGATTGGCAAAATATAGAATGGAATTGATTTTCCGTCTTGGCTTGCTACATCAACCAGTTCCACCAAATTGTGGAATTGAAATTCCACCTTCTAATGTCTTCTTCTTCTTTTTTTTATAAATTTTGCAATTTAAACAAATTATAAGAATTATTGTAATAAATTCCATCCTTTTAAGTGACACTTCTCATGTAAAATAAAGCCAAACGAAGACGATAATTTTCATGTAAAACAAAGCAAAACGAATATTAAAAAACACTTTTATATCAATATTTTTCACGTGAAAAATTATACCAATAAAACACAATAAATTGACAATTCTTAGGAAAACAATTTCCAGATAATTCAATTCCTTAAAACTTCTTTTTTTTCCACCCGAATTATATCTTTGCAATCAAATACCTAAATGAAAAATAGTTGGAACATAGGAATGAGAATGAGCAAAGATTGTGAACTTTTATTGTAATTAAAATGTGATGCATCAAACAGAAGCTGTGATGTGAATATAATTGTCATCATTAAACTTTGATTAAAGAGCTACAAAGTAAAACATTGAAAGAAATAGCGGAAAAAATAATAGGCTGTGGACCTACTTGTTACTTTTCCAATAATCAAATACCTATCTCTAATTTTCCCTCCAATCACCCAAACTTCCAAATCCCCTTCCTCGGCGTCAATTGAAGTTTAAGAAGTATAATGTGAAAGAAAATAAAAACAAATTAGAATTAAAATCTTATTGTCCCAATTTGTCACCTCAAACTGTAGTGAGAACCCTAGAAAACGGAGTGGGGAAAAAAGGAAAAGGGAAAGGGAAAGGGAAAGGAAGGGGGATGGAGTAAGAAAAGGGAAAATTGCAGCAACAATTTCTAATATTTTCAATTTTTGTAGATTTTACATTAACATTCAATTTGTACCAACGACAGTTCTTAATCTTTCAGAACTTTGCAGCTGAAGTCTAAATGGAAAGAAACCATCCAATTGATCATTAGTTGATCAAAAAAATTGATTTTGACCAAATTTAATAAGGACAAAATGGTAATTTAGTCAAACCCCATATTATTTAAAAATAAATAAATAAAAGATAAAACTCAGAAAAAAATGGAAAAAAAAAAAAGGTTTTTTCCTTCACTTCGCCCTATGCTCGGGAACTACCCGCCCCCACAGCCCCGCACTTGAAAATCAACCACCAAGATTGTGACCTAACTGTATCACTGCCTCCAGCACCATTGTCAATGTCAGCCATGTTTTTGGTTGGCCAAATTTCACGAAATCGTCACCATAAATTTTAGATTCTGTAGGATCACCGAGCTTCGCCATTTTCCCTATTTCCAATTTCTTCATTACCTAAAAAAAATTTCAAGTTAAATTCATGAAAATATCAATTCCTTTGTAGTCCAATCTTCTTGGAACAACTTGAAAATTGAAACACAATGTCAGGACTAAATATCCAGTTTAAGGATAAAGATTCGACATCATATCACAAACCCATGTTCCATTTTTATCAGAGAACTCAAAGAATTCAATTTTATGTTTCGATCTATTATTAAATTTTATCAAAGGTATATTTGCCTATTTCACATGGTTTTTCCATGTAGTGATTTTCATCACCAAGCACAAAAGCCAATGCCCCCGGACTCCAAATCTCCACACCCATTGATTTTGAGCAACTTCAATTCAAAGATAAGGGAGCGCAATTTCTAATTTTGAGCAATTTCCTTAGATTTCAATCATTCAGAGGTGAGAGAATGCAATTTCCTTAGATTTCAACAATCTCCACACCCATTTCCTATACTAGTGTTTATTGACAGCATGTGCATCATTGCCCCAATTTTAAATGGTCCCCGACATTTAAAAAAAAATTAATATTACATATAAATTCAAAACTTTTCTTTAATTCTTAATTACACATTCTCCTTCAATCTACTAATCAAAATGCATTATTTCCCGGGCATACAAAGTTCTTGTTTGAGCCCCATTTTTTTGAAAAAATACATTTTTAACCAGTATTTTGATATCATTTCAACCATAAATTCTTCAATAAAATAATATTACACGAAAATTTAAAATTTTTTCTTATTTTTTAACCACACATTTTACATTATTACACTATTCAAAAGTGCAATTTTTTTTGATAAAAATGAGGTCAAACAAGGGCTAAGTGAATTTATAGACGCTTAAAATAATTTCTCACAAGTAAATTCATCCCTCAAAAATCAAGATTCTTTGTTCCGTTTTTCCATCAAAACTCCAGCCCCAAATAAACAAATCATAGCCTGAATAAACACAAGAAAACAATAATAATGGCAGTAAGAGCTCCAATAACATGGATAAGCATGACTTCTTCTTCTACGGTGAATACCTCTTCTTCGTCTTGCAATAGAGGAGTGATTATCGTGAAGGCACAAGTTTTAGGACCATCTTTCTTTGGTAATGGAGGTAATTTTTGTCAATACTACTTTTTTTTGCCGTATTGGTTTGGTTTTCGCTGTTAAGTATGCAATAAGAACAGAACCTTTTCATTTTTCGCCATGTACAATAACGAGTCTGTCAATCTGCAATCCTGATGCTTAAGATGTGGGGAATTGGTAATTCCACATAAGTGTTCTCCTTTTTAAGCACAAAGTTCTACCTGGCTGTATTATTTTTACTCTAAAACGTGGCTTCGATGTTGCTTAGATTGTTTACTTGCAAAGGTTATTTCTTTTATGGTAATTGAATCTTCGTTTACATGAAGGTTGAGTTTTTAATGTAATGTAGGAGCGTAGTAACATAGTGTGAATTTGTTATGACAGTAGGGATGTTGTTGCAGTGATATGAAATAGTTTACTGCTGATATTGTCCATGGATTGATGATATTTGATGAGTGGGATAGAGATTTGAGACTTAAAACAGAATCGAATTTTCTTGCTTTATTTGAGAGCTAATTGAAAGGGAAACTGAATTGCTTAATTTTACACATTAGATCTCCCATGTTCTTTTCTCATCAGTGCAAACCTAATTATTTGTCCAGTTGATGCATTAGACCAATGAGACAAACTGAATTAGGTATAATTGTAGTATTAACAACTTCGTGTTCGCTGGGTTATGATTCAACCTGACATAGATACGATACTGGGAGGAGACTTATAGACGAATACTTAAAAAAGTATAAATGAGTCAAAATGAAAGCCTGCTTTTAGGTTCTGCTTGAGAGCTCTAGCTGATATGACAATTTTTTTCTAGTTTAAGGTGAGAGTAGCTATCCCTTGCTTGTAATGTCAAATCAACCTCATTGCGGACCAAATCCTTAATATTTGCCTGCCATGTCTGCGGACATGAGAGAGCGTCCACAGATTAGTTTTGGAGGAACTCTATTATCATGGTAGTGACGGTTGTTTAATACTTTTATATATCTGAATACCCAAGACGATTTTTGGTTCCCGTTCCCTATGCTGGCCTTGAAGCTGCAAGGAGAAAGTGGTGGGGATGTTTATGTAATCTGGAATATTACATGCTGACCTAGAAAGGAAGAGGACCTAGAATGGCTTCTGAGGATGACCCAGATAAGTTAAAAGAACAAGACAGTGCACTGATGAGACTGATAAATTCATTGGTCAATCTACTGGGGAAGTTCTCAAATTTTCCCTGTAAGCATTTAAAGCACGCCGAGAAATTATGACTTGAGAACAAAATAGCATCATTGTTAAACTGCCAATAATGTTATGCGAGATCTTTGGAGTACACATGACCAAAAACCTGCTCAAACCAATCAAAACTAGAGTGAATGAAAAGAGATGCACAGTAAATTATGTGTCCTAGGCCACCTAGAAGCTCGAATTTGAAAACATTTGCATTGAGAAAATTCATCGCCATAATGTATTGGTTTATTTGGGGCTTGGAATGAACTGAAGTGAACTTTCTGACACTAACATGTAAGGTATTGTATTTACGTCATTTTAAGGTTGTCAGAAACCATGCTCTCACATATCTATTCTTATTGGTGATAAAATAAAAGCTCTATATGCAAGTATGATAATGGCAATAGACTTCACAATCATAGTTTAAATTGTTCCATGAACTTTAAATGTCAAGTCAAAATGTGTTTATCTATGTATTCCTCAATAGTCTGGAGTTGAAAAGATGGTCCATGTACCTGACTCCTCATAATTATGGGATAAATTTTGTTGATTTGAGAAGTTAGGTTGATGGGTTCATTCGCCTAACTAATAAATCAATTATTATACCCCAATTCTTATTAGTGTCGAAGTGTGCTGAAAGTTTATATGTTTGCATATTGGACTGCTTAGTTTCCTTTCTTGATAGGCTTAGATGCTTCTTTATGGACTATATTTGAAATACATTCTCCATTTGTTGCTATCATTTTTGTTCTTAATTTTTGCTTCTATATTTATGTTAAATGCTTAAACTAAAATTAATTTATCTCTTTATCAGTGGGGACTTCAAAAGTTTCAGGAATACAGCTATCTTATTCAAGTAGATCCAGATGTAATAGTCATGGTGGGGGTGCCGTTGGTGCTCGGATGAACCTTTTTGATCGATTTGCTAGAGTTGTCAAGGTCGTTTGGGTGTTCTTACAATTTTTTGCAATGACTGTTGACTTCAGTCAGATATATTTGAAATGTTATTGACTCCACTTCATCTGTTTTAAGTGTAGTCATATGCAAATGCTGTAATAAGCTCTTTTGAAGACCCAGAGAAAATTTTGGAACAATCTGTGATTGAGATGAACGATGATTTGATTAAGATGCGTCAAGCTACAGCGCAGGTATGCCCCCTTGTGAATTCTTATTTTTCCCTTTTCCTTTTCGTTTAGGGTAAAAACTGATTCTTTTATGTGCTTAACCAAGTTTACACTTTCTCTCTGCTTTTTTATTTTATTTATTAAAATTTTTTTTCCCTTTATTGGAATGAGAAATATTGAATCTAGAAGTTTGCATATAAGAGTTAATTTATTAGGGGAAATGAAGTGAAAATTTTCAGCAGTTTTCTTTCTTGTAGGTTTTGGCTTCACAGAAGCAATTGGAGAACAGATATAAAGCTGCACAACAAGCTTCTGAAGAGTGGTAAGTGCCCAGAAATACTTCATTGAGCTTTTCTTTTATTTTTTATTTTTATTTTTATAAAGAAGCCACATTTTTATCCTTCAATGTGATCATAGGTATCGTAAAGCACAACTTGCTCTTGGAAAAGGTGAAGAGGATCTTGCTCGTGAAGCTCTTAAACGTAGAAAATCTTATGCGGTAAGGACCTTTGAGAAATAAATAAAAGAAAACATTTGCCTCAATGGAAATTCTGAAATGAAGTGGACTAACTGTCCTTATTTCTCAGCAGAGTTCAATGGAGAAAAAAGAAATTAATGTAGCTGACTCCATATAATTTGTGATGAAAGGCTTTATTCTATTTTTTCTTTTCTTTTGTATTTGTATTTATATTTGTATAGTTGTATGACTTGGAACGAGGGGATCCTTATGCAGTACTGAATACAATTTTACTTACAAATAGATGAATAATCTTATTTCATTCATTTTGAGACAGATAGTACAAAACTATGTGAGATTCTCATCTGTTCTAAAAAAATATTAAGGCACGATAAAGTACCTGCAAAAGAATACCAAATATAGATCGATAAATTTTCTATAGACAGTTCATGTTTAAGAGAACCCTTTACGAAGTATAGATGCCAAACTTTCATGAGTATAGCTAGTTAAGTTCAATTTTGGTTGATGAGGGGTTTCCTTTTTGAAATAAATATTGTTACCCTTTGGCTTGATATTATGGGTAAAGCTACCTTTATCAGTAGGCAAATTTCTTTGGGACCCAAGAATTCTGCAATGGTTGATTCACTAATATTTTGTCTTTTCAACTTAGCAACATGGTTGAAGGAGATCTAATAAGATGACTGGAGCACGGTTGAGTAATTAATATGCTCTATTTTGAGTCTGACCTCTCCCTTCATTTCTTTATTGCTTTTTGCAACTCAATAATACATTTTTCACAAATTTACAGGACAATTCAAATGCCTTGAAGGCTCAGCTTGATCAGCAGAAGAGTGTAGTTGATAACCTTGTCTCAAATACACGGGTTTGTTGCTTCCACAATATTCTCTTATATTAGTTCTTTTCTTCAAGAAAAGAGGAGATAGAATTTAGTATTAGTCATGCTACATGTATATATGATAGTACGACTAAATTTGGGGTTTCATCTTAAAAGTTCAACCTTATTAAGAGGAGTGGCCAAAATCCTTATACATTGGTCTATGTTTTCATTTTTAATCGATGTGAGATTTTTATCCCTTAACATATTCCGTGAGATGGTGGCCATTTGAGTAAATCAATCTTGAAATCCGTATGTTCTTTTTTGAGTTTTATTGGATTAAATTGCTAGTTGAAGTTCAATGGACTTTGATACCATATTAAAATTTGAGATTTCATCTTAAAAGATCGGTCTTATTAAGAGGAGTATCCCGAACCTTTATAAATTTATGCATGTTTTCATCTTTAATCGATTTGGGATTTTTATTCTTTAACAAGTATGTGTGGCCTAGAAGTGGAATTGAGTTCTTGAAACAAGAATAAAGTTAAACCAACTCTAAAATTTGTAGAAAATAATTTTATTATAATGAAATCATCAATTGAAAAGCGTAAGAACCTTTGTTTATATAGGCAAAATAATCCTCTTATTTTACCGATACAAGGAAATTAAGATAAAATCTAAAAGGGAAGAAAACTTCAATCCTAAAAAAGAAACGAAATTCGGAGCTAAAGAAGAAATAAAATTCTATTACAACGACAAATAATTTCCTGTCCTATCTGTGATAGAATTGTACTACATCAATCTCTCCTAATTGAAAAAAACTCGTCCTCGAGTTTAGTTGAAAAGGAGAAAAGTAATCAACAAGGATAAATCTTTGCATCACAACGTGAGAATTCAAACCTAATTTGAACTCGAGGAAAATCTGTAGTCACTTATTGCAATGTTCTGGACTCGTTGAAGCAACCAACATTTGCAACAGTCAAAATATGCAAATTTTTATCGGCAGTATCTTCAAATCTATCCGTCATTTGTTCTAGATTCTAGATCAATGCTTGTAATTTTGCAATCCTCTGATCGTCGTCGCGAGGATGCATGTGACAACCATAATGGCCATTAGCCAAGTGTATAACCTAGCTCTGATACCAATTTTAGTATGTAAGTGAAATTGAGTTCTCGAAACAAGAATAAAGTTGAACAAATTCGAAACTTTGTAGAGAATAATTATATTGTAATGAATTTGTCAATTGAAAAGTGTACGAAGCCTATATTTATATACCCAAAACAATTTCCTTTTTTTATCAATACAAGGAAATTAAATTAAAATCCTAAAATGAAAGAAAACTAAAATATTTAAAAGGAAACGAAATCTTAATCTAAACAAAAAATAAAATCTGATTCAACAAGAAATTATTCCTCTCCTGTCTCTGATAGAATTGTCCTACATCAATGTGTGTGTATATGTTAATCGTCTAATGAATGTTGCTCGTGTAGCAACAGTAATTATGTTGCCCAAATTATTTTCATGTTACTTTTCCAAATTTTTTTATGATTTAAAATTAATCAACAGTAGAAAGTTTTTGCTAATTATTTATAGACCTATATATTATCATTTGGCAGCTTCTAGAAAGCAAAATACAGGAAGCAAAGTCCAAAAAAGATACTCTAAAAGCACGTGCTCAGTCTGCTAAGTATGTTCTCTACCTTATTTGTTAGTTAATTCACATTTTCATTTACCTTTCTTATTAGCTGTGTGGCAACTTTTTCTTCAGGACCACAACGAAGGTAAGTGAAATGTTGGGGAATGTAAATACAAGCAGTGCTCTGTCAGCTTTTGAAAAGATGGAGGAAAAAGGTTATATGCTACCATTTCATTTCTTATCATTTACAATTTTACTTGCTTCTTTGCTTCTGAAAGTGGATGTAATCTGAAATAAAAAAGGTCGATGTACTGTTTTTGTACATTCAACTACTTGTAGGGAGGAATTTGGGCTTACTCTTAGATTGCAGTCGACATTTATGTGGATTCGATGTCAGTAATCCTTTGGTAGCATCAATATGTATTAAAGAAGATTATTTTGTCGGTAGTGCATAATGTTTAAAACTAAATCATCTTAAGATATATCCATAGATATCACACTTCATCTATTCCATGTCTTATAAAACCGACTGCCTTGGGAGCTTCAACAAGATGGACTTGTGTAATTCTCTTCTCGCATTCGTTAAAAACTTGTGAATCTCAGCTTGATTTAAATTTGTCTTCTTGGAAGATCATGCCAACTCTGACATACGCTTCATTTGGCTCATCTTTATGCAAATAAAATACTTCAACATATAGTTTGAACTGTTATATATTGTTTGATCTGCATGAAGTTTCATTCAATAAAATTTCAATTTTATTTTCTCTGTCAATCAGATCAAGCTTAATGACATGCCATGGTAATTTGATTCCACCGTGTTCCACATTCTTTTGGGTGTGAATTCTAGAATTAAACCATGGATTTAGATTGGATGGAATTCATGTGCAAGACAAAACACTTAAATTAGCCAGAGAAGATGAACCTTACATGTTGGTACTATTCAGGTGGCTCAATTTGCCTTGTGCCTTCCCCAAACTCCTTATTTCCCTGTCGTCATGGTGCCTCTAGAGGATTTGTTTGGTACAAGATGCATTTTTATATTTGTGAAGTCACACATTGGAGATCAGTTTGGTGATGAGACTACTTACATGTATCAGCAATGCCTGAAGTTTAACTTTTGAATTTAATTTTGGGCTTGTTGAATTAGAAGCCTCAATATCGATTTTTTTTTTGACCAATTGCTCAAACGACCCATGTAGGTTCCCAAATGGGCCTAAGGTGTGACGGACAGTACTAGACCTGTTCTCAGGTTCTATTAGTATTTATGGATAACAGCAGGATGTCTACTAGCCCAGCCGTCGGCTGTGGAAGTTACGATAATGATATTTTTCAGTATTTTTGACCTTGGATCCGTAGGACCAAGTCAGATTGATTGAGAAATAGAACCATAAAATCAGAAGGATGTATACTAGCACAGCCCTAGGCTGTGGAAGTTAGGATAATGATATTTTTCAGTATTTTTGACCTTGGATCCGTAGGACCAAGTCAGATTGATTGAGAAATAGAACCATAAAATCAGATATCTCACATCATATTTTAGCTATGTAGTTAATCAACTTATAAATATTACAAACCCTAGTTTGACATGAGAATTCCATAATGCTTAAGACATTATCGCCAGCTCCTCCTCTATAGTGTCAGCAAAACGATACAATTTATACTCCCAACAATTTATTCACTCACACCCTTCAGATATTTTTGGTGATGCAATGGAATTTGCATCTGATACAAAACATCAGTCATGATAATTTGTGATAAATGATCACAAAAGTAAATCAAACGATGCAGACAGATGTATAATGACTGATAGAGTTATCATTTTTCTTCCCGACAGTTTTGACAATGGAATCTCAGGCAGATGCTCTTAATCAGCTGGCCGGTGATGAACTTGATGGAAAGGTAGCAATATTCTTAATCATTAAATTTATAATTTTCTTTCATTTCATTACCTTCTCTCTCTCTCTCAATGGGTAAATTTATAACTCATGCACTTCTTTACCTCTACTCCAGCCCATTAACATCCATAAGAGAGAAAAAAGTTATCAGATTAATGGGTTTTCAGTAACACCAAAATTAAGAAACAATTGCAGTCATTTGCATGATGCATTTCAAGAATTGTGTGTTTAGGACTAGATTCAGAACACAGTGCATGAAATAGAATATGCTAAAAAAGTAACGAATAAACTAACCAAAAAATCATATTGTCGCATCAAAAAGAGCTATAAGAAATTATCAGTGATGCAGGTGATAAAATGTTAAAGCACAAGAAAAACAGGAATTGGTGGCCCTTTCAGCATTAAAGTTCATATGAACAAAGAGGTGAAAAAAACAAACAGAATATTATTTGTGCACTCTGGAACTTTTGGCATGTCAGTGGAGAGGGTAATAATTTGCTACATTTCTGCATCTTGTAGTATTATATATTTCTTTCCGGATTATAAATGTTTTCTCAAAACTTCCAAGGTCTTTTGTTTAGATACTGGCTTATTCATTAATTAGCTTGGGGAAATTCTTGTTTAAGTACGGTTGATCAATTATTGTGTTCCATAGTTCTTTTAAGTTGTCCTAGTGGATGCAGGATCTCTAGAAACTATGAGTATAATATAATCTAATGATGAAATAATATTTTCTTGTGATTTTTAACTTTTATGGGTGGGAATCCATTAAAGTTTATGGAAGAACGATTCCTAGAAGGCCTTTAGAGTGATTATATGCAGTTTTCTTTCTGCCTCGGAGAGATTCTAAGGT
>NC_036249.1:14249712-14285223 GCF_002742605.1 Olea europaea var. sylvestris | reverse complement strand
CGGCGCCCCCCCCCCCCCCCCCCCCCCCTCTTCTTCTTTATTTATTTATTTATTATTTTTTAACCTCATATTATTTCTTGTTTTTTGCTTTAATTGCTGGACAGCCTTTAAATTCCCATCGAAGGGACATCATGCATTAATTTTTGTTTAAATTTCATGATATTATATGCATAAACTTCTGCTGGATTCAGGTTTTATCACCAAAAGAATATGCTGTGTGATTTTCTCAAGGTTTTTGATTTTGCAGTTTGAATTATTAGAGAGTTCTTCGGTTGATGATGACCTTGCCAACTTAAAGAAAGAATTATCCGGAAGCACAAAGGTATCTCATTGTCCATTCGTTATATATTACGTTTTCTTCTCTCCCACTAAAAGTAATTTTTTCATTTGTTTATGGTTATGACTTCTTATGGAGACAACGCATGACTATTCTATTCAGTTTTCCCCGGCAGTGACTTCAAAACAATTTATTTCTTTTATTGCGTGGCAAATTTACATTAGAAAGTCTCCTCTTCAAGATATGTTGTAACTGGGTTATGTTAGATTTCCTTCAATCGTAAGCCATAGTTACTAAAAAATGTCACCATTTACTTAAAACAGAAGGGAGAGCTTCCGGCAGGGAGAACACGTGTTGCCAGTACAAGCTCATCATTAAAGTTTCAAGATCCTGAAATCGAAAATGAGCTGAATGAACTGAGGCAAAAAGCCAAAGAATACTAGTAAGGATTCTTGACTTCGAAAATCTGGTTTTCTGCATGAGAACAAGAAGGTTTATGCTTTTCAGCTGCGACCTTCGATTAAGGATTAAAGAACACGATGGAATTCATATCATTCGTCTTCATGTACATGGTTAAAACTGCATTGCAGTGTAGAGTTTGTATATTTACTACATGCTCTTGATGATTAGGTAACTTGTAAGCTTCTATACAAATTTTATTTGCTCCTAGACTCGTTTACGAGTCATTCTATCTTTATTATATACAGTATTATGCATTGGCTCCAAATTTTTTTTTTATTGCGGCTTACACTTTGCACTTTGTATTCCCAACTTTTGTTTCTTTGTATATTGTATAATTGTCTTAAACGCGATGGAGATTCCTACTGGCCATTTTCGTTTAAATATTGTTAAAGGTTGTGGTGAAAGTAATGGTGAAAATTTTGATAGGATATTTTCCGAAATGAGTTATGGTCAAAGAACACATCGTTTTAGACCCTTTTTAATTGTTATGAGAAAACTATGTTTTGCTCAATTTTATTCTTTATTCCTATCTTGCCAATCACCCCATTTTCTCTTTAAAATTGCCACCCCTTTCCATTGGTTCCGCAACTTTTTTATTGCAATAAAGATCGTTATTCTTCATTTATTGTCTCTTACAACATTTTTTTTTGCTTATTCTTATCCTCAACTTTTCAATATTTAGTACATCTTGTTCCTAATGATGATTTCGGTCCAAAAAGTGTGTTAAGAAGGAATAGAAAGACTTATTCAACCCTCATATTTTTAAATAGTAGTCAAAATTGAATGTGTATTGCACGTTATTTTAAAATATTTTATAAGTATTGTAAAAGTAACATATAATATCAATTTGTTGAGAGAATTTGATGAGTTTCAAACAAATAAAAATAAAATAAAATTTAGGATAGAAGTTTAGGAGATGAAAAATTGTACTTTCAAAATTCTATTTATATGATTCTTTTTTTTTTTTTTTTCTTTTTTTGGATAAAATATGAGCAACATCTTTTATATTACATTTGATACATAAGAATCAATTGCTAATACAAGAACTTAAATACATTGAAAGTTTTAGATATATGAATAGAAATAAATTTATTTATAACAACTCTAAATTCATGTGGATTAAAATTCATCAAGTCGAGAGTCATTGAGTCTAGATTAATGTGAGTGTTAATTAATTGAGAATTAATAATACAAAATTCATACACGACAAAAATAATGTAATATTTATTATATATTGAAAAATGAGAAATAAGGTATTATTGAAATAATTGAATTGTAGAGTGATAAAATTGTCCAAAAAAAAAAAAAAAAGATTCTTACTTGACGTGATATTTAATATACGAAACGTAAGATATTATTGAAATAATTGAATTATAGTAGAATTAAAATCGTCAAAAAAATAATTCTCATTTGATGTGATATTTAATATATTATAAATGTAAAACAATAACAAATACAAGATTGTGACAGCATGGTCTTACATTTTTAAGCATGTTAACAAAATACTTAAATAAGAGAGTTATGTTATAAGTACAGAGTTTTTGTACAGGAAACTTTTCATAGACACAGGTGTCGAAACATCATTTAAAGATGGAAAAAAACATAAAATATAGACGGACAGGATTCTTCCATTTCAAAATCCTATCTGAATTCTGTAATTTTTCCCTTTACTCAGGGAAAAATCCTAAATAGAAATCATCATCATGTACTAGATGCGTTGAGTACTTGAAGATTAAAGATAAGAATATGATATAAAAAAATGAAAAAAAAAAAAAGTAGAAAGAAAGAAAGAACATAATTATGACAATAAGCAAATATTGGAGACTTTTAGTACAATTAAAAAGTGGTGAAATAAAAAGATAGAGAAAAATGTGATAGCAATAAATATAGTCACACAAATTAAAATTCATCTCAATTTTGATGTATACAATAAGAGACCAGAAAAATATATAGTAGGAATTATTCGACAAGTATCAAAAAATAAAGTTGCACAGTAAATATTTTCCTCGGTTAGAAAATTCGAGTACCCATTTTTTTTTTTTTAATTTTTCACAGGAAATATCTCTCATTCAACATTGTCGCCAACAAATTAACGTGTCAAATATGGCTCGATAAGAATGTCATATAGGACTATACGATTGGATACATTGTAAGGCACTTCTTGAATTAATATTCGAGTAGAAATTCTCAAATTATGACTTCCAATTACACTAAAATTATATTTACACCACATTTTGTTATTAGTAGCACCTTATTTTAATTTCACTTAAAAGTTCTAAATCTTTACTCATTGTAAATTTTTTGTCCATACTTCTTTCTTGCCAAATTTTTATCTTCAACATTATATTAATTTGTAAATCTTGTCTTTGATAATTATTTCAGTTAAAATATTTTTTTTTGGTGCGTGCTTTAAAAAGAAGAAAAAATATTTTGTCACACTTTTGCATTTATTATTTTAAAAATATGATTCAAAAATAAGTTATTTTAAGTTTCCGAACAGACTTATTTGACACAAACCATCATAAGATCTAAGATGGGTTAATTAGTAAAATGTTGAAGATAAAAATGCATAAAACATAAATCTCAAACCGCCTTCTCTATGCGCAATGGCAAATCCAGGATTGGATGTCAATTAGGGCGGCCGTTAACTGTCGACACTTACAATCGTAATAGTGAGATTGTTTATTAATATTTTTGATACTAATGAGGTTGTTAAATCCAATGATCCTTAGTAACCAAGGATCCGAAGGAGCCAGCTTTTATAATTTTTGATACTATATTAACTATTAATTGTTTAATTATTAAATTGAGTTACTCGTCCATTATTTTAAGTTACACATGATTCACAAATTCTCCAATTTTCATAAATCATAAATAATCACAATTCGGATAATAAATCTCCAATCAAATGATCAATGTATATAATATATTACTTCTACTTCAAGTTCTAAAATTAAGATCATACTATTTCAAATTTATTGACAAAAAGGAAAAAAAAAGAAGAAGCATTATTATCAATAGAGTTAATTGTTCGAATGATCACTGAATTTAGGTCTATGTCTTTAATTGGTTACTAAAGTTTAAAATATGGAGTTTTGATCACTAAACTTAGGTTCATATCTTCTATTGCTCATTGAAATTTAAAATGTTGAGTTTTGACAACTAAACTAGAAAAATATTGTACATTATTTACTGATCTTTGAAAAATATTATACATTACTCACTGAACTTTAAAAAATGTTGTATATTACTTACTGTAAACTCGATATTTTTAAAAGTTCAACAGTTATGTTAGTGAATAACATACGACGTATTTCAAATTTTAGTGGTCAAAACTCGACATTTTAAATTTTAGTGAGCAATTTAAAACATGGACCTAAATTTATTGAGTAATCGAAAACATTGACTTAAATTCAGTGATAAAATTAGACATTTTAAACTTCAATGATCAATAAAAAACATGAACCAAAGTTCAGTGACCATTGGAACAATTAACTCTTATCAATATATCTTGAAGTTAGGATGCAATGCTTTGCAGCGTCCGCAACCAGGAGAATAAAAGTTCATTATATCCAATCTATCACCAGCATTTAACAAAGAATCAACAATTTTCTTGCGCAAAATGGATCTCCATCATGTTGGGCTTAAGGGTCTTTTTCCACCATCTTAGGGCTTTGCTAATACTTACTGATGCCTGTGCTTAAATCACAAAAAAAACCAACATGACGCAGTACGAAACAAGAAATTCAAGCAAAAATCTTAAGAACGTGAATTTTGAAAATTAAACTTATGAATTTTATTAATGAAAAATGAATAAAACAGCAAAATAACCCTTTATTTATAAGGATTTATATGAAAACTTAGTTTAAAATGACTAAAATTAATGAATATAAAGTTTAAACTAATTAAAATTGAAAAGAATCCAAAATAAACCAAATGACAGAAATAGCGTTAAAACTTTAAAAAGTAGTTTTCAAGTCGAATGACCGAAATCTATCGTACATTATGACAAAGCATGAGTATTACTCTTTTCTTCGTTTGCTTTTCAAAATGATATTATGGGCCCAAATTGGAATTTAGATGTTCTATCTATATTATTACTTTTTTCCCATTTTGATCCAATTCCTATTCAATCCATTCAACAATATGTTCTACATTAGAGGGTGTTTGGTAGGAATTTTTATGTGAAATTGCATTTTTGAATAGTAAATTGATGAGAAATGTGTGGTTGAAAAATAAGAAAAAATTTTTGATTTACGTATAATATTATTTTAATAAAGAATGTGTGCTTGAAAAGAAGAGAGAAAAAAATGCATTTTGATAAAAATGGGTGCCAAACAGTGCGTAAAAAGATCAATTTTTGAAACCCCAAATCAAAAACAAAATATTTATGAAGAAAAAATACAAGAACTCATATTGAAACTTTGACAGGAGCGTATCTTGGAGCTTTGACATTCAAATTGGTAACAATTTTCTGATCTAAAAATTTAAGTGGCTCTCCCACAAATTCTTTTTGATTTGGAATGTGCAAGCTGAAGATTCACAATTGAAGGAGAAATCCCAAAGCCATCCAGCTCTGTTCTTGTCAGTGGCAATTTCTCGAACAAGCCTCTGGATTCTGGGCAAGGTCGGCATGCCGTGTGACGGCACGAGTTGTGGCTGTGGGCTACTACAGGAGAACGGGAGGTAGAAGGTAAAACTTAGGAAGTGTATTCAATTGAAACTTTTAAATACTTCTATAAACTTTTTTAAATGTGTTGACTTTAGTGGAATTTATGGACTTTTAAGTGACTTTTATGAATTTGTTAAGAATTACTAAAAGTCTTATTTAGACTTTAATTAATGGTTTTTAAAGAGTTTTCATCTTGAAAATTCATTATATACCTAAAAAATTACAATTTTTCTTACTATTTAATTAATATTTTTGAGAACCATGATGCTTATGAAACTTTCTTGGGTATAGTCACTAATCATTGCCCAATCATTCAATTTGGCACAAATAAAATAATAAGAAATTTTTACACCAATTTCTAAGAACATGACCAATTTTTTTCATAAAATTAACATAAATTTTAATAATATAAATTATTCTTAACGAAAAAAATATATATATGTCGATTTATGATATTCTACGTTTTGAAACAATTGCTTATATTTTCAATTCAAAAATAATTATGTACATACAAAATAATCATAAATTGATTATAGCAAATGAATTGAAAATATATGAGAAGATTCTAAAATTGAAAGAAAAAAAAATTATTTTTGGGACTCTGAGATCTTTACAAATCTCATAGTATATGTCTATATGAAAGATTTTCTTTAAGATTTGCTATTTATATTTTTCACCAAAAAGTCTCTAGAAATCCAGCAAATAGAAAATTCTCCATAGGTATTATCTAATTGAATACCTCTTAATTTATAGAGACTTTTAAACAGTTCCATTTCAATGCCCCATGACTCTTAGAAACGTTTTAAAGTTTATAGAAGTCATAATTGAATACATTTAAAATTTTATAGATTTTTTAAAAGCCTCAATTGAATACGACTAAACTTTTTAAATCCTTAAAAAGTGTTTAACCATTAGAAGATGTGGTTTGGCACTTCAACCCTCTCTCTTTTGGAAAATGTGAGATGAATCGTATGAATCTGATAATTGATATGGTCCACGTGATAATGGCTATTAAATTTTGTTTCCTTTGCAAATTCTTCTTCGGCTTTTTGGATTCTCATTTTATTTATTTATTATTATTATTATTTTTTTCAAAAGAGAATCCAAGAATGCTATTCTGATCCCCGTTTTGCTTCCTCACTGCATTGCAACTGAGCTCAGTCGGCCACGCTTGTAAATTTGGACAGATCCAGTATGAGCGACAGTACCCCTCGCTAGGTGCTGGATCCGCCACTACCTATTTGTCCTCCGCTACCCTGCTCCACCCTCAGATGCTTTACCCCTTTTTGTCTGACTTCTACCTTTTTTGCTGTTTTTAAATCATTATGAAAGTGACACGGGCAAATGGCAAATTAAGGAAGCAAATTATATCAATGCGCTTGGACGGCAACAAACAAATCGGGGCCATGGTTGCTTCTTCACTGCAACTTCACTGCATTGCAACTGAGCTCAGTCGGCCACGCTTGTAAATTTGGACGGATCCAGTATGAGCGACAGTGCCCCCTCGCTAGGTGCTGGATCTGCCACTACCTATTCTCCTCCGCTACCCTGCTCCACCCTCAGACGCTTTACCCTTTTTGTCTGACTTCTCCCTTTTTTGCTGTTTTTAAATCATTATGAAAGTGACACGGGCAAAAAATGGCAAATTAAGGAAGCAAATTATATATCAATGCACTTGGATGGCAATAAACAAATCGGGGCCATGGCCAGGGTAGGGATGACCTTTCTTGTCCCTTTCCCAAATAGGATATTTTTCATGAAGCAGGACATGAATAAAAAATCTCAATTTATCGTCCCATTTAGTTAATTTATTAATTTTTAAACATGATTTAAATAAAAAAATGTGAATATTCATGAGTAAAATGTACCAATAAACCAACCAACAAAATCACTTGTTATAAATAACATTTTGTGGTTGCATCGAGACATAAATTTTGACTAATCTATCTAACATCGAACACTATAAAATGAAATGGTTGAATAATAGAAAATGATATTATTCAAGAATACACATTAAATGCTAAAATTATGCATTGAATTTTGGTAGTGGATTCATGATAAAAAAAAAAAAAAAAAAAAAAAAAAAAGAAATAATTTTATGGGAGGGCAGTGAATTTTGCAATCCCTACTTTCATCCTCAGAACGATACAATTTTATTATCATTTTATATATGTGTGTGTGTGTGTGTGTGTATAATTTTATTTTATTTTTTATTTTTTTGAGTAACAATACGTCCCATGACCAAAGCCCACAAGATTCAGATCCATACCCCGATGTGGTTTGTGCCAGGTTCAACCATATGCATTATACAAACTTCAACTAGGGATCGGTATTGATTCCAACTAGGTTTTCCTTTTTGCATTCCAAGCTATTTGAATCCAAGACCTCCCATAAAAGGTACCCAATTGAACGGACCAAAGTCCATATCAATGCCGTTGTAGACACTCCCATCCACAACAGTACATAATAAAAATTCAAGGAAATAAATTTTCACAAAATTGAACTTCAATTACATAAAGCACTTAATCTCTTTCACCTTATAACGACCAAATCCTCAAATCATAAGTATGTTGACCATAATAACAAAATTATGGTAGTCTTATCCATCCAAGATGATTCGAAGACATCTAAAACTCTAGAACGACTATGGAAAACAAATTATTCAGGACTCGTTCAATTCGATTTCTGACTAAAGTCTCATCCATGCAAAACCACCCAGTACTTGCAAGTAAATGTTTAATGCTGGTCTCAAAACAATTCCAAGGGAAACACCATGCTTTCATAATTACCGCTTTTCACTCCATTCACTCTATGGTTTGATCACAAAGAGAGGCTGTAGACAGTAAAAAGTCATGAAAGGACACTCATAAATACTCATAAATAGGCAGAGGAAAAATAGAGGCACTTGTTATATTAGGCAACAGTGATTAGTCCAGAGAACTCACGGTGTCAACACTGACGGGCTTGCCATCTTCTACAAGGATATCAACTACTGTTCCCGACTGATCAGCCTACATAGAGATGATGCGGGTCATAGTGAGATAAACAAATCAAATAATAGTCGAACTATGATGCTATTACATAATCACGCAAATTCAGCAATATATCATGTCTCTGTACATTAAAGAATAAATAAGGGAAGAACAGAAACTTTGAGTGGTGTGTATGGACATTTCTAGGAACATCAAGGAAAGAAAGGCGAAAACATGGTCACAGTCGATTTTTTTTATCAGAATATGTATTAATGTGGAAATCAACGCATTAATGCTAAGAAAACTTTCCAAAACCAGAACTTTAACATCGCATCACAAAAGAATATAACGATTATTGGAAAGAGATATCATTGCAGTTATGTCAATGATATTGACAGCTGGCACATCACAATAGGTTGTCCAATCATGCATTGATCAGCTTTCAGCCTAATAGTTGGTTCCAATGCCTCATTCAAAGACAACACATCAAATAAGAGTCATCAGACAAGATTTTAACAGATTCATTGCTATAATGCTTTCATCCATTCATCTATAGGTTTTGAGGTTTCAGATACCACTCGACCAAAATGTCAATGATTTCAAAGCTAGGGAGCATGGAGACTTACCCCAGACCAGAGTTATATGCGTTAGACATGTGGAGACTGGGAATATAAAGGGAACAGAATAAGTTTATCCTGAAGCTTTACGGATCCAATGTAATAGGTTCACAGAGAACAAAAATAGGAAAAAATGTTTAATCAAACTAGCAAAAAGAAAACGAAGAGTTAAGCGAGTGATCATCCAAGACTTGTGTAAACTGAAAAACTTGTTTGGCCACGTCAGATGTGCTTCATTAAACTCTGTCAAAAGAATATTCCAGAACCACAATCTTATTCATGTTTTTCTTATTTAAATTACAGTGGCAACTACCTTTCTTCTCTTATACTTCCAATTTTTTAAGAATAAAATTGATTTTGATACACAATTTTCTTCTTTTTTAGTCTGTCATTGCATATATGTTTGACAATTGACTTAAACAAAATTGGATGGTACATAACAAAATGTTTTACCATATCCATGGTCAAATGACCTGGTTTCCCCAGTGAAAATTTCCAAAATAGTGATCTCTTCTATATAACTCTTATTTTTCCCTGAAAATACCCTTACTTGTGAGTGATGCATCTCATGAGAATTCTTGGCCATTGCTTTGAGAGAAAAATCGAAACGTCTCTCAAATACTTCCATGATCAACTCACCTGATCGTTAAAATATCCATGACTTTGATTATGAGGGAATAATTTCTTTCAAGCCCCAATTTTTCAAAAAATGTAGTGCCCCATGTGCGCAATGATAAGTGTATTTTGTATACTTATTTGGGTCATTAAGTTAGAGTATTTATTGGTTATTTTAATGAATTATGGCTTAATTCTATATGTATTGTGTTTGTTAGATACAAATTGACATAAATGGCTAAATTAGAGAAAAGGTGTGAAAATGCTCAATTATAAGAGATTCAAAATCCAGAGACTAAATGTAAATACTCAAAAAAGTTGTGTTGGACCTTACGATAGATATTCGAGAGTGTTAGGGATCAATTGGATGAGAAAATAAGCCAAAGAGGTGAAATATAGTCAAAGTACTCTCACATATCAATTTTAAGCCGAAAAAATTATACTCCGGATTTTCAGTCTGACGTTATTTTTTGGCATAGCAAACGTTCGAAATGGAAAGTGATATTTCTAAAAGAATTGTAGCCTTTAAGTTAGCTTTCCAATGCACTATGAATTGCCTCAATTGAATATTAGGATAGCAAAAAATGACAAAAATATTGATTGCTCCTCGGGACATAACTAGGCACGCGCTTCACCACCCAACATAGGCGACTGAAGCCGTTTTCTGTTTTAGAGGCGCAAGCCCCAAAGAAATTTGGGGAAAAAATTTTGTTTTCTTTTCTTGATTTGGCAAGTTTTAGGATGATATCTTTGGCATATTTTATAACCTAAAAACATAGTTTTATCATTGACGAGAGGCTAACAAGAGGCGGAGAAGAGTTTTACAACAAAAATTGAAGATTCAAGGCTCGAATTGAAGTCAACTGTTGAAGAAATTGAGTTTTCAAGATCTTTTTCTAGTTATTTCATATGGGTGATATCTTTTCAATATATTTTGTATAATTAGAATATCATAATGCTAGGCTAAACTTCTTTTGTATTGTATGGATGATAAAACCATTGGTCATATGTTTTTGATTTAAATATTAAGTATTTTAGTGAATTCTTGTGTTTTAAAATTAATTATGCAAGTTTATTAAGTTATTTAATTGCTTAGCTACCAATTAAATAACTCGTTTTTTGTTGTAGTGTTGGGAGAATCACAATATGTTAGAATATTGCATAATTGACACACGGGGCAATAGGTGTTAGAAATAACATTTGCGATGTGTGCAATCTTGTTTGATAATCGAGTGGTTGAATGCATCTCTTTGCATATGAATTCAGACCAGAAACATGTTCGGATCGTGCTTAAGATAGAGATTTGGTTTATCTTGAGAAAGATGATTAAATAACATATGATTATCGATTGTCACGCACAGTTAAACAACACTAAACTACAAAATTCAAAAATTAGAAATAGATGCCAATAGGTAGATTCTATTTCGAATACACGCACTTCATAATTTGATAAAAATTGATCTTTTACATTACTAGTAGCTTAATTTAGGATAATTACAAAAACAATTCAACTCTTTTGTGTGACAAACATCGGATTTGATATTAACTAGTATGCTATATTTAATATTTATTTCTCGTGGGACAATAACTCAACTCATCATATTATTACTTCTCAACGATCTCTCAGCTTACAGGGTTGGTCCGAAAACACAGCATGTTTATGCCAATAGATTTAGAATGCAGGCATGAGAAATAATTCAGTGTGAGTCATGCATTGCCTTTATGGCAACTCATCTTTGTAATCTAACAAATTGAGCAGGGATATTTTCAGACCATAAACTAGCTTTTGCTTACAGCTATGACATCCTTCTTTTGCAACTTGAATAATATCAAACTTAAGCTTTGTTTGAGCCTCATATTTTGAAAGAACAGATATTGTAATAGTGATTGTTTTGAAGAATGTATGGTTAAAAAGTAGGAAAAATTTGACTTACGTACAAAATTATTTTATTGGAAGAATGCGGTTGAAAATGATTTTGGGAAAAATGAATTTTTAGAGAATGGGGCTCAAACAAGTGCTTAATAACAAAAAATAACATTTCTCAATAACTATACTCCACATTTAGTAGGATAATTCCATAATATAGAGAGGTTGTGCTAATAAAAAAATACATATATATATAAAAATGAGCAAGAAGAAACTTTGATTAGGATGTTTCAATTCTCAATTGCTAATGTATTGGAAATCAAACAGAAACACTATACCTTGTTAGGATATCGTTTATAAATAGTTTATAATTGGCCAAATCACTTCGTATCCACATATTTCGTGGGACCAGAAGTATTACCCACTTATCCACCTTTAATTTCTATATATTTGTACTTTAAACCATTAATAACAGCACCCAAGCATGCTTTATGTTACATCATTAAATTTTGGCAAGTTTGTTTTCTAACAAATTCTCATAAGATGATACTCCATTAAGCCCCCATTTGGTTTAGTTAAAAGTCAGATTTTTAGTATAATTTGATAAAAGTTGATGAAACATGTGGTTTAAAAGTTGATGAAAGTTGTGAATCTCATAAAATGTGTGGTTGAAAATAATTTTGAGGAAAAAAATGAGTTCTGAAAAAGGGGGACCACACTTAGGCTTTAGTATACTCAAAACACTATTCTTATAGTCATCAGACAGAAATTAGAAACATTATTTCAGATATCTGACTGGACAGTGAAACTCGTACACAGAAGATATCATTGATATGGTGCAAAACAGAAAAAGAAAAATTTAAGATTTCACTGCCTAAATATTTAGCAGTAATTAGCACGTGTAAATATTAAAAGCAATTGATTTTATTGGCCTAGTTGAACAAGAAAGAGCAAAGCGACAACTCAATGTAGAACCTCGAAAACAACTGCAGAATAGAAAAGAAAATTTACTTACTTCTATTTCATTCATCAACTTCATTGCCTCAATGATGCACAGAACCTGCCCCTTCAGTACTTTGTCTCCAACCTGCACAAAAATGCATATAGTAGGCCAAATGGAAACACGCGCGGGCGTGCAGATACAAACTTTTGTTATGCTGTCAACTATCTGTGCCCTATTAACATATGTGTAATTTAGCATTAATTTTTGATTGAGCTTTAACCAGAGGAATGAGAATGCACAACTTCAGAGGGTAAAGCAATCCTCACATTTTGTAACAAATTACATAATTATCATATAATACATATAAAGTCCTGCCTTCCTTATTTTCTATTATCGCATTTATGCCACTCACCTTCACAAATGGTGGTTCACCAGGTCCAGGACTTCGGTAGAATGTCCCTGCCATGGGGCACTTAAGTGGTGGAAGAGACGATTCGGATGCTTGAGCTTTAGAAGAAGGTGCTGGCGTTGGTGCAACAGAAGGTGCGGGAGTCGACAATGGAGAAGGTGCGGTGACCGGAGGCAGTACAGCAGGTTGAGCATGTGAATGCGCAGACGGAGGTGGAGGCAAAGCATCCTTTTTACGTATTAAAACTTCACGGTCAAGTTGTTTCAATTGAAGTTCCACGATATCCTTAGAATCGACTAACCTGTAAGACAGATGAATAAATGAACTCACTTGTTCAAGAATGGAAAGAGGCAATCAGAAGAATATGATGCTGAGTGTGCTTACTTGACAAGACTTGCAACTTGACTAAAAAACTGAGATATTGATTCTTCTGAGGCCAAAATTGTAGGTGGAGACAAAACTGAGTTCTTGACATCCTTGGCTTCTGCAGATGATACCTCTGATTTAGCAGGAGGGGTGGATGCATCATCTGCAGATCCATCCGCAGCAACCTTGAAGACAACAGAAGGCTCCTTAAACGTTTCTACAAAGGAAAGAAAAATTGGAAAAAAGGTTCCTCAAATGAAAACCACTGGGAAAATCTTACCTTGTTCAATTGAGCTCTCACCACAACAGAACAGTTCCAACCGGATTGCAAACATGAAAAATAATAATCCCTACGATTCTTTCAAGATATTAGAAGAATTCTTTCTAAATTTAACAAAAAGGGGGGGGGTGGGGGGGGGGGGGGGGGGGGTGTTGAGAACTAAAAAGTAAAAAACTGACTTTCCAAATGGAAACTACAATTAAAGAATTAAACAATGATTAATGAAATTATAAATTCATATTTGCTTGTTTTCTATTTCTCATGATTATACTTAGAGCCAGAACCTGCATCTCAAAAAAGCAAAGGAAAACCCAATCTGCATTGTATCTTCTTCTTTTTTTGTATTTCTTAAGTGGCATTAGAGGGGTTCATTTTATCATCTCTCAATGGTGGAAGAAATTTAATCTAGAAAGATATTGTTATTCTAAATTACAAATGTCATGCATCCACTTCTAATTTATAGATCTTCAAATACCATTTGTTGCCAGAGAAAATCTTCGTCAATTGTGAGGATTCACATCATTCTTAAACTTCCAAGTTTGTTGAGTGATGATCGAGAATGATCAAGTTATATTTTCCATCAAATTAAAAGAATAATGCATCTTGATATATTTGAAGACTTCATCAAACATTGGTTTGAGTGATCCATGTAACTTCACAGCATTTCTTCTTCAATCCCTCTTTTCTGGCATTAAAGCAAATGAATAACTAGCTATCTGTTCAAGAATTTCAGTCGCTTTGATTTTGGTTCTTGGAATAAAAGAAATCCAGAGAAAGGAAGACAAAAACACTAACACAACAACAGGGGAAAAAATTAAAGAAAGACAAGAGTCAAGTTATGTTCTAGGTCTCTTGTCCTAGTTCTAAATGCTGCAACTTCTCTAAAAAAATGGGTTCATCGCATTTCAATAATCCAATTCCCTTGTTCTCTTCCCTATTATCCAATTCTTTTAGCTTTATGGTTAGTTCATATATAAAATGGCTCAAAAAATCAATAATATGTTCTAGGCTACAAAGAAAATGCGATGAGAATTCTAAACAAAAAGGCAAGGCAAAGGGTGCCCCACCTCAGATAACACGAAACATATGCCTTGATGCAGTGTGCCTTACTAAATCAAGGCCTAAACCTTCACAAATGGAAATCAAAGCATAAATAGGCGAGGCATATGAGTGCCAAAAGGCATAAGCATGCTTTTCGAAACAATGGAGAAACCTAAATTGCATGAAAGAAAATCTGAATTAATTTTTTCCAGCTCGAACTAAATAACAACATAAACAAAATATAAAATATTTAAAAAAACACATCTCATACATTTAGGCCAAGACATGGACAAAGTCCAAGAAACTGAGATCGATCTCATAAATCAGATCACAAATTGCGCACAAAAATGAATTAAACAAACACGATTCTAATATTCTTTATCACAACAAATGAACAGAAAATCAAACAGGAGATTCAATTTCATCACCTTAGAGTAAAACCGGAGCTTGGGCTTGTGAGAGAGGCGAAATGTCCCCTTGGAGCTCGAGCGGAGGACATGGCGATGGCAGAGCGGCAAATAAGGGGATGATTTGAGTGCATTTTCAGTCGCCGATGCCGTAACTGCCCCAAACGCCGCCGCCATTGTTCACACCAAACACACTCCACGACACAAATATAAAGAGAGAAAGAATAGAGTGTGTCTGTGTGTGTGAGAGAGAGCGTGCGTGTGTGTGTTTGAGAGAGAGTATGCTTGGGGAATCCACAAGAGGAGAAGAGGGGGCCAAAGTAGCTGATGAAACCAAAGAGTTCGGAGATAAAACATGGGCTGTGCGTGAGTATGTCATACGGTGTCGTTTTTATTGTGCTAAAAGACTGTGATCCAGATCAGTCGATTTGTGGGATCCATTAGTCATGACAAGCCTGTGTGACGTGGTAGGTGGTGCATTGTGCAGTGGGGAAAGGAGCAATGAAATTTGTAGTATGAGTTGAGATTTGTTGAATGTTGATCAATTTTACGGTCTATTTTGATGTCAATTTAATTAATTATTGACATATCAATTTTTTGGGTTAGTAGTGAATCTAATGATATAAATTTGTGATAACATGTCAAGAATAAATTAAAAAAAATGCTCGGGTTCCGTTTCAGAGGCAAAGGTGGTAGATTCTCTACCCCGATTTTGATGGCGGGCCCCCCAAGTGCAGAAGATCAACGGCCGAGGTGTTTCCACCTTGGCCCTAGATTGGAGCTCGAGATTTAAACCCGAGTACTGTAGCACGAATGATAAATTAAATAGACAACAAAATTGACCAGCAGACCTCAACTCTTATTTCATATGACACCTTTTTATTTGAATTATTAGTTTGTTATTGAAGGCAATAAAATTATAGGCCTGTTTGGTAATGATTATAAGATTTATTTTTTGATCGTTAGAGAGAAAAACGGGTTTCACCAGTGAATGAAGAAATAAAAAATGATAGTTGAAATAGTAAAATAACGGTCAAAAAATTGATTTTTTGGTAAAAAATTACTTCCAAATGGGGGCTATATGAAATTAATGTTCGCAAATAATAAACTGATAAATAACATTACTTGTGAGGGAGGTAGTTAAGCCCCTGCTTGATTCCCATTACTTGAAAATGAAAATGGGGGGAATAGTATTTTTTAGAAAAATGACTGGTTGAAAAAGAAGGAATTTTTTTTTCAATTTACTTGTAATATTATTTTATAAAAGATTGTGTGATTGAGAATAGGAGAGAGAAAAATGGAATTTAATGTAATTTAATTTAATGGGGATCAAACATGGGCAAAGATAATGCTGTAAGATTTGATCTGCTCATCAATTCGGACAAGTCATGGGATTGCTGAGTTATATATTTGAATAATGATTGGTGTACATTATGGATACCATAATGGTGTCCATAATGTACACATGGTGTCCCCCTATTGGAGGGGTGCCGGGTGGGCCAGGCGCCCCTCCAATTGGGGGGCACCATGTGTGCATTATGGACACCATTATGGTGTCCATAATGTACACCAATCACAACCCTATATGTTTAGCTTCTATTTGGTGTGCAATAAAATTGTAATTTATTTTTCTATTTCTTCTTATCAATCATACACGTAATCTCAAAACTATTCTCTTTTTTTTTTTAACCACACATTTTTTTCTTAAAAAAAAATTATTCCAGCTATTAAAATTTTAAATAATGGAGCCAAACGGGGGCTATTGATTCATAAATTCAAATAAAAAAATATCTTTTTAAATGAAATATGTATTTTTTAAGTTTTTTTTTTTAAAATAAAATGGTGCATACATATTATTTTATGTTAGTGTTACTCTTAAAATCACATATCAATTTTTGAAATTTATTAAATAAATTTAAATGTTGAGACTTACCATACAATCATCTAAAGTTGCATAGTGATAAGCAATCAATTATGGGAAAAAACCACACATACCCTACTATTGAATGATATATTTATTAAATATTACTATATAATTAAAGAAAAAAATACCAAAAACACTGACCTTGAAATCTTCCATTTTAAGATTTGTATATGCAAATTCAAATTCATTTTCTTTTATGTCACATTTCCACATTATTGTTCCACATAAATAAAAGGCTAAAATAAGATTCAAATAAAGGAAATTGAAAAATACAGAAGTAGAGAAGAGAGAGACAACAGAGGACACACGATTTATCTTCTAATATAGTAGTCGAGCAATCACATGGTGCTTTGATTTTTTTATCCACTCTCGTGGCTTCTTTGTTTTCTCAAATCGTTGTTTTCCATATTGAAAGTAGTTGTCAGTTCTCTCTCGGTCATCCCGAATTATTAATTGTTCCCTTCACATAATGGTGATTTCAATGGATTTTGTGGCCAGAGTTGTGGATGTGAAACAAACTTCGGAGTTCAAATCACTAGTGTATTGTGGGAAGGCATTACTAGGAAGGTACATGTTACAACTCATCTTAATTAATAAAAAATCAAAAGTTGACTTGTCAAAACGACTAAAATTGAAGTAAATCATTTTATCGGGGTTTATTTTATTATGAAAAATATTTTGAGGGGTTTAAGATAGACAAAATTTAAAGTTTGGATTTATTTTTCTAATCTTGGAAGTTAAGGGTTTAATGTGGTTTTATATGAAGTTGGATGACTTCCTTTGCAATTCTTGGCATACTGATATACAAGTGGCACATGTTTAACCATTGTTTTCATTTTTCATTGACATATGCACAGAGAAATGAGGGCAGAAACTGGCAGAGAGAGAGAGAGAGAGAGAGAGAGAGAGAGAGAGAGAGAGTGATAAATATTTGAAGGTACGCAAAATACTTACATAGTAATGGATGATAGCTGATTTTAGAGATTGTGAACAATTTCCTATGTTCGAATGTTAGCAAAAATTCAACGTCATTAAGATGTATTTGAGGTATTTAAAAATATTATTACAAAAAGAAATGTATACTGGAAGATTCATGTTGAAATCAAAGTATATGAAATGGGTTTGTAAATTATAGCTTCAATCTTTAGAATTGTTGTAGTTATATGATATCAATCAATTAATTAAGGATTTGAGGTTCGCTTTCTCTATTATTTAAGAAATTTTAGGCTAGGTATTTAAAAATATTATTACAAAAAGAAATGTATACTGGAAGATTCATGTTGAAATCAAAGTATATGAAATGGGTTTGTAAATTATAGCTTCAATCTTTAGAATTGTTGTAGTTATATGATATCAATCAATTAATTAAGGATTTGAGGTTCGCTTTCTCTATTATTTAAGAAATTTTAGGCTTTTTTCGAGCAAGGCAATGAACTAGTGCTATTGTTGAAATTCTGCCCAAAAGTGCTATTGCTGTCAATGGTTTTGGTGACACTTTCCATTTACAAAAAATGGTGCCACATTTCAATAGTTTGGAAATACATTGCTGTTTTTTGTAATCTTTTTATTTTCTTGGATTTTTAGTATGAAAACCAAACTAGGTATTAAATATTGGGGATTAGGTGTTGAATAACTTATATAAAGACGGATATGTTATTAGTGATCCTAATTGGGATTATGACATTACATTGAAAATAAAAGACTCCACGTTCTTATTAGTAAATTATTATTTCCATGGTTGGAAAAATGCTTAAAGCACCTTAGTAATGAGATATGATTTTTTGGGAAGAGTGCGATATGTCATACTTAGTATTTGAATGTGAGAAGGCGACGAGAAGATTGAAGTCATGATCAATCTACAACTTGGTAGGTGGAAAAAGTTATTTTTCAGAAATAAGTATTTATTAAATTTATATTATATCAAAAAGTTAATTATTTTATATAGTTGGTTTGACAGCATGATTTTCAAAAATAAGTGAATCTTATAATCAGTTCTTTATTAGAGCTAAATTCAGTACAGATAAATCATTTCTTAGCATGTTATATTCGCATTACATATTTTAGTTTATCTAAAGTTATTTTTAAAACAACTAGAAAGTATCCAGATTATTTTACCTTAATCTGCACTGGTGTGAATGTGTTTCCACAGTGTATCACTCCATATGGTTATTTTACCCGCTCTGCATTGATGTGAATGTGTTTTTACAGTGTATGATCAGTTATGGTGATTTTACTCGCTTTACACTATAGTGAATGTGTTTCCATAGCGTATAATCAAATTATAGCATTTGGACAGCTTTGTGGCGTATAACCAGAATTTTAGAATTACAGAATTTCAAAATTTTATAATTTGCCGTATACATCGATACATAAATAAGGTTATTTGGGTACCTTTTTGATGTGATTTTTTAGCATTATACAGATTATAAGATTTCGGATTACATAATTTAGCTTATTTAATTTACAAAATAAAGATTTCAACTTATAATACCTGTTGACACACTAAAAGTGCAGCCCAAATCGAATAGCCCAAGGAATGAAGCCCAATTGAGGAATTCAGGATAAAGGCCCAGACGGGGTTATTAATGAACGCAGTGGAAGCCCACGAACACAGTAACATCATCGCCTAAACTTGCAAGAAATCCAAAATCTGGGCGAATGGAGTGCCTTACAGTCGCCCAGAGCGATGACCCTGTTCTCGCCCATACCTTCGAATCGCCCAGGATCTTAGCAAACATAAAATGTTATGGTTATCCAGAAATGCAATTATTGAAGCAGTTATTGAGTAATCTTATCACATTCCACGATTCAAGGAACCCAGTTGAAGGCGGTTGAACGACAAAGAGTATTGGCAACAGTTAGAGACGTCAGTTCCACGACAAGTTAGCCACCATAAAGAAAGTGGGTAGTTATAGAGCAATCAAGCAGTTTTCAAGCGATTTGTCACGAAAAAATCATCAAGGGAATATAAAAGGAAGAGAAGACATAGAGAAAAAGGACCTCGAATCAAACACTCTCAAACAGAGAATTCAATTTTTTTAGTTTAAACTTAAACATTTCTTTCAGTACTCGTGTGCTTGTGCCCCTTGGAGGCATTCTGTTTAGTTCCAATTGTAAATCATCACCAATAAAACACCACTTTTTGGGACTTTGTCTCAAGAAGTTTGTTCTTTACACAATCGTTAGATTCCTTTTTAATTATTAGCGACTACCCGCGCGAAACAATTTGGCACGCCCAGTGGGACCTTGGTGTTTGGTGTTGAAGATACAAAATGTGAAACAATATGCCTCACAAATCTGATAAGGAAGCAGCAAGTCAGGGAGGAGTCCAGTCTGTGATCGAGCGATATGAGGAGCAGCATAGCTCTCCACGAACAGAGGGACAGAGTCAGAGCAGTCACAGTCGTTACGAACCAATGACAGAGTTGAGTTCTCGAACCATGCGTGCATTACTTGGAGAACTCACACAGGATGTCGTTGAACAGGTAAATCTACGAAATATTCATAATATGGAAATATTTACCCAAAATGGGAATGCACATTATGACAACATGGCCAAACAACTGAATACTTTGAATGAAATAATGAATAAGTTAGTAGGCCAAATTTGTCAGCCAGTTGTGCATCTTGCAAATCACTTTCAAGTTAGGACAATTGTAGGACATAATCCCCTAGTCCTAAGTCCAAGCCAAGGGATAGAACCACCTTTTCGTCCCTCTACTTCAAACCAGGGGGATGGTGTAATGCCAAATCAGAATAGTGGTAATGGTACAGCTAACTTGAGGGTAACCTAAATGTAAGAGACAATGTCCTAAATAATGGACAGAATGCCCCACGTGTTAATGATGGAATAAATATTCAGGCTAACGGTAATAATGGCCCAAATCAAGGCAACTTTGTTGCCAACCAAGGACCAAACATCAGGCCCTAAGCAAATCAACCGATCAACCAACCTGTAGGAATTCCATATGACCCCAACGTCATGTTGAGGAATCAAATTATGGAAATAGTACAGGATCAGATGGCTTTTGGAGTACGTTCTGTCATTAAGCCGACTTACACAAAGCCATATCCTGATTGGGTAGACCTAGCATATCCATGGCCTAGAGAGTATAAAGTGTCAAAATTCTCACTATTTACCGGTTTAGGAGAGGTGCCTACTCTAGAATACATAGAGCGATTTACACTGCAAAGTGGTGAAGTAACAGACTACCATAAAATGAGGTTGTTCCCTAGTTCATTAAAAGGAATAACTTTCTCCCGGTTCATCAATTTGCCAGCGAACTCTGTTCAAACATGACAATAATTGGAGCAATTGTTCCATGCTCAGTTTTATAAGACTGAATCTGAAGTTACTTTGTTCGATTTGGCGAGTCTGCATCAAATGCCAAACGAATGGGCAAAAGGTTTCCTTCAAAGGTTCAAGACAGAAAGAAGTAAATGTTTTGTACCTCTACCCGAAAAAGAGTTTGTCAAAATCGCTCAAAATTGTCTAAACTTTGATTTGAAAAAGAAATTCCAAGACAAGGAATTTCCTGATCTTTTTCAGTTGAGCGGAAACGTGATTAGGTATGAACGATTAATAAGAGAAGAAGAGCAAATGAAAAATTCTAGCAAGGGGACTTTTATAGAGACCCAAATTTTGATGTTCATGCCATTAATGACAAATATTACGATCAAGCCGAAATGTGTTTGACCGAATTAATTAAAGGAGATACGTATACTTGTCCTATAATGGCTAAGTTTAGACCGTCGGGCAAGGATGAGCCTATAAAAGATGAAAATAAAAAGGCTAGAACGTTCTCGTTCGATGTAACTAAAGCTGACCTTATATTTGATAAACTATATAAGGATAAACAGATAAAGTTGAGCGATAAACATAAATTGCCAAGCCCTGAACAAGTTAAGGGTAAAAAATATTGTAAGTGACATAATGCATGGTCACATTTGATTAACAACTGTTTGGTTTTTCGTCATGTGTTATAGGATGCCATTGAATTAGGACGAATTACGTTCGAGGATAAGAAAAAAATGATAGTGGATGAAAACCCTTTTCCACAGCCACTTGGGGTGAACATGGTGACGACTGATTTCAAAAACAAGTTGCCAAAATTTAAGTTGGTTATAGATGACGGGGAAGAGGACCCTGGGCCACATCCCAGTGTTTTTGAATGTATCAAAGGGAAGGAGCACAAAAAGGATGAAGACGTCCTATGTGCAAGATGCAAAAGAGAAGTGAGTGCAAATACAGAGAAACCAGGGATATGGCAACATCGCCATTGCCCTAGTTTTTTCCCAAACGCTTAGTTTGGTAGAGGGCAAGGTACATCATTCTATAGGGGACCGCCTTTTGAGAGGCAGTTCAGGCCAGTAAATAATGGGAGAACATTCAGGCCACAACCTCGCCAACCAAATGTATGGCATTCATTCCAGTATAACGCAGGAAATGTGATACCCTTCAACGAGATGACTAGAGGGAATGCCACGTCCTAAAGCGCCTAAGCTGCTCGAGATAGCCAATCAAAAGATTCTCAAAGACAGTGAAGAGACTGGTATAGGTGAATCAATGGAAGAATTGTCGAAAACTTCTTCTGGGAGATCGAAGTTTGAGCGAGACAGAAGAGATGGAGAAGATCCAGATCAGTTCCTTACTATTCAGTTCGGTACGTTACCTCCTGTCATGACTAATAATTACTTACTAGCCAATGAGTTCAAGAACAAAGAGAAAGAAAAAGAAGAAATGGAGGATAACAAAGAAGAAGCATGTGTGCTGGAATATGAAGAAGACCAAACTTCTAGAGGGGCCTACGATTATGAAGGGGATAATGGTATAACGGACATCGAAGAGGAAATTGATCTGGAAGCAGAAAGAAGAAAGAGAGGGGTATCGTACAATACTCTGTTGAAGCAACTACATCGAGAGGGGGTTCGTGAAGTGGACTTGTTGGGGGAACCGTTTGGGCGTTCTTTCGATTATTACGTGCTGTACGGGACACCCAAAAGGAAAAAGAGAGTTCCTCGCTCTGAAAAGTATGGATCACCTCCAAGAATAATGCCTCTCTCACAGGTTGGGTAACCGAAGAAGAAGCATTAGAAAACAGTAAAAAGGAAATTCAGGAAATAGAAGCTTAGTGCGACATACTGCACGTTGACTTATCACAAAAGAATAACTCGACGGAGGACAAACAGGAAGTGGAAATAGATGCTGCCAAAAAGGTTATTTTTATAAGACCAGCTATGAAGTTAACTAAACACTTGAGGCCATTGTACGTTAAAGTTTTAGTTGACGGCATACCTATGGCAAAAGTACTTGTTGATAATGGAGTAGCTATAAACACCATTCCATCTAGGATGATGAGAAAATTTGCAAAGAAAAGTGATATGATTCCAACAGAAGTCATCCTTACAAGTTTCAATGGAGGAGCAACTTCAACTAAAAGGGTTATGCCATTGGACATAACTATAGGGACAATTACTAAGATTACAGTCTTCTTTGTAATAGATGGTACTACTAGTTATAATGTGTTATTGGGAAGAGATTGGATACACAAAAGTCGCTGTATACCCTCATCGCTCCATCAATACCTGATTTTTTGGAATGATAAGGGTGAAGCAGAAGTGGTGCAGGTCGATCATAGGCCTTTTGTCGCAGAAGCAAACTCAATAGAAAGGTTCATGTATGAAGAAAATTATGGGCCTGTTAGAGTAGTCCAAGATGGAGAAGAAACTCAAATTGTAGCACAGAGTGAAGAGCCATTTTCGATAGATGCACTCACTGAAATGTTCGGTCAAATGAGGCCAAACATAGTGGCCCTAGAAGAGCCAATAATTGGCAAAAGAGTAATCAAGGAGTTTTAAATGAGTTGTAAGTAACAAAGGCAAATGGTCGATGTTTAGGCCTTCAAAGCCAAATTAATGGCTTTCAATAAAGAATGTAAGGACAAGACGAAAGAAGAAGCAGCCTTGGAATTATTGGAAGAAAAATTGGCAGTGTTCGAGTTGGAACAGAATATTGGCCGAGAATCAACAAGGTCGATTATTTAGAAGAAGAAATGCCTATAAAGGAATTGGATGATGAAGTAATGAGGATCACCAAGCCTGGATACGCTCAAGCATAGGACCCTCTGATTAAAGTGAATATTGGCGATGAAGGAGAAGATCGCCCAATATTCGTAAGCTAGATGCTTGATCAAGAGGTTAATGATAAATTAATCGCTTCATTAAAGGAATATAAGGATTGTTTTGCTTGAGAATATGAACACATGCCTGGTTTAGATAGAGGTTTGGTGGATCATAGATTACCAACCAAGCCAAATTTTAAACCTTATAAACAATCTTCTAGACGTTTTGCTCCTAATGTACTCCCTGAAATTAAGAAAGAAATAGTGCGATTATTAAAGGCATACTTTATTAGAACAGCTAGATATGTCGAATGGTTATCCAATATCGTGCCAGTGCTAAAAAGAATGGTAAATTAAGGGTGTGCATAGATTTTAGGAATTTAAACATAGCCACACCCAAAGATGAATATCCAATGCCTACGGTAGATTCTTTAGTAGACTCGACTGCCAGACATGTAATATATTCATTCATGGATGAGTATTCAAGATACAATCAAATTTATATAGTTGAGGAAGATATACACAAAACTACCTTTAGGTGCCCTGGATCTCTAGGATGTTTTGAATGGATAGTTATGCCTTTCGGACTAAAAAATACAGGAGCAACTTAACAAAGGGCAATAAACTTGATTTTTCATGATATGATAGGCAATTTTGCTGAGGTGTACGTAGATGATATAGTGGTCAAATCTATTAAAGAAGAGGACCATTTTGAACAATTGAGATGTTCATTTAAGCGAATGAGGCAATATAAACTAAAATTGAATCCCTTGAAATGTGCATTTGACGTTAATGCAGGAAACTTCCTTGGTTTCTTCGTACACAAAAGGGGGATTGAACTTGATAAAAATAGAGCGAAGGCCATTTTAGAGGCCAAATCACCTAGCAATAAAAAAGAATTGCAAAGATTTTTAGGCCAAGTAAACTTTTTAAGACGCTTTATTTCTAACTGTGCCGACGAACTAAAGTTTTTTCGTCACTTTTAAAGTTGAAAAATCAGGACGAATTCGTCTGAAAAGAAGAGCATCAAAATGCTTTTGAAAGCCTAAAGACATATTTATCAAGTCCACCAGTGTTGGTGTCACCAATCCAAGGACGGCCAATGAAAGTATATATATCGGTTGAACAAAAATCAATAGTTGGAATGGTCATGCAAGAAGACCAATTTGGTGAAGAAAGGATAATTTACTACTTGAGTAGATGGTTAACAAAATGTGAATGTGATTACTCTGCCATTGAAAAATTATATCTTGCATTGTATTTCACGTGTACGAAATTAAGGGTTTATTTACGGCCCGTAACCGTTTATTTGATTTCTAGAGTAAATTTGGTTAAGTATATGTTCTCTCGCCCTATTTTACACCAAAGGGTAGGTCTTTGGATTTTAGCATTATCAGAATTCGAAATATAATACATACCCCAAAAGGTAATAAAAAATCAGGCTTTGGCTAACTTTCTGGCTGATCATCCATGCCTTGACATGCCTGAAAAAATTAAATTAGAAATCAATTCATTCGAATTAAAACCTTGGGTTTTGCATTTCAATGGGTCAAAACCTCTAAAGGTGCAGGAGTAAGAGTATCATTAATAAATCTTTTAGGGATTTGTTACAAGTTCGCATTCACTTTGGATAGGATGTGTACTAACAATCAAGCCTAATATGAAGCCTTAACCGTGGGCCTAGAATTAATGATAGATATGGAAGTAAAGAATGTGATCGTTAGAGGCGATTCTCAATTGGTAATTCACCAATTGATTGGTGATTTTAAATGTCAAAGTGATTCCATTATAAGTCAATATGAAATCGCCCAAGAGTTGTTGGAAGAATTCGACCAAGTAGAGCTTCAATGTGTTAATATGATATATAATAACATAGCAAATGAGTTGGCCCAGATGGCCTCAAGGTATTCAAAGGTTTTTAATTGAAAATCTACTTATGAATATGAAGTAATATTGCCCGTAGTCCAAAGAAGGGCGAGAATGATTGAAATTCATTGCATACAAGATGTAGATGCAATATATGGGAGGGCAGAGATTAAAAGGTTCCTTAAAGAACCTAATAAAGGAGATAGTAGAAAAGTGAAGTTGCGTTTGCTAAACTATACACTGATAGATGAAGAGTTGTTTAAGAAACGCTCTGATGGTATATTGCTAAAATGTGTAAGTTTGCAAGAAGCTAGGACAATCATAGCTGAGGTGCACGAAGGGATATGTGGAGCTCATCAAGCTGACCAAAGGATGAGATTGTTAATTATTAGGAATGAATATTTTTTGCCCAAGATAAGAGAATCATGTGTTCAATATGCAGAGAGTTGTCTAGCATGCCAAAAGCATGGTCCAATATAAAGGGCGCTAGCAAGAGAGATGACACCCATTATCAAACCCTGGCCGTTCAAAGGTTGGGCGATAAACCTGATAGGGAAGATTTATGCCCCATCGTCCAAGCAACATACCATTGTTATAGTTGTGACTAATTTTTTCACTAAATGGGTAGAAGCGGTAGCTTTAAAAGAAATCACCCAAAAGAGTATCATAGAATTTATCCGTGATCATATTATTTATAGATTTGGGATTCTACAAACTTTGATGGTAGATCACGGAACTTCTTTAAATGGAGATCAAGTGAATAAATTCTTGAGCGAGTTTGGAGTTAAAGCAATGAACTCTACACAGTATTACGCTCAATCCAACGGGCAAGCAGAATCTTCTAATAAGATTCTAAAAAATATCATAAGGAAAATGATAAATGAAAATATTAGAAATTGGTACGAATGTCTAAACAAGGCCTTATGGGCTTATAGGACGTTGTCTCGGTCAAGTACCAAAATTACTCATTTCCAAATTACTTATGGACAGGAGGCCGTTTTGTCTATGAAAATTAACGTGCAATCGATCAGAATGTGTTTGCAACATAAGTTAAGTGATGATGAGTATATCGAATCACTAATTCAAATCTTATCAGAATTGGACGAATTAAAGTTGAACATCCTAGATAGATTGCAAATTTAAAAACAAAGGATGGCTAAGTTCTATAATAAAAAAGTTATAGCCAAGTCATTTAGCCTAGACGAATTAGTTTGGAAAACAGTACTCCCTTTGGATAGCAAGGATCCAAAATATGGCAAGTGGTTGCCCAATTGGGAAGGGCCATATAAAGTAAATAGTGTGTTGCCTAATGGAGCCTATCATTTGGAAGATTTAGATGGTACCAAACACATGAGGTTCATTAATGGTAAATATTTAAAAAAATATGTTCATTCTTTATGGGAAAGTGAACAAATAAAAGCGTAATCAAATCGTGTTGAACGATTGTATATAAAAAGAGCCATAACAAAATACGTTCAAATAAATTCCTTTATTATCAAACATTCATTACAAATTGCGAGATACAAAATACTAAATGCTCTATAAGCTACAATTGAGAGCAAACTAATCTCTCGGTCGATCACCAAGTAAGAGGGTGAACTGGGCTTGATTGCCATCCTGATCGCACTACTGTGGGCAGGCAGAGAGGCCGAGAAGCACTCTCAGCAAGCAAAAGGGAAGAAAAGCACCCTCACATCGCCTGCCTAATCGTATTGCTGCAATAACGAGCAAGGAGACTGAGAAGCACTCTCAGCAAGTAAGGTGGCTTGACAGGCATCCTTAAAAATTGTCTTCCATCATTAAACTCCTTGTAAAGAACATGGAGACGATGGGAAGAACTTCGCTGACCAAAGAATATTTCTTATATCTCCCATACCAAATGTGATATCAAAACAGATAGCCAAATGGATGGATCAACTGATCCATTTCTATGGAAGACGAAAATTTTGGATCGATTGTTGAAATGCCAAACGATGGCAGCAAATTAGTTTTTTTGAAGAAAAGTGGAAATGAAAATGAAAAGTGCGAAATATACGTGCATTTATAGGGGCGTGAAGGTGAAGAGACAGAATATGAACGACCACACTCGTGCCTAGTAATTAGAGTCAAGTGGCCCAAAGTCTTGGGAAAAGAGATAGAAATACCAAGAGAAAATGTACATGAATCTTAGCATAAAACAGTTAAATGCTTGGGGGTTGACGATTAAGGACAACATCAATTAGCACGCAAATAGTCAAAATAGTCGTTCATTAACAACAATGGCTGTTGTTACATTCAAATTTAGCAATGAAAGTTAGTACAAAGTTACAAAAGGAAAATTTAAAGCATTAGATGTCTTAATTACAATTCACCCCAGGCCGATCAAATTCTTTCCCTAAGTCTCCCTCAATCCTCGCTCTGCTGAGAAGAAGCGACATTTAATTCAGCTATAAAATCGTCATCAACCTCCAACTTTTTAAACTGTTCGACCAAAGACTTGGTTCGCTCAATTCCTTGGGAAGCATTACGCTTTTTGGCAGCCATTCTCGCCTTACAGTCGTCTATCCTTGCTTGAAGCTCCTTCATCTCTGCAGCCAAACTGGTCATCAAGGAGTCTTCAACCATGACTTCGGAAGAGATTTCTTTCAATTCATCCTCGGCTTTGTTAATCTCTAGAAGTAAAGATTCTCTTTCAGATGCAGCGCGAAGATATTGAGTATTCTTGGCGTTCAGTTCAACATCTTTGGCCAGCAAGGAGAGGATGTCAGAGTGGACAACCTTCAACGTCGCTTTAAAATCAACAGAAATATTGAGCGACGGAAGTGTCAGTGCTTGCGCCAACTTCGCACTCAACAGCTCAAGCTTATCCTTATGTTTAGTAGCACTAGCCTGACTGATGTCCATGTCCATAAAAGACACACACTCAAATATTGACTGCTTGAGGAACTTCATATCTTCCTCTGAAGAAGCAGAAGGACGACCGGTTGAAGTAGGGCGAGACGCCTTGACTTGTCCCCAGGAAGTGAACAAGTCCTGGATGGAACGCACAATGTCATCAGCGCCCTGCAAAGAAAAATGCCAACATTAAAGGCTTTCACTACAATAAACGAAGCGAAAATGAAAGTAAAGTGATATGTTACCTCATCAGCAATCTTGGGAAGTGGCATATCACCAGTTGGCTCCACCACCTGTGGAGACTTCCCCTTATCTGGGCGAGAAGACTCTGCCACAACGGGCAGACCCATGGGAGCCTCTGCAGAATTCAAGAAGCAACAAATCAAAAACCAATAGCACAAGCAAAGGTAAAACACACAAAAAAATGCATTACCTTCGGTTCGATGTTTGGGGGCTTTTCCATTGGTTGTGATGAAGGTTTTGGGACTGAAGGTTTCTCTTTGAGCATAGTCTCGTCATCAGCTGATTTGGACGAAGCAGCTTCAGCAGAGGATAATGGAGTAGGAGCTGCCAATACCAAAGTCCTCAGAGGAGAGGCTGAACTTTTCTGAGAAATTCAAGTAAACCATTAGCACATATAAAGGTTTCAAGCAAACCATTAGCACATAGAAATATATGTTTGTGAATAAACCGAATTCAATTACCTTTCTCCTAACGATGAGATGAGTGTCATCATCATCATCATCCTTCAAAACGGGAGATGTTGAAGCTGGCCGTTTGTGGCTTAAGGCACTCTTAACTGCAGTAGCCTTCGTAGGTAGAGAAGTAGATGGACGAATAGATTGTTTAGCACGAGCAGGGGAGGAAGGGTTCCTAGTGGACACAGGGGTGACCAAAATAGGAGAAGTGGAAGAAGTGTTTGGCTGATCTAGTGAATGGAAAGCACGATTGGCATCAATTGCAAATAATTTGGGTTTCACTGATGGCCAGAGTTGTTCAACAAGGGGATGGATAGCACGGTTAGAATTGAAGGGGGCAAATGAAAACTTGCTCATCAAAAGAAGGTTGCGAGCATCTATAGCTTGTGCCTCTGCCCTATTAATCGTGTAAAAGCGGTCTGTCAAATTTTTAGAGTAACAAGGAGGAACATGCCAAGTTTGGCCAAAACCAAGTTGGCGAGCAAAAAATTGGGGAGCATATATTTCAACCCCAACTTTGGCATTGGTTCCAGTTAAAATGTCATGGACCAACTCCCTCCCAGTCTAAAACTGAACCCAAACGAGCAGAGAGGCGCTCGCACTGTCCAGAGTGGATGGAGTTTGCACATAATCTGGAGTCAAGCGAGCAGGAAAAGGAAAGAAAGAAGGAATCAAATTTAAGGAATAAAAGAATGAAAAAATGTTCCTACTGGATATATGTACAGGGGTCAGTGGATCAATGGCTAGCCCATAGCAGCTAGCAGAACGACTGGAAATGGATGGAGCACCAAGTGGTGGAAAATATGCTCTCAACCATAGTTGAGTTAACCAAAGAGGCCCACTGCCAGTGGGAGATGTACCATTTTTCAATTGAAATTGAAGAGAAGCCATGCCTCTATAAAGGGCAGCCAAAAAGAAGGAACACAAATTCAAAGGCCTACCACGCGCCAATTCATGCGCTATGGGTAAGTAGCTCATGGAAGGTTTCATACTTGGCATGCAAAGAATATATTTACAAAGCCAAATCTGAAGGAAGGCCACACGCTCGGCATGGGAAGGTTCAGCGCTTGAGTGATTATAAGAGGTTTGCAGGCTTGAGTAGGACTTAGTGAGTTTCTTGTCAAATTTCGGGACAACATCGAAAATCAAAATACCAGGGAAAATGGTATCGCCCAAAGGTGGAAGATTTACTAGGGCCCCAACATCCCTTAAAGTAATAGACATGGGACCAGGAGGGAAAACAAAGGTATTATATTCAGAAGACCAAAAACTTAAAGCAATAGGAAAAAGCACCGGGTCAAAAATTGGGGGTTGAAGAGCGATTTCTAATAAATCAGAAATTCTAGCACGATCAAAAATTGCCTTGGTAGAACCATGGCCCGCAAGGCGAGCATGCCATCTGTGAAAAATAACAACAGATTTAGGCCAAGTGCGAATACCTTTTTCGCGAATCGGCCTTAACGGCAAAGAGTCCAGCAACGGAGGGCCTTGAGTGCAAGGGAATAGCTGGCCCACCGCCACTTGTTCGACGGCTTCGGCGTTGTTGAATGATGGACCCAGATAGAACTCATTGAGTTCGGCATTGGCTGGTGCAAGGAAGTTCGAATTTACATATGGCCGAGTAAGGATTTTCTGGAAATCTTCGAAGCTAAAAGAGTCATCAGATTGGATTTGTGGAGCCGCCATTGGGAACGAAATACAGTTTTGTTAAATTTTGCTTGAGAAACATAGCAGGGAAGCAAGAAGATGAATAGTAATATTGCGAGAAAAAAGCGCGAAATAATGAGGCGTGATTTAGTGGTGCGATGAAATGACGTGTCTTTGGGGTTTATAAGGGTTTGCAATGTCGCACCTTTTCATGTTATGGAAGGAAATAATAATTGAAATTCTTGGGAATTTCAAATGTTGCGGGAAAACACAAAATAAATATGGCAAAAATTAATAATTGGTATTAATTCTGTCATATTGGGGGGTAATTGTTGTCACACTAAAAGTACAGTCCAAATCGAATAGCCCAAGGAATGAAACCCAATTGAGGAATTCCCAAATCAAATAACCCAAGGAAAAGCCTAATTGAATTCAGGATAAAGGCCCAGACGGGGTTATTAATGAATGCAGTGGAAGCCCACGAACACAGTAACATCATCGTCCAAACTTGCAAGACGCCCAAAATCTGAGCGAATGGAGTGCCTTACAATCGCCCAGAGCGATGACCCCTGTTCTCGCCCATACCTTCGAATTGCCCAGGATCTTAGCAAACATAAAATGTTATGGTTATCTAGAAATGTAGTTATTGAAGCAGTTACTGAGTAATCTTATCACATTCCACGATTCAAGGAACCCAGTTGAAGGCGGTTGAACGACAAAAGAGTAGTGGCAACAGTTAGAGACGTCAGTTCCACGACAAGTTAGCCACCATAAAGAAAGTGGATAGTTATAGAGCAATCAAGCAGTTTCCAAGCGGTTTGTCACGAAGAAATCATCAAGGGAATATAAAAGGAAGAGAAGACATAGAGAAAAAGGACCTCGAATCTAACACTCTCAAACAGAGAATATGTAATTTCAATTTCTTAGTTTAAACTTAAACATTTCTTTTAGTACTCGTGTGCTTGCGCCCCTTGGAGGCATTCTGTTTAATTTCAATTGTAAATCATCGCCAATAAAACACCCCTTTTTGGGACTTTGTCTCAAGTGGTTTGTTCCTTACACAATCGTCTGATCCCTTTTTAATTGTTAGTGACTACCTACGTGAAACAATACCATGAAAGGATATTTTTACTCATAATATGAATGTCAGATTTGTTATATTTGTTATACCTAACAATGATTTGTTCAAAATAAATATTAAAGAATTTTATATTCTGTTATGTTTTAATCTTAAAAGTATTATTAAAATTTTAGACTTTCTTAAACTTTTAATAGCACAAGTATTTTCAGAAAGTTTGCATAAATACAAAGGGTATTGAGGTTTACTGGGCAATGATACATGGAACAGAGAATTTCTCTACCAATTTTGGTTATGTGCATTCAGAATTTCTCAAGGCATGCAGGTTTTTATGGTGGTACATCAAAGGCTTTTCCAAAATTACAAAGCCACTATGAAATCTACTTGAGAAGGACACTGCATTCCAATTTTACACAGTGATTGGTTGTTTTTATCAGTCTTAAGAAATAGTTGACATCAGCTCCAAGACTTGACACAGTTAATTAAAATCACTTGTACGAGCTGATATTTCATGCTCTATTGACTATGCAATTGGGATAGTTTTGGGTCAGTGCAAGAACAATATATCTTATTTGATTCATTAAGCTGACTAAACTCTTATTAAAACAAAACAAAATTCCGCAACTATTAAGAGCTAGCTTCTAGCAATATTATTCACCTTAGACAAATTCTAATCATTTCTAATTGAATTGAAGGTGATTTTGTACATAGATCATGGTGTGTTGAAATAATTGTTATTAAAGAAAGATGCAAAGCTATGACTTCTTCGTTGGATAATTTTGCAAGATTTGACTTGGAGATCGAGATAAAAAGTGATATGAGAATGTGGTAGCCAACCATCTATCTTGCCTTGAATTGCTAGAATATAATTAGGCAAATGAAATAAATGATATTTTTCTTGGAGAGACACTTATATAGGTTGGGACTGTCCCATGGTATACAGATCATAAGAATTATTTGGCTAGCTCCATTATTTCGTTGGATTATTTATGTTTTTCTCGATGGGATTGTCCCAAAGTATACAGTTTATAAGAATTATTTGGCTAGCTCCATTATTCCGCTAGATTATTTGATCATCGAAAGAAAAAATTCTTCAGTAAAATTGAGCATTATTTCTGAGTGGATCCTATTCTCTATAAGTGGGTTTCGATCAGCTTATTCGACATTCAGTGTTTTAGGAAGAGATTAAAAAGCCTCTAGCTCATTGTCAATCATTTCCCTATGAAGGACATTTAGCAATTATAACCAAATCAAAGATGTGATAGATGCCAAAGGACAATAAAAATCTAATGGAGGAATGAAATGCCTCTAAATAGAAGTGAAATTGTTTGAGGTTTGGGGTATTCACTGTTGAAAAAATAATTAGTTGCACTAATGTGTAGAACAATAAAATGCAAAAATAAAATTTATTGTCGATCGAGTCTCGTGACAGCACGAGACACGAAAGTGAAATAGCTCCTCAATAATTGTTGCTATCTCCGTCGACAATCACTATTATGATACAACGATCATAAACCACTTGTGCAGCAATCACGAATGATTTATCAGAATTCTCAAGTATACTCAAAAATATATATAAAAACCCGAGTAAATTTTTTTTCAGAATATGAGAAATCAAATGTTGTTTCAGATTTTTTTTTGTTTTCTTTTGATTTGTGTATTTATCAAAACGAGATATGGGTTTATATAGACAAACTGAATGTAACTGCCTCCTCCATGATCAGAAAATTATGCAAAAGTTAATGACTTTATAAGTAGTGAGTTGTTAAAAACGATCACAAAATACTGGCTAGTTTGACTCATTAAATAATTTTGAAAATAAATATTAATTTTTTTTATTTTAGTCAAGGAAGCTCAATGCCCCAATCAAAGACTTTTTAATAATGGCATGGGAAGTGACCCGAGCCCCCCCACGTCCCACACAAATACCATATTTCCCACCACTCGGGAACTTCATCTAAATTGATTATTTCTTTCACATTTAATATTCATAGTATAAATATTTAACAATCCTCCACTTGAAAGAATTTCCGTTGTTATTTAATGGCGGTTGACTACATATCCAAACAGGTGAAGTTGTAGCTTTTCCAATAAACGATCAATGGGTTGTGATGCAATTTCTTAAAAAGACCATTTTTACATCCGACGAATACTTGGTAGGATTTACGTAGTGACACCATTTCCAAACAGATGGTCAAACTAAAGTAAATAATCGTTCATTGGGAGATTTGCTGCATTGCTTGGCTGGTGAATCAATAAAAGTCTTAGGATTAGAAAACAAGTAAGACAGAATTTGCTCATAACCATACAATGAACCAAATCACGATTTTTAGTCCTTTCCACATGGTTTATATTGTGGTCCCTCACTGTCCTCTGGATCTATCTAACCAGTTAAAAATGCATGGTAAGACTCATGATTTTGTTGAACAACTGCCCAACATTCAGGAGATGACTCGTGAAATTCTGGAAGCTACCAATGCAAAGTGTAAACAAGATACAGATATGAAGATACGACATATAGAGTTTGAGGTAGGAGATTTTGTATGGACAGTGCTAGCAAATCGTGTCCCAGCTCATGAATATGATACGCTTTCAGGAAAGAAGATTGGACCGGTAGAGATTATTGAGAAAATTAACCGAATGGAAATAGTTTACAATTATCTAGCCATATACATACTTCTGACATTTGTTGCCATGTTCGGGAGATAATACTGGTGCTTCTCTCCACAAAATTTGAGGACGAATTTTCTCCAACTAGGGAGAATGATGCAATACAAAAAGAAGAAGATTTCATGAAAAATTGGGATGGGGATATAAAAAATAAGGGTGCGGTTGGTTTCCATTTTCATTTTCAAAACGATTTTTAGTTTTCCCCGAAAATGGCCCGTTTTTCGCGTTTTGAACGTTTTCGACATTTATAACTGAAAATGCTGAAAACGCTAAAAAGTCGTTTTGCGTTTTTCAGTTATAAATTTTAACTCGTTTTCAAAAATGCGTTTTCGAAAACGACGGACCAAACGCGTTTTTCGTATTTTTGAAAATGGAAAACGAGAAATAAGCCAAAAACGGCAAACTAATTACGGCCTAAACTTTCGAAGTGCCCATGGATCTTTGCGTCTATTTTGAGTAGAAATGGTTCAACAAGCAAAACGCGTTTGGCCCTATTCCGTCGTTTAGGGCTCCGTAAATGTGTTTTTTTTTTTTTTTAATTATTTTAGATAATTTTCTTAATTTTAATTAGATTAGGATTTTAATTCTATTTAGAATTTGATTTTATCTTTAATTCTTAGCGTTATCTAAAGTTACTATTTATCTACGAGTTTTTTACTATCCAAATTTTATTTATCGCTATAAATAGAAGTTGTAAGCCTTTTG
>NC_036249.1:14241249-14248880 GCF_002742605.1 Olea europaea var. sylvestris | reverse complement strand
AGGCTGATATCCTCACTGGAATGGCTCGGTGGAAAAGAGCCTTTCTGTTTGTGAATTTAAGAATGATTTTCAGAATTCAAGGTCGTTAATTGGAAACCCATGTTCAGCCCATCAAAGTGGAACTGTGTAAACAAGAATTTTCACAGGGACAATGATTCGAGAGGCCCTGTTGTTGTGTCACTCCAGGATAAGCTGACTGCATCAGACGCCACATTTTGGCACTGGGATGTGCTGTTTCCGTTGCCAATGCTGAGGATTTTATTTTATTTATTTATTTATTTTTTCTTTGGAGACTCTTTGGTTGACAATGGGAACAACTACTTGATCGGTACAGCACCGTTGTGCATGCCACCATATGCGATTGACTAACTGATGCAACTGATGACAGGCTTCTTTTGCACATTCTATTCATAATACTGTGTGTTTACCCCACGTAATATATGAGCAAACACTTAATTTCTTGTGAAAATTTTACACATGGATATGATTAAATAAAAGTCTGGTTTTTCCTTTCAGAAAGCGAATCAGATCTGGTCGTCTTTGTGTAAGTGTTATGCCCTAGATCCAATCAATCTTGGACATAAATACTTTTAATATATAATTAATGCGATTTAATGACAGATCTGTTATTTAACCAATAGACAATAAAATTAAATAATAGAGTCTGTAGATTTAAATCTTCGTAATTTGTTAATCACAATGAGTTATGATTGTGAGATGCAAATTACATATAACTGAATCTTAAATCGTCCGTGATCGTAAGTAATAACAAGATACGGAAATTGTTATTATGGATAGACCATCACGTGTGGCATTTCTTACTTGTAAAGTAAGAAGCTGATCTTATAGGCTAAAGTGTGCTGACACTTAAAGGAACACATGGGTGTTTTGTTATGGAACAAAACATTGGAGATCCGTCTAGATATTCCACATTGATAACTATTTGAGTGTTAGTGGTTAATTTCTAACGTTCGGTACTTGGATTGGTCATTTGACTTGAGGTCGTCATAGTATCTTATATGAGGACAGTTATGCTTTGACGATGTTGGATGTTGCTCTGCCGAAGACCTCTAATACGACATTGTTCGGGTATGTCAAGAATCGTATGAAAGTTGTGAATGACCGATAGAATTCGTCACTCTTAGATAGTAAGAGAATATGATCTGCATTTCATTCAATTAAATCGATAACGAAATCCTTGACCAATGTGTACTCGTAAGTCGAAATGGAGTTTTCGATTTATATTGACTTAATAGTGAAGTGAGAGATATGATCGATAATCGATATTAAAACACTTCCATATCTTGTAATTGATCGGATCATATTGATGAAGGGATTACAGTTTCACGGTAAGAGAACGAGTTTGGTTTTGTCATGCCACGTTACGTTTTCCGTCACATATATTACTCTGACATATTGCTAAATATCAATTTGGGATGATGAGTGTAAATTAGTGATAAATTAAAAGGGTGTTTTAATTTATCAATTTTGATTAGATCAAAAAAATATTTCATGTCGTTAGGTATCGTGATCGGGAACCTAATGGGTCACACACAAAAGAGAAAATGGAAGATTGTGATTTGTCAATCAATTAATTTAACAAGCGTTAGATAAATTAATTAATTGAGTTGCTTATTTATATGCTCGAATTAATTAATTGATTTAATTAATTCACGGACCAGATTTAGTTAAATAGGTTAATTAAATATTGGATCGAGTCAGGCCAAGCCCGTTTGGGCTTATATAAATAACTGATTAGGGTTTACAATTTTGAGAGAGAATTCATTATTCTTGCTAGCACGAGAAGAAAACCTTAATCCTACAATTTTGTTCTCTGTGTGGATCATCGTTGGAGTCTGAACAATTGGATAGCTATTGGAGGCAGATCAAGGTTACTGGAACAAAGAAAAAGCAAGAGGGTTTGCAGATCTAGAAAAAAACATCACTTTTATCACAATTTCTATTTAAACACAAAGAGATCCGTGGTGAGAATCGAAAATTATTTTAATTTTCCGCTGTTCATGTTAAGTAGATTCCCAACAATGGTATCGGAGCCTACAATGTGTTTGTTAGAAATTATTTAACATTTGTACAATCAAATGTTGATTATTATACCTTTTCTTGTTTCTAGCAATTAAGAAAAATTAATTCTATTTTCAAAAATTTTGTTTTGGATAGAAAATATTTTTCTAGGTCAGAATTCAAATAAAAAAAAGGTAGGATCTGAACATCACCGATAGCAGTCGTCGCTGTTGGCTTTGGTGGCATAAGCCAGGGCATAGCATTGGTAGCGTTGGCTGCCGTTCGCAACAGCGTGCGACATTACTGCAACAAAGGCAGCGCGATACATATTTTCTTTCTTCTAGGCTCTGGCGGCGCCTCATCATTGGCCTGTCGCATCAACAGCGTTCGCGCTGCAACCACACAGCAGTGCAAACGCTGTTGTTGCGACGCGGCCCCATGGGCCGGCGATGCGGTGCCGCCAGAGCCCAGAAGAAAGAAAATAAAAAAATAAAAATTTTTGGGTGCTTCTAGGTTTCCAGCAATCGGGTGATGAAGTTGGGGATGGGGGCCACTTATGCAATTTTTGAAATTGCGAGCCCTTCTCTGCAATATTATAAGATGGGTCATAATGCAGTTTTAACATAAGGGCCAATTGTTATTTCTAAAATTTCTAAGGGTTGTCTATTAATTTTAAACTTGGGTCAATTTGTAAATTGCAAAATGGTTTTGATTTTGAATTTGAATTTTAAAATGGTTTTAAAATTATATTTTAAATGGGTTTGACCCATAATTTTAATTTTGACCCAAAGTAAAATTTTATTCAAAATTGACGACTTCTTATATTTTCGTTAAAATTGAATTTTAACTTAAATATTAAATATGACCCCAAATTGAATTTATTTTGTTTAGGAGTTTTATCCTAAATTAAAATATTCATTCAATTTAAATTAGAGTTGGACTCTAATTTAGTATTTAATTAAATTTTGATTTTAATTAACTTTTCACCTGATTATGTTCTTGAAATTAGAATTGGATTCGAATTTGATAATTAATTAAAATTTGATTTTTAATTAAATTATCTCACCCTAAAATATTCTCAAAATTAGAGTTGGACTCTAATTTGGTGTTTAATTAAAATTGAATTTTAATTAAATTGTCTCCCCCTAAATTTCTTCTTGGAATTAGAGTTAGACTCTAATTTGGTACTTAATTCAAATATGATTTTCATTAAATAAAAATTAGCCCTGAAATATTTGAATTAGAGTTGGACTCTAATTTTTTTATTTAATTAAAATTTGATTTTAATTAATTCAATCGAATTATGTTTTGAAATTAGAGTTGGACTCTAATTTGATATTTAATTAAAATTTGATTTTAATTAAATAATCTCGCCCTATAATTGTGGGATTAGAGTTGGACTTTAATTTGTTATTTAATTAAAATTGGATTTTAATGAAATATGGTCGCTAATTAAATAATTGATTAATATGATTAATTAATTATTTAATTGTTTCGATCCATTTGTCTAAAAGAGTTTAGACGATCTTAATTGCTAGAAACTTAAAACGTGTTAGCATATAATATTAGATATTATATATGCATATATTTATGTAATGAATATATTATTAGTAGACGACTATGTACTCGATCGTGTGAATGTGTTGATTGGTTAATTTTATTTTTTTTATTTTATGAGCCTGCGAGCTCTTAATTGTTTTGGGTCTGGGAGCTTGTTATTATTGTTATTGTTGCTATGGGCTTGCGAGTCCTTTTTCATCTAGATTTACGTGCCAAAATTAGTATAGGATACACATTGCACCGGGACTAATTGAAGACACACGAAAAATAGGAAACCATGGATATGGTACATTGATACTGATCAATGTGATACCCCCTAGGAATTGACCAACTAGTCTTTCTTATAGTTCGGGAAGACTAGATGTAAAATCCATAATCGTCCACACTATTATATTATATTATATTATATATGTTTATTTGCATGATAGATGTGTAATACAACATATATGATTCTTACGATTAGACTTTTGAATACAAAACCCCTCAGTAAAATATTAAGTCACATTTATAATTGTCTTCCATCGTTATAATGAAAACCAGAGTTTCAAATCGTCTCAACTTGTTGAGTACACTCAAGGCCGATTTATTAGGGATATATTTGACATTATGAAATATTTGATATTTTTGAATGATTGGTTTGACTTAACAAAAATTTATTTTTTGTTGAGTACACTCAATGAGATAATATTGTACAACGAAATTTCGTGTATTAAAATACAGGAATCGTTACAAATTGCATTTTGATAAATACAAGTGATGTTGACCTTCTTGTAATTACAAGATTGCAAAAATCCTTTAATTAATGATCTGAATATTTGAAGACGAGGGGCCACGTAGCTTGAATATTGGTTTTCGAGAATTTGTTGAAAATTTGATTTGTCGGGGCTTGACTTGTTCTGAACTTAAATCTTGAGGCTTGGACTTAAAATTTAGTTTGATTTGATTTGAAAAAGATTTCGATCTTCTTGGAATTGACTTGAACTAGTTTGATTCGAAAAAGATTTTGATCTTCTTGGGTTTCCTCAAATTTAGATTTGAGAGAATTTCTTCATTTCCTCTGGCCTTGAAATTTCTTTAGCACTTCGTGATCGTCTGCTCTGCTTTCGCTTATTCTCTTATGCCCCTGTCTTATGGACCATTGGTCCTATTTATAGAGGAGAATTCGTGATAATTTTAGCAATTACTCAATTATATTTATTTAAAAGAGATAATTGAGTAATTATGATTTTATTTATTTGTTTGTTTATTTATTTAAATTTTTGTATGAGCCATTGGGTTTTATGGATTCTAGTAGACTTTAATTTAATTGGGCTAATGATTTAAATCGACTCAATCCATTTTATTTTATTTATTTATTATTTTTTTATGTCTACAAATGCCCCTCAAGATTTATTTATTTATTATGAAATAAATAAATTAATAAATATTGATTCTCGGTTTTCTTTGACCTTTTTTTTTTTAGTGGATTTGATTTGAACTCAAACTTCCCATACAAATGAAAAATTTGAGAATGAATTTAATAAAATTCTTACCCTTCAATTATTTATTGATTTATTTTATACGACCCATAATAAATTTGATGTAGACAAACTTTAATGTTTCATGATAAGTTGGGCTTAAATGAGGTCCGATACATACTTATTTTTATGAACAAATTATAAGATTTGGACATAAATAAATTAACTTACAAACAAAGGTAAAACAATTTTTCTCTCACTTTCTCTCTCCCCTTTTTATTTTATTTTATTTATTTGTCAATTTTCAAAGCAGAAAACCAACCAAAATGTTAAATCGGTTTCCGCCATATTGGCGGCGGAAACCAAACAAATCGTTTCGTTGTTTCTGCTAATTTTGGTTTTTGCGAAATTTGCAGAAACCAAATTGGGGACTTTTGAAATTTTTTTTTCCTTCGCTACTTTCCTAAGCAATTCCTCCTTTTTTTTGTCATTCTTTTTTTTGACGTAACTTTTTATTTTTTTTATTTCTTTCTTCTTGTTCTAGTTTTTTTTTTTTGTATTTTTATTTTGATCCCTTTTTTGTTGATTATTATTTTGGGGTGAGTGGGTGTGTGTGTGTGTTTTTTTAATAACAAAATTGAAACTAACATTCTTACATTTTCTTTTTTAGGGATTTAACTTTTGGAGTGAATCAGGGATTTTGAGGTTCAAAATTTTCTTCGTGTAGAGGTTAATTTTTTTTGTCGCAATTATTTTATGAGTTCAAGAAATATATGCTTATGAACAAATTCAAAATTGAAAACCTCCATACATATTGAGGACCAAGGACTGCCACTTTTCACCATCCAATGCATTTTTGTTGGGGACCAAGGTCTCGTTCCTTCGACGTCCAAAACATTTTGTGTTGAGGACTACGGACCTGTTCCTTCGACCATCCAAAACACTTTGTGTTAAGGATTAAGGACTAACTCCTTATATCGTCCAAGGCACTTCATTATTGGGACCAAGGACCCGTTCCTTCAATTGTTCAAGAAGCTTTGTGTTGGGGACCAAGGACCTGTTCCTTCAACTGTCCAAGACACTTTGGGTTATGGACCAAGGACTTGCTCCTTCTATCATCCAACGCACTTCATTTTTGGGACCAAGGACCTGTTTCTTCAACTATCCAAGACGCTTTAGGTTAAGGACCAAGGACCTGTTCCTTCAATCGTCCAAGACACTTTGGGTTAAGGATTAAGGACTGACTCTTTCTATCATCTAAGGCACTTCATTTTTGGGACCAGGGACCTGTTATTTCAATTGTCTAAGATGCTTTGTGTTGAGGACCAAGGACCTGTTCCTTCAACTGTCCAAGACACTTTGGGTTAAGGACTAAGGACTTGCTTATTCTAGCGTCCAACACACTTCATTTTTGGGACCAAGGACCTATTCCTTCAATTGTCTAAGACGCTTTGTGTTGAGTACCAATGACCTGTTCCTTCAACTGTCCAAGATACTTTTGGTTAAAGACCAATGACTTGTTCCTTCAACTGTCCAAGACACATTGGGTTAAGGACCAATGACATGTTCCTTTGACCGTCTAAGACATTTTGTTTTCAGACCGCTTACATATTTGGGAGAGTTGTGATTTTAGACGATAAATCAACTTAAGAGGTTTATTGCCCTCCTTTTTTTTAGCTAACTTTTTTTTTTTAGGCATGGCTAAAACAAGTTCTGATGATAAAGTGTATCCTGACATACATGAAATTGTAGAGCTTGAAAATCAAGGCAAAAGTTATCTGCATTTCAAAGATGCTGATGTAAAGTACCATGCATATACTGGCGTACGAGGTGAACTTAAATTTAGTATCCATAAGCCAACGACAGATCCTTCTCCTGATCTTCTGGAGCCATTATTGGAGTTGCATATGTCCAACATTAGTGAATGTCACGAGGATTTGGATGCTGGCAAGTCCAATCGCTCTAGCAATCATCTTTTCTCTTTGTGTCTTCCCCCTCATCACTCCTAGAGCATGGAGTGCATCCTAAAGACTATAATTTGTGAGATGATTGATAATAGAGAAATACGATGGGGAAGCACATTGGTCAGTCGAGGAGAAATTTCTTTTCTTCCAAAATTTTGGGAGTGGTCTTTATGGGTCCAAAAACTTCTACTCAAGAGGAATCTTCACAAGTTAGCTTTTGTAGTCAGTTCTGCTACAAAAGATTACCATCGCCCAAACTCTATTTATAGAGCTCTTTGTGAGGTTTGTTGTCCAGAGACCAACACCTTTGTGATTGCCAATGGTGAAATTGTCATTTTTCTTTGGGACATTTGCAAGATAAGTGGACTTTCGATCATGTGTCATTACTATGAAGAAGTAGTCCCAAGCCTTTCAGAGTTGACAGATCATCTTCTCAAGTCTTGTTTATACCTCTTTAATGTTTTTGCATTGATTGCCCATACGAATGAATCTGACAGAGTTTCTCACGAACAATGGATTAATTTTTGGTTTCACGAGAATGGTTGTGTCTAGAATCCTCGGTAACATAAAAATTATAAGAATGCTATAAATTTAAATCCATTCAAGAGGCGTCATCGAAGAGCATCGA
>NC_036249.1:14230725-14240581 GCF_002742605.1 Olea europaea var. sylvestris | reverse complement strand
GATATTGAATACTAGGCTTGGTGGAATAGCGAAGTGTTGCCACTCTTGACCAGAGTCCAGGTGCAAGTCTTATTTTTTAGCGAAAGCCGTGACTTTGTTCTTGACCCGACTCCGAATAGAGTTTTAGCTAGAGGGTTAAGCCCTTCAAATGTTACTCCTGAAGAGGCTTCTTGTAAGAGGGAAAATTACAGTGGCAAACAAAATACCCCTTTCTATTCAATATCTGTATGGGGAAAAAGGGGTTCCAAAAGAATTAAGGGATCCAGCAAAATGAAAGAAGTATTAAGGGAATCAAAATTATAGTTTGCTCGGCAAAGATTGCTGCCACCTCTGAGCCTGCAGATAAAGTGCCAGAAGTAATTTTGATTCCAGATCATAGCAGTCCTGAAGTTCGAGCATCACAAGCACCAGGAAAGACTTTGATTCTAGAAGATGAAAGTTCTAGAAATCAGGTAAAGTTCTAGAAATCAGCCTCTCGAACATACCATTGAACGGTGAATTTTTAGACATGTCGCATAGGACATGAAATGCATGTACGTTTTTTTTTTGTTTGTTGCACCCCTTTTTTTGAAATCATACTTCATTTTTTGTAGGTTTTTTGAGCATTCTTGAAGGATTAAATTTCTTCATGAATCCAAACTTTCTGCAAGATCAGACTAGCAAAAATGACGGGCGAATCGATGCACTCCAAAGAATAGATGATATTCACGATTCTCATGACCCTCTTTTAAAATATCCGAGCACCATCAATGGAGGTACTTCGATGCTTATCATGGATAATTTTAATAATGAAGATGAAGTGAATTTAGGGATCGTGGAGCTAATATTTTAGAGATCAATAAAGGAGTCTCTATCATTCTATCTTCGTTGGCTTTAGTCAGTATCTCGCCTTCACAGACAAATAATCATCGGGCTGCATCAATCTGTTCTTCCATATCTGGTCCTCCGCCTAGAATTACCCAAGAGTCTCCTTATGTGAAAGCTGCTTTGCAAGAAGCCATGACTAATTACCTTCAAAAGTGTTTTAAGGACGTTTTGAAGCATGGATTCTCCAACATCCGATCTTTGTGGGATGAAAATAATTTAATTCTTCAAAACGTAATTACCAACTCATTCCACGTAGACCTAGTGCCTTTGATGAAGCGCATGGACGTGTTTCTGAAAAAAGTCGACTCTTACTTATCTGAAAGACAGCAACACTTGGATTGTTCAACCGTTGAAGAAAAGGCTGAGCAGTTGAAACTTTTGAACATTCAGCTGGAAGTAAGTGATTCCATGTGTTCTTCGTTGAGAGGCAAAATTAGTCAACTAACCTTTGAGTTAGATAGACTCCGTGATGAACTTCAAGCCCTAGAGGAAGAGAAAAGTATGATTGGAACTAAGAAGACAGCATTGGAAGAAGCACAGACAAGAGATGTCGCTAGAATAGCATCCATTGACCAGAAAAGGTAAACCCTTGAAGATAGTTTTCTACGAGTGATCAATGGCGAGTGATCCTGATGAAGTCATGAACTTCTGATTTTTTTAAAGACCATATTGTATGAATTTTGACTTGCTATTTTTTAGTTGGAGAAACTTTTCCTTTTCATGTTTCTTGTGCTTTTTATTTTTACTATAGCAACTAGTAAACAAATTGAATGAATTTATTAGTTGTGACTGAACTTGAATTTATAATTTATTCAAACTGTCTATGTACCCAAATGGGATCAAGTCAAACGTAGTTCATTACAAGAACACAAATTTTTTTTGTACAATGAAAAATTTTAAAAATAAAGAACTTTAGGAGTAAAAACGCTTTAAAAATTTTTCATTGATAGGTCCGATTTGCAGTTCATCTTTATCGACAATCTTGTACGCTCCGTTAGTGAATGTATGAGTAACAAGAAATGGACCATCTTATTTAGGTTGAAACTTACCCCCTGTTTTTCTTGTAATTATGATTGGCCTGCGCATGGAAAGTACCAAATCTCCAACTTGAAATGATCTTGGTCACACTTTTTTGTTGAAGGACTTCGCCATTAGAGCTTGATAGCACTCCAGGTGCATTTGTGCTTCTAACCTCTTCTCATCCAAAGGTTCTAGCTCTTCCAATCGAAGATGGGCATTTTCTTTGGTTGTCAAACCTTCCTCGATAGCAATTCGAAGTGACAAGATTTGACACTCCAGAGGAAGTACAGATTCTACTCCATATACTAGGGCATAATGAGTGGCATGTGTTGGAGTCCGATAAATAGTTCGATGAACCCATAAGACTTCACCGATTTTCTCATGCCAATCTCTTTTTGATTTGGAGACAACCTTTTTCAGTAGACTGCATAGTGTTTTGTTGAACGCCCCTGCCAATCCGTTAGTTGCCACATTGTACATGGACGAGTTATACTATTTGAACCCAAACTTAGCACATAAATTGTTTACGTGGTTATTGTAGAATGGTTTTCCATTATCAGTTATGATATGCCGGAGGACACCATATCGATAAATGATTTGGATATGAATGAAATCTACAACGTTTTCTTTCTTTACTTCCTTCAATGGTACGGCTTCAGCCCACTTAGAGAAGTAGTCGGTTCCGACGAGGATGTATGCATGTCCTGTTGAAGACTTTGGAGTTATACGTCCAATTACATCAAGACCCCATGTATCAAAGGGCCATGAAGCTACTGTCAAATTTAATGGTTCCAGAGGTTGATGGATGAAATTTGCATGAACTTGGCAAGCTTCACATTTTCTTGCATAATCTATGGAGTCTTGTACCATAGTTGGTCAGTAATACCCCATCCTTTTTATTTGAAAATGGAGTTTGGTTCTAGACTGATGTGCAATACAAATTTCAGAGTGGGCTTTTTCCACAACCTGTGTTACTTCATCATTACTTAGATATCGAAGGAAAACTCCATCAAATGATCATCCATAAAGTATTCCCTTATAAAAGATAAGGCGAGAGGCACACCTCTTGATTTCAGTTTTTTGACGTGGATTATCTGATGGCTTTTGATGTTGAAAAAAATCAATTATCGGCTATCTCCAATCTTCTCTTTCCTCATCTTCGACTACTTCGACACTATTATTTTCTTCCAAAATTACTAGGTAACAACGACAGAAGCACCCATCTTTGAGCAATTGATATGGAGTGAGAAAAGTCTCCATGTGACCTAGCTAAAACAGCGGCCAAATTAGCTAAGGCATCAACCTCCCTATTTTCACTTTTCGGGACGAATATGATTTTTACCGAATCAAATCGTCTCATAATCATTAATGCATTCATGATATGGTTTCAGGTCTGAATTACGGACTTCATACTTAGCTAAAAGTTGGTTGATTATCAATTTTGAATCTCCAAAGACTTCTAGCTGGTGGATATCCATATCTAACGCTGCTTCTAAGCCAAGGATAAGGGCTTGATATTCCGCCACGTTATTTGAACATTTCTCTATTAAGGAAAAACAGTAGGGCATGGCAAGATCATGTGGAGTGACAAAGACTACTGCTGCCCTAGAACTATAGCTTTGGGCTATCCCGTCGAAGTATAGCCTCCATGATGGTATGACTTTGGTAAATAGAACTTCTTCATCGGGAAGGTCTTTTTGAAGTTTCCATTCCGCTGGAATTGGGTGGTCAGCAAAGAAATCTGCTAAAGCTTGTCCCTTAATGGCCTTTTGTGGGATGAATTTGATATCAAACTCAGACAATAACAGTGCCCATTTTCCAATCCTTCCAGAGAGAATTGGCCTGGACATCATGTACTTCAATGGATCAATCTCCGAAACAAGATTGATTGTGTGTGATAGTATATAATGTCTTAACTTTTTAGTTGTAAAGATTAATGCAAGACATATTTTTTCAATAGGTAAATACTTCATTTCAGCGCCTACCAGTGATCGGCTTAAGTAATAGAGTGCATTCTCTTTTCTTTCATCGTTGACTTTTTCAAGAAGTGCTCCTAGATAATATTCTTGTGTTGCAATATAAAGAGTCAGTGGCTTTCCTGGGACTAGAGCTGTGAGTACCGGTGGACGAGATAAATATTGTTTAATGCTTTGGAAAGTATTTTGACAAGTGTCGTCCCACTCAAATCGTACATCTTTCTTTACTGATTTGCTGAATGGATGACATCGTCCGACCAGGTTAGAGATAAATCCTCGAATGTATGCAAGTTTTCCTTAAAGACTTTTCAACTCATGTACATTTCTTGGCTCTGCCATGTTGATTATGACATCAATTTTTGATTGATCTATTTCAATGCCCCGATGTCGAACAATGAAGTTGAGAAATTTTCCATAGGTGACACCAAATGCACATTTCAATGGATTCATCTTCAATTGATGTCTTCTAAGTCTTTTGAACACATCATGTAAATCTTGTAAATGATCGCCACGTCTTTTTGTTTTAACAACAAGATCATCTACACAACAGTCCACGGTCTTATGCAACATGTCATCGAAAATCTTTTGCATTGCCCTATGGAAGGTTGCCCCCATATTTTTCAATCCAAAAGGTATAACTTGTAACAATATATGCCTTTAGGGGAATGAAATGATGTGAGCTCCTCATTTTTTGGGTTCATCCGTATCTGGTTGTATCTAGAAAATTTGTCCATGAAAGATAAGATTTCATACTCGGTAGTTGCATCCATCATCAACTTTGTTATCGAAAGTGGAAAATCATCTTTCGCAACATGCTTGATTCAGATCTTGAAACTCAACACAAATTCTTAATTACCTATTTTTCTTTTTGACAGGAACAATGTTCGCGATCCATGTTGGGTATTTCATTTTGCGTATGAATCTAGCTTCAATAAGTTTGTTGACTTCCACTTCTATTTGAGGGATTAGTTCTGGTAGAAATCTTCTTTGAGCTTGCTTAACCGGTTGAACTCCATGTCTTACTACAAGGTGATGCACTCAACCTTAGGATCTAACCCCGACATTTCCTTATGAGACCATAAAAATACATCTTTGTATTCCTGAAGCAAATTAATGTACTCAAATTCCTCTTTTTGACTGAGAAGGACACTTACAAATATCGGTCTCGGGTCTTTTTCAGTCCCCAGGTTTAGTTTTTTCAAATCATCCACAGTAGCTTGTCCCCCTTCTTCAAAGGTAGATGGGGCTGGTTCAGGTTTATCTGTTGCAATAGAACTTTCGGACCTAGAGTCTGAGTAGGAAGCTTCTTCAAAGGCTATGTGATTGATAGAGACTTCTTCCTTATCTTCATTAATTTGTAGAGATGAGTGAACTTTTTGATGCCTTCGTCTTCTTCTTGGCAGTTGTGGTTTTGGACTTGGATCGAAGTTTTAATTCCAAGTTGAGAAAATGCAGATTGTCTTTGGGATGACATTTGGGGAGCTTGTGCATTCCAATTAATTTGGGTAGAAGAAGAAGAATCTTCATTTAATCTTTGGAAGAGAGAAACTTTACCTTTTACGTCACTACTAGAGAGGATTCTCCTTTTAACCTTTTAAACACCAAAACTCTGGCATTCTCATTTTCGATTCGATCGAACACTGAAGGCCTCGGTTGTTCTGATTTCTCTACTGCAACTTCATAAATTTGAACCATGATGGGGTTTGAAGAAACCTTCTTGACCTTAATCTTCTTCGGTGGATTAGGATCATATCCCAAACCTTATTTGGGTCGAGACATCAGGGCTCCATCGAAATTAGAAGAGACATGTCCACCTGAAAGGACAGCATCAAGATTACCTAATCTTCGAGACTCCCATTTTCCAAACCCGACATTTTCAAACAACTTTTTGACTTGAGGATTGTAACATCCTTTGAAACTCTGTTTTGATTCTAGAGTTCGTTCTTGTTTGGACGAGCTAGAAATACAAAGCTTTGATATGTCTGGAATAGATGTCGAAGCCTCTGATATAGGTTTATGTTCCTCTCGGACGACCATGAGTTGATGAGGCAGAAGCAATTTTGGAATACTAGGTATTGGAAGGGTTAACTATTTTCTCAATACCTCAACATCGGTTGATTCTATTTGTGGTTTTTTGCCTTTAGAGAATTCTTCTGATGTAAATTTTGACTTGCTTTTAATAAGTTGATGAGATTGAGTAGCACTAGACGTATCATGATCATTTGCATCTTCTTTGATTTTGAATCTGGACATGGTTAACCCTATAGAATTGCACTCTTCATCTTCCATGTAAAATTTGGCATCAGCAAAATGTGATTCTTCTTCAAGCAATAGTTTAGACTCAGCTACCACACATTTAACTTCTCTATCTCGGCTATATTTGAAGAATTGGTGCCAAGTGGAAGGTGCCACTCCAGTTTCATGCAGCCAAACATGTCCAAGGAGTAACTCGTATAACGTTTTGGCATCAATGACATGGAAGAGAGCTGAGGAGATTAACTCTCCTATTTGCAGCTTCAAGCAAATCATGCCAATGACTCGCTAACATTTCTGATTGAATTCTTGAATCATGATTTTGCTTTTGGACAGATCACCAACATTAATTCCAACCTTCTTCATTATTTTGACTGGCATAATATTCAAAGCAGATCCACAATCGACCATTATGCAATTTATCTTGCATCCTCAAATATGATCGCTAACATACAGTGGCCTATTATGTGGACGAGAACCCAGCTATAAATCTTCATCGTCAAATGTTATTGCAGCCATACAATCTTGAGGAGTTGTAGATCCAATATGCTCTAAAACTTTACCTTCGTATTCTTCCAGATCGATTAACGTTGTGACCAAAGCCATCCGATCATCAAAAGGAAGACTAAGAGACTTTGCTAGGCTCGTATTGGTAGGAATATTATTAAGCCGTGAGATAGTTTTCTTCTATTTGAAGTCTATCCGGATGCATTTTTCATCTTATTTTTCTTCTCTACATTGATAACATTGGATGTAAAACATTCTTTATCAAAGAAATCCTTGGGAAAATAATCACCCAAGGTTGACAGTCTGGGAAGAAAGTGTGAAGCAACATCAACCCCCATCGATTTAGTGAATCCTCTTGATTTGGCTTTAGACCTTCTTTGGTCGTTTCTTGGTCTTGATTTTTTGTCACAAGCATTAAAATTTGAGAGTTGTGGAGACTTTAGACGACGTCTTTTCACAAAGGTCCATGCCCCCTGATTTTCTTCTAATTTTTCCTCTTTATTAGGTTGGATTTTTGTATCCAATCCCTCCAACTCTGTTTCTGCAAAAGGCATAGAAGGTAATATTTTACCTATTTTGTTTGACATTTCATATTTCTCCTTCTTGTTCATGAAGGTGGACCAGTCGTCACCGATCTCGTCTTCAGATTTTGATTCCGAATCCCAAACATCCAAGTCACCTATCATAATTTCATAAAAGGTTGGACAATTGGGTGCGCTTGGTCCATCCATCCATAGATAGACATAACTAATAGTGACTTCTCCGTCTACATCAAACTTTACTGGGATGACTCCTTCTGGAAGTTGAGGTCCAAACTCCACAACTGAGAGTTTATAGGCATCTATACATCAGAGAATATTTGTTTCTTTCCTAGAATGGGAATTGGATCAAATGATCCAAATGAAACTATTGAGCAGGTGGCTGTCAGATTTTCTCCAGTTTCAAGTTTGATCTTATTTTCTTTGTCCAGGCAAATAATAGGATCTTTCAAGATAAAGCATTTTTCCACAGGATGATTAATGATTCTGTGAAATTTATAGTATTTAGGATGATCGATCTTACAAGCTTCCTCGGGTCATTTTGGTACTGAAAGTTTGATTATTTTATGTTCAAGGAGTTGATCCAGAATTCCAGAAACTTTAAAATCTGATAATGGGTACTCCTTTCCTTCAAGCTCTTTCAGAGTCACATGACCTCTATTTTGGACTTGTTCTTTGTTAGGTTTGAACTCTGGCTTCGATTTCGAGTTCGAGCTCGACCTCGACCCTTAGAAGGCTATCTTTATAGGAATAGTAGAAATCGTCATAACCTCTTTGGATTTACCTGTCTTGACGTCCTTCTTTATTTCCTTCTTAGGATCCTTCTTGTCACGTGTATCACTTGGTAAGTAACTCCCATGGCTTGCAATTTGGAGCTCCAAGTCATGAGCACGTGTAGCCAATTTTTCGAATGAGTTAGGCATGTTTGCTTGGAGATTATAGAGTATTCCCCAATGCCTGCCTCGTACACACATGTCGATGGAAGGTGCTTCGCTTATTCGTTCTTTGCAATTAAGCACAAGGTTTCTTCAGCGTTCAATGTACTATACAATAGACTTTTCCTTGCTCTACTTTGTTTGATCAAGTTTTGGAAGGCTAACAGTTCATCGGGTGCTGTAGAAGCGTGTTAGGAACTCTCTCTCGAGTTGATCCCAACTATCAATTGACCCTGTTGGTAAGTCGGTGTACCATTCAAACGTGGCACCTTTGAGAGAGCGTACGAACTACTTCACCATAGTGTCATTGTAAGTGCCTGTATTGTTACACGTCTCAATGAAATGAGCAACATGTTGTTTTGGGTTGCCCTTGCCATCAAAACACTGAAATTTTGAAGGTTGATAATCAAGTGGCATCTTTATTTTATCGATTCGATGACTATAGGGCTTGGCATACACCAAAGAAGATTGCAGTGAACCACCATACTGGGCACGAATGGTGTTTGCAATCATATGTTGAAATTGTTGGATGGACAGAGAGCCAACAGAGAGTTGAGTGGTGTCACGTAACACATTTTGAACAACTATCCGATCATGCATATCTTGCTTTTGTTGGTGCTCTTGGGTTTCTAACTCTTTGACTTTGGAAGATCCTGAATTTTCCTGATCTTCTTTAGTCGGTGGATTTTGTGACTCTAGCCTACATATGAGTACAGCAATCTGCGCATCTTTGCCTTCCAACAACTTTTTTAATTTTTCAATGGCTAAAGCCATTTGTTGAATTCGGTCATTTGAGCCCGATGTCGCTTCTGTAACCATCACTGGCTTAAGTGATTCTTCAGATGAGGCATCATCTTCCCACTTTTGCTGAGAAGTGGCATGAGGAGATCTAGACAAGGATCTACCACTGGAGATGGAGCCCAAACAAGAACTTTTCACTAAACTCATGGTCTTTTCTGTCGAATGAGAGTTTGACTTTTTGAAGGCAATTTTCATCTTGCCTTTATTGGAGAACGTCTTCAGTGGTGTGACCAGTTGAGTTTTTCTAGCTTTTGTTTGGGCCATGGTCGCATGGAAGAGTTCAGCAAGTGTCTCTTCAAGATAAGTCATAGTTTGTTTTGCCTTTTCGCCTGCTATTCTGATGTAGAATTGAAACTTGAAGATTTTGAGATCAAAAGATGAGAGGATAAAAAGGTCCCACTGGGCATGCCAAGAAATTTGTACGACAAAATTTCGTGTATTTAAAATATAGAAATCGTTACAAATTGTATTTTTATAAATTCAAGTGATTTTGACCTTCTTGTAATTGTAAGATTGCAAAAATCCTTTGATTAATGATTTGAATATTTGAAGACGAGAGGTCACGTGGCTTGAATTCTGGTCTTCGAGAATTTGTTGAAAATTTGATTTGTTGAGACTTGACTTGTTCGGAACTTAAATCTTGAGGCTTGGACTTGGACTTCAATTTGAATTGATTTGAAGAAGATTTAGATCTTCTTGGGCTTGATGTGAACCTGTTTGATTCGAAGAAGATTTTGATCTTCTTGGGGTTTACCAAGTTTAGATTTGAGAGAATTTCTTCCCTTCCTCCGGCATTAGAATTTCTTTAGCACTTCGTGGTTGCCTTCTCTGCTTTCTCTTCTTCTTGTAAGCTTCTTCTTCTGTGACCCTGTCTTATGGACCATTGGTCCTATTTATAGAAGAGAATTCGTGATAATTTTTTTAATTACTCAATTATATTTAATTAAAAGAGATAATT